>NC_139559.1:79961293-80290116 GCF_965112155.1 Podarcis liolepis | reverse complement strand
GAATGTAAATGAAGTGTTGAAAAAGGACCTTTACATGCGATGTGCAACTTTTTTGCTCAGAGGCCCAATCACAATCTCTCCACATGACAGTAATTGGTTACCTTCTACTGAACAGAGGATTTCAAACCATATACCTTCTGGGAACATTTATCCCTACTTAACGTTGTCTACCAGATAATCCCTACACACATTGCAGATATTAATGAGGCATGTCCATACACTCAATTCACATGAAATAGTGACTAGGCATCTTGGGTTTCACTACTGTCACGCATGAATGTGCACTGCTGAACACATCCAACACTCCCTTATGGTAATGTATTGCAGGGGAAGACTAGTAGTCTGGCAAGTGATCCAGGGAAGTGATCCAGGTTTTGTTTCATTACTGATTTTCTTCTTATTAAAAGCATGGTGATATTTCCACATTAACACCAGAGCTTCATGAAGCAGAGTTGTAAAATTACATCTCTAGAAAATATGATGGTTCACAGACTGAGAGCCATACTTAACAAGGTAGGGGAGGGGATTTAGGGGCTGTGTGACATTTCATCCCAAACTGATAATGTAGGGAATTGAGGATGTGTTTTATCCGCTGTAGAATTCAAGGTCAGAATGTTGACCTAGTATGCAGCAGCTCTGGAAAAGACCAATTCCATCTTGGAGATCATTAGGAAAGGGATTGAAAATACAGTTGCCATAATTATAATGCTGTTATACAAATCGATAGCATGGCCACAACTTGGGATACCATGTTCCATTATGATTGCCTTACCTAAAAAAGGAAAACATTAAGACCTGGAAAAGGTTCAGAAAAGGGCAACCAAAATGAACAAGGGGATTCTTAATATGGGGGGGGGCGAGGGTGGGGGCGGATGGGGTGTCTGTGCGATAGGTGTGAAATATTATACACTGTGTGGATAAGATAGCTAGGAAGAGGTTTTTCTCCCTGGTAATACTAGAACTCAGGGCCATGAAGTTGAATGTTGGAAGATTCAGGAGTGACAAAAGAATGTGTTTCTTCACATAGCACAAAGCTAAACTATAGAATTTGATCCCACAAGATGTACTGATGGCTGCCAACTTGTATGGCTTTAAATTCATAGACGATAAATTCGTGGATGATATGACTATCAATGGCTACTAGCTATGTTCTACCTTTACTGTCAGAGGCAGTATGCCTGGAATACTAGTTATGAGCTTGGTTATACACATGTGGATGTAATGTGGATGTAATGTGCAGTTTGTCCCTCACTGTTGCATGCCTAGAATTAAGTAATTGTAGCAGTTTCCTGCTCTGGCCCGAGAGGGCAAGGCTATATAACATATAGTACTCCCTGGCTCTCTTCCCAGATAGCCCAGTTAGTGATAAACATGCCTAGTTCCAAATTTAAGACATGTTTTAATTGCCCCACCTATCAGGGTAATTTACATTGACTCTGAAGAGATTGCACTAGTGATAGAGGCCACCCATGTTTTTCTCAGATAATTTTTTAAAAAAGATTTTACGTTAGCATGTAGAATCATAGAGTTGGAAGGGACCCCCAAGGGTAATCTAGTCCAACACCCTGCAATGCAGGAATCTCAACATGCTGTATTGAAACCACACCGGGCTGGCATAGCTTTGCAAATGTGCAAGCAGTTTTATTTCTGCACAAATGCTTAGATAAGGTTCATAACTCACTGACACACGTGCTTTCCAAAAATCCTATCGCTGCCCAAGTGAAAATCAAAGCTTCAGTTCCCACATGCAAACTGCATGACCTGTGTTGGAAGAAAGGCAAGGATTTGAGAAGCTTTTTTTAAAAAACAACAACGGATAATTAACCAATTGCAATTGCTCTGTGGCCTAGACACTAAGATGTAGACACATATGCGTGTTTTTAAAAAATATTTATTTTTCACGAATTGGACAACATTTCCCACAGTGCAGTCAAATGCAACTAAAAAAAAAAAAAAAAAGCGCGCTCCAGAATGGGCCTGCCAGTCATTGATGCCCTGAAGGCAGGACTCTGCGGTAGAAATCCGGGGGGGGGGCCTCCTCCTCAACAAAATGAGTTCTCACCCCCCCCCCATAGCAGGACTAACGTCTCTTGAACTAGGTGAGCTAATAATAGACATGATGATTACTCAAAAGGCGGCGACGGGGGAAGACTATTAAGTCTATAATTACCATGGGGCATCGCCGGTGCCAATGCATGCCCGGGAGCTGCCTTGTTTCCTCAGCCTGTTCCTGTGCAGAGAAGGGCCGGGCTCCGCCGCGCGCCCACCCCGCCTGCCCCAGGCCTTCAGCTGCCCGAGGCCCTCCCCATTTGCCACCCCACCCCGTGCGCCCTGGTGGTGGGCCAGCCTCCGCCCTGGTCGCTGAGGCGCCTTGGAACCAGATGATGGTGAGCTGGAGCGCGCGCGTCAAGAATGCCCCATTGTACCGGCCACGTGACCCTCCGTTTCCCCAAGCCGGGCGTCGGTGGGGAGGGGGGGAAGCAAGACCCCTCTGCGCCTCCCCTTGGTCTATCCCCCACCCCACCCCGTCTCCTCTCCCGGCAGCTCCGCCCAAGCCGGGGAAGCGCGCACGATGAGGAGGGGGCAGCGGCTAGCCCGGAGAGCGCGCATGCGTCTTTGCGCGCGGCTGCTTTCCTCAGTCTTGAGCGCGGCAGGAGGAGGAGGAGGAGGAAGGGAAGCTGTGGCGAAGCTTGGGAAGGGGGCGACATAGGGGCGACGCCGGAGAAAGCGAGGCGGCCCTCAGAGCGCCGGGAGGAGCACTGACAAGCGCCGCGGCCGGCTCGGCCGCCGGGTCCCTCCCTCGCCTTCCCGCTTGGAGAGCCGTATCTGGAGCGCCCGGACATCTCCCTGCCTTGGGCGCCGCTTCCTCCCGAGCCGCTGCAGGAAAATCCCGGCCGCCTCCCTCCAGAGTCTGGCCCCTTTTCCCCGCCCTCTCTGCGTTTCGGAGGGGAGAGCCGAGCCGAGCAGGAGCCTCCTCTTCAGGCTTGTGGGGAAGACTCTCTTTCAAAAAAGAAGAAGCAACCAGAATAATTGATAATAACAGCAGCAGCAATAATCCTCACCATTCGCCCGAGGAGTCTCCGAGCTGGCCATCGGCTGCGGTTGCAATTTATTTGTTTGGAATCGGAAAAAGGGCATTCGGACAAAGGGCCCTGGGGTGGGGTGGCGTAGGGTGGGGGAGAAGGAGAAAAAGAGGGCATTTCTTTCACATTCCTATGCAGCGGGAGGGGAAGCGGTGGCGGGGGGGATTTCGCCCCATAAACACAGCTGAGTTCGCTGCACCGCCTCCATCCTCCGTTGCTACGGTCTTCTAAAAAGAAAAGGAAGACCTATATATTACTAGATTTTTAAAATATACATCTATATATAATATATCTCTCTATATATTGAAGGTTGCCTTCTAGAAGGTGAATCATGTAAATCGATTTTTTGAAAATAAAATAAAATTAAGGCTCTGTGGGCCCGGGGTGTGGGGGGGAGGGAAGGAAAATGGGGGATGCCGCAGACGTCAAGGAAATGAGAAAGACGTTCATTGTCCCTGCCATCAAACCCTTTGATCATTACGACTTCAACAGAGCGAAAATCGCCTGTAATCTAGCGTGGCTGGTGGCCAAAGCCTTCGGGACAGGTAGGTTAGCATGTCTTCTTATCGCCTCCCTTTTCCTCGTCCGTCGTTCTTGACGGGGTTCTCTTTACTGGGGTGAATCATCCAGCCGTTGGGGGACTGTGCCAGGGAAGGGGATGGTGGAGGTATATATGACAAGTAACCTGGGTGTGTGTTGTGTTTTTGCTTGTGCAATATTTAATCTCATTTTGGGGGTGCTGCTATTGTTTTCATGAAATATAAATGGCAACTTGTATTTCTGTGAATTCTTAAAATGCAGATCTTGCAAGATGATGTGTGCAGGCAGTTCCCTCCTCCCCTTGTCATAAAATATACACCTTTTCCCATTTAGTAGCTGGCACAGAAAATGGGAGAAATGTATGGGCGTTGTTAGTTTTTGACATCTGAGGATAGCCTGAAGTCAATTGGGTCAGTGGGAGCTGAAGGTTCCCTCCTGAGAGAAGGGCATTTCATGACACTTGTCACCTTTCACAGCCTATGAGGAATTCCCATTGCTTGATTGTATTGAAGTGAATTCTTTGAATACTCTCTAAAAGGTGAGAGACTTCCTGCTGCTTATCATCTAGGCCTTGTGGAAGGCTAGCTTTGTTATTTGGAATAGATTGCTTTCTGAACAAAGGATTTTAGGCAATATCTATCTATCTATCTATCTATATATATTAAATGGGTTGTTCTTAAATAGCATGCATTAAAAACCAGTGATGATTCTTCCAAAAGAAAGGTGAAATAGCAATCCCATAATTTTGTCTGTAGAATAACAGGAAAAGGTTCCTCCTCCTCTTCCTTGCAATTCTGCAACTGTTGCATTTGAAGCCAGGGCATTGTTGCATATTGTACCAGGGCAAAATATGTGGGGGTTTTGTGTGTGTTTTTTTAAAACGTGTCACCTGGAAACTGGCAGTGTGTGACATGACAGAAGGCCTTTGGGGTGCCTCAGGTGGTTACCCAGACATCACGGAAATGAACCAAACCATAGCAAGTCCTATCGTAGGCCATCAAATAAGTGTTTTGTTTTGTTTTAGTTGTGGATGCTGCAGACTATCTTTCTCAGTGCTTTGCAAAACATTTTTTCCCCTACTCTCTAATTATCATGGGTTTGTGTAAGAAAATGCTGATTTATTGAAAATTTGTAGACAACTAACTATGGGAAGTTTCTGAAATGGTGTAACATTCTTCTTCCCCCACTCCTCTTAAGATTCAGTTCTGCAGGTACAATCATGAAAACATCTTAATTAACACATTGTGGTAATGTTGAAATCATTCTTGTCTGGTAAACAAGTGAAACGGCATTCCTGCATTTTCAGTTGCTAGTCACCAAGAGTACAGTAATCAAGTACAGAGAAGATGTGTGGATGAGCCGTAAGGCTCATTCTGGGCAGTAAGTCCTACTGAATTCACTGAGAGCATTTCCAAGCAGACATGCATATAGGATCAGGAATAATTAAAGAATAATTTATTTTCAACATGGGGATATGCAATTTGTTGTTATGGGGTGGGGGGGAACACAAGCAAGGCAATCTTTTATCTTTAACTCTGCTAAGGTGCTAGCTTATTGCACTGATCTACCTACAGCAACTGCCTGTGGAATAAGTATGGGACACTGAAGTATGTTAGATTGCAGGCAGTTGAAATTGGGATATGGGAGCCTGTTGTAAGTCATCTTTCCTGGTGATATGACCCTTTCCTTCTGAACTGTGCTGCTTAGGTGTTTTGAAGTGCAGTAAGAACTGTACCAGCAGTTGGCACTTCCAGGAGGTTGGGGAAGCGGCTGACCATCATTATGTTCTCCAGCATTTGCCTTTTGCTGCTGCCAGCCTCCTCTAGAGTAAGAATATGGAAGATAGCTGTACGCTATTTAGCCTGGTAAGAGAACTCCTCCCTTCAAAACTCTTATTTAAGCCAGGCTTCTGGGAGTGCAGGAAGACCAGTACCAGAAACTTAACTGTCAATTAGCTCTTGTTCTGCTTTGTATTTATATACAGTGGTGCCTCAAAAGACGAAATTAATTCGTTCTGCGAGTTTTTTCATCTTGCGAATTTTTCGTCTTGCGAAGCACGTTCAAGCCGCTACTGCACCTCTTCAAGCGGTTTTAAGAAAAAGGAAACAAACTTGCAAGACGTTTTCGTCTTGCGAAGCAAGCCCATAGGGAAATTCGTCTTGCGAAGCAACTAAAAAAACGAAAAACTCTTTCGTCTTGCGAGTTTTTCGTCTTCCGAGGCATTTGTCTTGCGAGGTACCACTGTACTTAAACCTTTTTTTGTTTTTTAGTAATATTGGATTTATTCTATGCTTGTTAAATTGTTTATTTTGCCATTTTTAAATTTATTGACATGCTCTCCATTTCATATAATTATTATAGGATGTTTTGAATGTTTGTTGTAAGCCACCTTGGGCACAGCTGATGCTGGAAAAGTGGCATATAAGTAATCTTAATCAAATAGGTTCAAGTAAGTCTTCCACATTAACTTGAAGATGGAACAGAAAGTTGGGAATAAGACATACAGTATGAAAGAGTGAAATAATATCCTCTTTGTACCTAAGTAGAATGTTGAAGAACAGTGTACACAGCAAAGACAGTAAGAACATCCTTTATTTCAAATGGATTTTGTTACTCCTCTTCACAGAGAAAGCCATAATTTGCTTTATAGACATTTTTGCTTCCTGCTGAGAGAAACAATTATCAGTGTGTAAATGTGCTGTTTGTATAGTGTCTGCCATTGTTTTGATTGTTTCAAGTGACTTTATTCAATTAATCCTTTCCTTGATCCTTGAATTGGAATGATGAAGTGGTTTGTGTTTCAGTAGTACTGCATATGTTTGTTCTTGACCTATTCCATCAGCTGGGCAACCCATTTAACCTCTGCACTTTTTCTTAGGGATGGAAAAGTTCACTGGCTTATTTTTGATACCTAAAATGGGTTGTCTGCCTGTAAAGATGCACAGCTTATTTGATTCCCCTAGTGGGACAAGAGGAACTTACACTGTGCCTTTGTTTAGATTTACTGGCTTTTAATGGTTTATTGTGCATAAGGAGCATGCTGCTGCGCACTTCCCAATCGCTCCCTCTTCACTCCTCCCCTGCTACATGTGGGAGAAGCAAACCAGGAAGCCGCAAATAAGTTCAATTTTCTATTAATGTCCAAATACTGGATGTAAGACCTGCAGGTTTTATATGTATTCTTCTTAAAAGTTTTATTGGGCACATTAATCTATATATATTAAGGGTGCAGATTTAAACTAAGTATTAGCTTGTACCCTTTTTAAACTTTGTTGCTTTGTAAAAGCCATAACTGTTCGTCAGCCTTAAGTCATGGTTTGTTGTTGGCTTAGAAATCCTGGCTTCTTGTGAAGCAAGAAACTGTGATCCCGGGTTTGGATGTAATAGGAAGCCTGTCTTTATTGTAGTTTTCTGATTTGCTTCTCTTGCTTGCGCTTATGAAAGAAGTGAAGTGGAAATGGCTGGGCCACGTGCACAAGTACATTATTTGTGCACAGTGAACCACAATAAGACAGCAACTTGGGCTGCTTATTGTGACAGGCGAACGTGGTTGCTCAGTCTGATCATTGGCTGCAACTGTATGCTCCAGCATCAGCCTGCGAACGCATATGCCACAAAAGATCCATTTGCCTTTCAGCCAGAGGTGGAGATGATGTCAGGTGACTGATACATGGGCTGTCAGACCCACCTGTCAGAGTTGACTTGCAGTGTGGGGAGAGGGGTCTTCTTTGCCATTGTGTTCTCCACAAATGAAGCAGGACCTGGTAGGATGGAACTCTGCTCACCAGCTAATTAGTGGATACTTCAGTTTTGCTCTCTGCAGGGGTCTGCTTCAGCAGTCAGCATGATTGAACTCATCCCCCCCCATCAGCTGACATCACCCAGTTATGTCAGCTGAGTGACAGGTAGGCATGGCTTGGGGAGAAATGGCATCATGAGCCAAAGGGAACCCCCCTGGCAGGCTAAGCGTAGCCCACAAGCCAGAGGTTCCTCTCCCTTTCTTTGAAGAGTGAATAGGCTATTTGTTTTTGAAAGTAGACATTGTACTCCAAGACTACAAATACAAAAGTAATGACAGTTTTATATATGAAGTGTGGTTTCATGAGTTGAATTGTAGCAGGCCTACAAAAATTAGTCTTTGGAGCTTATCTGTCTTGTCCAACAAATTGACCCAGAAGTTAGCATTGCTTCTTACAGCTGCAGCCTATTTCTTATTTCACAATTCTAGGTTAATTGGCACTGACAACTTGAAAAAGCCTCACTTTATTAACCCCTTGAAAGGTTATTTATAGTAAAAAAAGTTACATTTGTTCAACTACGTGTCTAATTGTATAAATTGCAATTAGACTTCACTAGCAACCCACAATCTAGTATTTTTTGAACACTGTCATTTCTGTAAAGCAAATAAAGTTTTGTTACTTTTTCGTTAGTTGATTATTTTGAATATCCCACTGAGGAAAAATGCAGTATTCATTCAGGGATCTTGTGGCTCTGATACATTTCAGTAGTACCTGTTGATTGCTGTAATTCAGCAGAGTAAGTTGGTTTACTGGCTCTGTCCCAACATAATGTTAGATTGGTTTTAATTGACAATCAATGGCTTTTTGCATAAACTAGAAGATTTTCTTGTCGGTTTTTAAAGAAATACTTGCATTACCGTGTGCTAGGAAAGGTTCTGAAGATGAGTTCCAGAGGTGTATTTTCAACCTGGCTCCTTCAAAATGAATGTGTGTCTGGTGTAAAGCAATTTAAGTTGGACATGCACTGTTAGGGCCTGATAAATTACTTGCTTTGCCTTAACTTAGAACATCTTGGATCCAAGTCAAATACTCCTTTCACTTAAATGTAAATATCTACCCCCATGTTTGGTAGACACACTGCCATACATCCTTACAGCTTGGGGACATCACAACTTGCAATCTGCATTCAGCAAAGGTGTGGAATTCAAACTTTGTACCATCAAGAAACTTTTTTTCCACATTGATCTGCCTTTTATGTTGATGTATTGCACAGATTCTGTGGTACATTTTAAAAGTGTATTCTCTTTTGTTTTTAATCTACTTTAAAATTATAATAAATAGTAATACTTATGATTAGAAATATATATAAGAAAAGTATCTGCATGTATAATAGGTTAATTATGAAATGCTAAATAAAATATCAATGCTATGAATATTTATAACAACCCAAGTAACCTTTTTTGTTATGTAACATGTGGAAGCAATTGGGGTCAACTCTTGGATTAGATGAAGTTCCAACAAGCACCTAGCTTATTGCTCCATGCATTGCTTCTAGTAAAATTATACAATTTTTATTAAGTGCCTAAAGAAGGCAAAGCTGTGCACTACAGTAGAATTTTTTGTGGAGCATCTTGGTGTTTGGATGGATAGGGTTACTGGAAGAACACCTCAAGGCAAACAGTTAATGAGCAGAGTAAATGTACCGTATTTTTTGCACCATAACACTCACTTTTTTCCTCCTAGAAAGTAAGGGGAAATGTCTGTGCGTGTTATGGAAGGAATGCCTACGGGTGGCGGGGGGGGGGGGAATCTGCTGCAGTCATGAGCAGAGGATCCATGTTTCCCCTTCCTTTCCTCCTCCGTGGCTCACTTTGAAACAGCAAAGTGGGAGAAGAGCCGCTGAGTGGGGAGGAGAGAGGGACAGAGAGCCTGCTTCTTTAAAGATGCACAGATCCACATGGATCCTCAGAATTTTTGCACTGGGTCACCCCAAATTCACCACCAGATCACATAGCATGTCCATGGCTACATCTTGCACCAAAAAAATCACGCACCCACTGTTGCCTGGGGCCGCAGTGGTGCAAAAACGTGGTTACAAAGCATGGATCCTCAGGATTTTTGCATTGGGCTGCTCCAAACTCACTGTCAGATCACATGTCTGTGGCCACAGCATGAACCACAAAAATCATACATCCACTGTTTCATTTAGAATATTTTTTTTCTTGTTTTCCTCCTCTAAAAACTACGTGCGTGTTATGGTCGGGTGCGTGTTATAGAGCGAAAAATATGGTATTTTGTTGGACAACTGTCATGGAGACAAATGCATGGTTGACAGGCAAATCTCGCCACCTCATTCCAGCCTAACTGTAAACTTTACTACCTTATCACACTAAAAGCAACCAGTGTAGTAAATCATGTTTTCAGAACCATTTTGTATTCTATTTGCCCCTCTATAGGCAAAGGCCATGCTGATATGAATGTTGCTCATAGGGCCCAGATTGGCAGCGCTGTGATAGCTGCGCAAGTATGTGTGTGATATTGGCCTATCTTGAGTGAGGCAGGAGGTAGAATACTTAACTTTGTCTTTTATTGAGATGCATCTCTTACCTTGTCATCATCATCTAACCATGTAGCACTAGTAGCAAGGTGACATGGTGCTTGCAATTACTTTGCTCCTGTGCCACTTGAGCTTTAAGTTGTCCTTTCCTCAAAGCTAGAATTTGCCCCACAGCGAAAAGTATGCACCTCCTGATGTCATGTCTGATTTTGTTCCAAGAGGCTAGAAAAGTCATCACGCTTGTAAGCGCTTGGGTGGTCTTGTATCCTTTTTTTTTTTTTAATAGGCTCCCTTTCAGCAGATCGGCTTTCTGCTTGTCACTTCAAATCAGGATTTTAATGTATCTTATTTAAAAATCATTCAGCACTACAAGTAATTGGGCGATAGTCTGGAAATGAATATCGTTATTGGTCTAAAACAGAGTTGGGCAGATGACAGTTTTGGAGAATCTGCTTTGTTTTTGCTGGAACCTACCAGTGGTGCTAGGTGCAAAGTCCATACACTTAGAATTCCACTCATCAGAAGCATGAATTATTTCTGTGAGTCGTCCAGAAGTGGCCTATATAAATATATACGGCTGTGGTGACAGTTGTAAACAGAGGGAAGTTAAATGCAGGAAGTACCGGTACATGACCTATTTTACCCATGACCATTCACAAAGAATGTGTAAGTGATGGCACAAAAATCCTAATTAGCGCTTTCAGTGTGATAAAAAACGTTTAACCTAATTCAAGTCACCGTTGATAGAATTAAATTGTTTGATAAATTGCAGTTCAGCAGCTCTCCTTAGAAGTTCCACTGTTTGAGAAAGGCCACCTTAAGGTCAGTGGCAGTGTCTCTTGGGATGCTGTTTTCTGAATATTGCCATTTCTGCTGTGAGATTTGTATTTTATTTAGGGACTGGGCTGTTTGTCTCATTTGCCAGCAGATAGTAGCATGCAACAGTGGAAAATGGAGCAGATTAATAAATCATTGATATTGTCATTAACATTATTAGGATCTATAATAGCATTGCTGAGGAGATAGATTTGGGGAGAAAACTGGTGTTTGGCTATATTGCAGGGTCTGATGCTTGTGTCTGTTCCTCTTTTCTGTGGCCTATTGTTGCTGGTGGGTAGCTGTTTTAGCTTAGATGGGTGTCTGTAAGCAAGGACTGACCTACCACCCCAAGACCTGTAAAAGGGACGTTCCATTCTCCAGGATGGGTTGTACATCCTTGATGATGATTTGTACTTGTTTATCTGGGAGCTTTTTCTTCTACATCCGTCTTGTAGATTATTCCTGGATATCAATCTGACTTTGTGGATCTCTGGTGTGCCACTGCCTTTGCAGAAACTTGCCTGTTTCTGTTACATCGATTCAGCAACTAAACTAGACTATCCTATAGCTTTATTCTTCTTTGTTCTATCGCTACCTTACCTCCCATCCTTCTGCAAGTTAACTATGTTGATGTTGCCCACTGGGGAATATCATAATAAAAAAGAGCTATGTACTTACAGAATTTGTGCACTTTAAGCACAAGCCAAAAAATAAATAAAAATATTTGTCCCTATGTGTACTTAGGGTGGTTCTGTTGTCTTCCCCCCTCCCTCTGGAATTCCTTGAGGGCTTTTCAAAGCTAAATATATATTTCATTCCATATGAACCAGCAGTGGCAGTCTTGTCCTTGAACAACTGCCTGAGGTTAGTAGTCAGCTAAGGTAAATAAATTGAAACCCCACGCAAACCCAATTTCAACTGGAAAGTTGTGTGTTGCACTCAAGTAAGCAGCAGGTTTGCATGCTGGAAAGGCTTCCTCCTGGGCATCCTCCTGGATTTGTAGGTGTGCATCTTCTCAGTTGTAGATGATAAAGCAGCTCTTCCTCTTTCTGGAAAAGATACCTCTTCTGAACCAGACTAGTATAAGGTGGTGTGATAGGGCTGCCTTTGCATAAAGTGGCTGTGGTGATGGGAGCTGGAGGAGTCCAACAACATCTAGAGGGCCATATGTTTGAATGTTGAATGTGTAAGTGTATGTCTAGGGTCAATGGATAAAACAAACACCATTAGCTGTACTGCTGGATAAGTGTTTAATGGTTACTATATTTACATTTGTCTAAAAACCAATAAAAAATTGTTTGTTTTTTATTTAAAAAATCCAGGCAAAAAACCTGGACAACTAAGACCCCCCCTTTTTTCCTTTTGAAGGCTTGCTTCCATCTATAAATATCCTGGAAATTAATGCTTTACCTATTTGCTGAATGATTTGGATGGTTTGTAGTTATTCATCAGCTACAATTTTATTGTTTAAAATTTGTTTTTATTTTTAGCTGCCCTTTTCTTGGAGAACTTGTATAAATAGAGCTGTGGAATTTGTAGATTTATTTCTTTAAATAAAATGTGTTCCCCACCCCATTTCCCACCTTCTGACTGAAGCAGCCCATTCTGGCAAGAACTCATGAGTCTGCTGACCATGTGAGCTCTTTCCCCACCTATTTGCCTTCAATGCTTAGGACAAGGTTTCGCTCAGGACCACTTGCTCCCATATACAGTGGTACCTCGGGTTACATACGCTTCAGGTTACAGTGGTACCTCGCAAGACGAATGCCTCGCAAGACGAAAAACGCGCAGGACGAAAGAGTTTTCCGTTTTTTGAGTCGTTCCGCAAGACTAATTTCCCTATGGGCTTGCTTCGCAAGACGAAACGTCTTGCGAGCTCTTGCGAGTTTGTTTCCTTTTTCTTAAAGCCGCTAAGCCGTTAATAACCACTAAGCCGCTAATAGCCGCTAAGCCGCTAATAGCCGTGATTCGCAAGACGAAAAAACTGCAAGACAAAGAGACTCGCGGAACTGATTAATTTCGTCTTGTGAGGCACCACTGTACATATGCTTCAGATTACAGACTCCACTAACCCAGAAATAGTACCTCAGGTTTGCTTTGCTTCAGGATGAGAACAGAAATTGTGCTCTGGCGGCACGGCAGCAGCAGGAGGCCCCATTAGCTAAAGTGGTGCTTCAGGTTAAGAACAGTTGCAGGTTAAGAATGGACCTCCGGAACGAATTAAGTACTTAACCACTGTAGTACCACTGTAGTAGATCTGCCATGGAATCAAGATAAATTGAGAGGCTTTGCTGTCAGTGTCATCGTGGAACCTTTACTGAGTGAGCACAAGAAATTGGACCTTTTTGTGGTGGTGCAACTCTGGATACTCTCTTGATTGAACTTCGTTAGGCTTCCTCTTGTGTTTCTTCCATCAAAACTCAGTCATATTTTGACAGGCTATTAATATGCAACACTTAGTTTTATGGTTGCCAAGTTTAATGCCAGTCAGATGGGCTGCATATAAATAAGAATAAAAATAATAAGTACAATTATTATTATTAGTCTTGCTTCTGTTAAGGTTTGTTGTTGTTTGTTATAGTGTTGGTTGTATTATGTCTGCTGTAGCTTTTAGAAATTGATTGTTGTATTTTTAGGATCATACCGTACTGCTTTATGGTTCTGCTGAGTACTGCTTTGTGTATATTTAGTAGCATCAAAGGATTTTAATTATTGGTTAAATTGAGAAGCAAGGGATCTTTCTTAAACCTTCATTTTTCTTGCCAGTAACTTGGGGCAGAGATCTAGAGATCTGTATTGTATCTTGCACTTGGGAATGTTTTGTTCTATATAGAGCCAGAGGTTCAAGATAAGCTCTGGGCACCAGTGCTTCAGGAATGCCACTTACCAGTGAGGTAAGGACAGAACAGAGGTGGAGTTGCCTGTGTCTCATCTTAGTTGCCCGTGCCTAAAGAAATAAGCAGCAGAGCTGTCCAACTTTGCCTGCTTTGTGTAGTATAGGCTGCTCCCAGGGGAAACCTCTGCTTCAACCGCAGAATCTTCAGAGCGACATAAAACTGGGCTGTGTTTCTATAAGCAAGACTTCAGCCTCTTTGTGGTAAATGCTTTCTGAAAGTGGAACATAAATTACTTCCTGATGCTATCTCTCCTCCATCTTAAAGTCATTCCTACTAACTTCAGTTGATAATCTTACCAACGTTATACTTATGGCAAGCCAGTATGTGCACAAATAGCTAGTTAAAACTGCTCATTAGCTTTACTGTCTGACTTCATAGCCCTTTGGGATAGCAGAGAAGCAAGCAGAACATTAATTTACCAAATTTAGTATCGGGTTCCTAGTTACTGGCTTATTGTAAACTTGAGGTGGGAGCCCCGTGCTTCTTGTTCACAACTGCTACATGCTTTATTTATTTATTTATTTATTTATTTATTTATTTATTATATGCTGCTTAAAGCTAAAACCCACGGTGCACATCCATGGTACTTATGCAAGTGGAAATAGGTTAGGTAGAATTCCTAAGTGTACACTGTTCATTTTCATGACCCAAGATGTCCTCTTTTTATCTGTATCTCCAGAAGCTGTTTGAGGCATGTCCACTGGAGCTTCAAATTATTTTCTTAATGCCAGATTGCAGTCTACTTCTGAAGTATCCCTCAGTTTTAAAAAGTATGATACTGTAGAGCTAACAAAGGAAAGGAAAACTAAGTGATCAAGACTCAAAGCATCTTTTGTGCAATGAAAGTCTAAAAGATGTTGAGACGCTAGAAAGAAGAAAGCTGTGGGTGAGGGAGTGAATGAGAAGAGAGAGAAACATGTCTCTCCTAAAGGACCAGGACATGGTTGGTCATCTAATTAAACTGATAGGCAGGAGGTACAGGACAGACCAAAGGAAGCATTTCTCCATACCAAATCAATTTACCAGAGATCTGCAAATCTTCTATCCAGGTTTGCCAGGGTAAATGTCCCCACCCCTCCCTCTGGTGAGCGTGGTGAACCTCAACCCAGAAGCTGGAGAAGGAATGGGTTATCATCTCCAACGAAGCACTCTGTGCACTTGGAAATGCACCACAACAACCCCCAGCCCTCTTTTTCAGCTTGAAGCTGAGGAAAGGGTGGAGGTGTTTCACAGTAGTTTTCCTGTGTTTGGGATAAACTCAAAAGGCCTCAGAAGCACTGAAAATGTGGGAGTGATCCTTTATTTCCTTTGCAGCTCCAAGCTCAAGAGTAAGGCTGGAGTGTTGTTTTGTTGTGCTCCCCCAGTTTAGTGCGATTGTAGGAGAGATCTTCTTCCTGAACCATTAGGAAAAAGGCTGGGCCTTGTCTACTGCTAAGGTGCTGGGAATCCTTACAAAGTGCCAAAATGTTCCTCACAGTTTTCCCCAGCCTCAGCTTTTTACATGAGTGTGATAGATGAGTACACACAGCTGCACCATCACATCTAGTTATCCCTTAGGAGTGCTATCTGCTATAAGGATTTGGATTCACATGGTTTCTGAGCTGCAGCGGTTAGGTATTCACTCCATCAACTTATACTAAGATCAGAGCAGACTTACCGTTTCCCAAATGTCGTTATGCTTAACTCAACTGGACAGACTCAGCTATACAAACCTAATTCATAGCTCCAAATTTATGAATGAGCGACATAACATGAATGTGTGTTTTTTAAATTCAAAATTCATTGGTGAAAGAAAGCTACAGTAGAAATGTTTTTATGCCCAGTGTTCCTAGACAGTATGAAGCCTGCACTAGGAAGAAATGAAGGTCATTAAGTAATTTGGACAGTGTATTCTTCTGTATAAACTAGCATTCTCATTTTTATTTTATTTTTTAAGATTACCCCCAAAAATAAGTTTCTTTTTAGTGCAAATCTGTAGTCACTTGTGATTTGGTTACCTTTGAACTTTTGTTAATCTATATGATGCATAAGACTCTCCCAAACTAACAGATTGCCAAGGACAGAATGTCATATTCCCGCATGGATATGGGAGACACATTTTCAGGAACTCTACAAGGTGGGATGGCGGGAGAGGCCAAATCACTCAAAACATAGCAAACCTCCCAAAAGTGGGGCCCTGTAACAAGGACAGAGATTGAGAGCCTCGTAAAGAGGTAAAGGACCCCTGACCGTTAAGTCCAGTTGTAAATGACTCTGGGGTTGCGGTGCTCATCTTGCTTTACTGGCCGAGGGAGCCGGCGTTTGTCCACAGACACTTTTTCTGGCTCATGTGGCCAGCATGACTAAGCCACTTCTGGCGAAACCAGAGCAATGCACAGAAACACCATTTACTGAGACGGTGTTTACTGTTACGGAGACCTCCACACTAGACAGACGCCTGCTATACTTAATACGCACACTACATGAAGAGACCTCGTTAAAAATATGATGTAACTCTCAGGGCCATCTATCTAATGCAATTGAAACCAAGAAAGGTATCAAGCTAGGGTGCATATTGGCCCCATTTTTATTCAATTTCTATATAAATGATATGGTACCCCTCTACCACAATATGAACTTCAACCCTCCGAAACTAGCAGGAAAGCATATCCCTGTGCTGCTTTACGCAGATGACACAGCAAACCTCTCCAGAATTCCTTTAGGCCTTAAAAGAAGCATGTAAACACTGGCAGCGTACTGCAAGGAGAGCAGACTAGAACTACATTATCAGAAAACCAAAATCATGGTTTGCAAAAGGCCCAAACCTTGTCCATGGTACATTGGTGGCCTTGCTCCCTTAACTATTAAGAACCGTTTCCAAACGACACGGAAATGTTTAGTGATAAACATAATAACTCTAGGCTTCACCCTGCAGATCCTACTTGACATGGGGTATTGTGATAGGAATTTTATGGTCTTAGATATATGGTAATGTTCATAACCGCACATACATAGATCAACACAGGAAGGCCAACCTGGAACCATTTTGATTCCTAAACTGAGCAAATGTTTTCTCTGCAAGGTCAAACTGGAAAAGCCTCCTCATTGTCTTTTCCTTCACAAATTCTGTCTTAAGAGTATGTCTCTGTTTGAATAGGGTGTGAGCCTGTGACATGGCCAGGAACTATTTATCACTACAAAAGAATGGCCAGGCTACCAAGGAAATCCAATCAAGTAACCTGCCAGACAGGAGATAAACAAGGACAAGAGAAAAACAACATTTAAATTTCTGTGATGTAGGTGGGATGTATCTGAGGGGTGGTCTTAGGTTACACCCCTTCTGTGATGTATGCATAATGTTTCTGGGGGTGGTCTTGATCTAGAGGATGGGAATTTCAAAAGTCTTTATAAGCCCTTGCACAGCATTTTTGTGGGTCCTCCTCCTTTCCTGCGAGTGAGGGGAGCACCCTGTTGCAACAGATCAATAAAGATCAAGCTTACTAGCTGCTTTGCTTCTCAATATTCTCTGGTTGGCCTCTGTTACTTTCTCCTACCAATAGGGAACCTATGTAAGGACTCTATATGGGCTCTTGGATACCCCATAAGGGAAAAGGGCATATTTTTATTTACAACAGTATGAACAAGCAAAAAACAAACAAACCATCAAACAGCACCTGGAAGATACCAAATGCCAAGCAGATCTAGCCAAGTACGCGAAATTTTTAATCAGTGAAACCAGAAGACACCTCCCAGATGCCATATATAACCAACCTTAAAATTCCAAAACAGTGAAGGGCTTTCACTCTGGTCCACTGCCAGGCCCTCCCTTCAGCCATTCAGGAAGGCTGCTTTAGGAAGACATCGTACAAGGAGAGAAAATGCCCATGTGGCTCTGGGCAACTAGAAACAACAGAGTATGTCTTTTTTCACTGCCAATACTTATACAGATATAGGTTCATCTTGCCTGTACTATATAAATTCCCAGGTCGCACAGAACAACTTTATACCTCCCTGCTACTTCAAGATGAAAACCCAGATGTTACATACTCAGTTGCTAGATTCTGCGCTGTCATGATGGCTATTCAGCGAAGGATGGTTTGCGCCACAAATGAGGCCCAAAATGCAAGACCTGTGGCTCCATCACGCTTCCTCCCTTATAGTTGCTTTTAACTGTTTGTCCCTGTTTCTATTTTTTTTAAGTATGTTTGATACAATCACCTTTTAATTGCTAGTTTTTATTCCTTACTTGTTTTAAGTCTTATGTTTTCATTTTATCCGTATGTTTTATCTTACGCTGCTCTGTGACCGAAATAAAGTTTGATACTCATATGCAAGTACAAATTCTTTTTATTACCTCAGAAGTATTAGTGAAAGTAAGCTGCTGTAGTATTAAGCCAATTAATTTTCGTATCTAAATTTTTTGGAAGCAGGGTGAATAGTCATTATAGTTCATTAATACGTATTCTGAGCCAAATCTCTGTGAATTCCAGCAACTTAATCTACAGAAATGGGATTACTTTGGAATACGTTCTGCAGAAGAGAAAATTAAATTCAGTGGGAGTCAGGAGTCCTGTGTTTTTTTTAAAAAAAATAGCCGTATAAACAAGAGCACATGTTTAAAACCTCTTCAAACCTGCTTCTATTTGAAAGTATATTTTCAGTTCTTGTGAAGGAACAAAATGGTATGGTAAAGAGAATCACAGGATAATTTAGAAAATCTAATTAGTGTAGCAAGGCAGGGCAGGAAAGATGAGACATACGTTAAAAAAAGGCTTTGACATTTTTGTTGATCTTCCTGCTTGTTGTTGGCTCTATAACTGGCCAAGCTGTTTTTTCTCCCTATAAAGGAAGTAGCGGTTTTCTGATTTGATAGTAGAAGATAAGCAATCCATGTTCTTTCTTCAAAGCAATGTTTGTACAGTAAATCTCAACGAACTTCATTGGGGCTATGAATATTATTCTGAATCTCTTTTTAAAAACTTCAAAACTCGCATCTCCTTCAGTATGGTGATAAAGTGGCAAGTGAAAGTTCTCCTTTTCATTTTAAGTTGAGTTGGTGTTAAAATCTGAAGAAAAACAGAATCTTAGAAGGGATCATGAGGGTCATTTAGCCCAACCCCCTTCAATGCAGGAATCTTTTTGCCCAACTCTGGACTCGGTGCCAAGGGCCTTCTGGCGGTTCCCTCGCTGCAAGAAGCCAAGTTGCAGGGAACCAGGCAGAGGGCCTTCTCGGTGGTGGCACCTGCCCTGTGGAGCACCCTCCCACCAAATGTCAAAGAGAAAAACAACTACCAGACTTTTAGAAGACATCTGAAAGCAGCCCTGTTTAGGGAAGCTTTTAATGTTTAATAGACTATTGTATTTTAATATTCTGTTGGAAGCCAGCCAGAGTGGCTGAGGAAACCCAGCCAGATGGGCGGGGTATACATATTATTATTATTATTATTATTATTATTATTATTATTATTAATTTATTTCGCTCTGGTTTGCTTAAATAGCCAACTTCAAACAATGGGCTGTGAAGATGGCTTGTTTCTACAACACATAGTTAAGGTTAACCATGGTTCTTGGTTCAGGTGAAACAGTAAACTGTAGTTAATCCAAAACAGAAAGTTTCAGTTCACCTTTGTAGTCTTGCCAGGAAAGCATATGACTCCCAAATCTCACTGGGGTTCCTTGTAATTCTAAACTGCATGTTTAGTTTTGAATCTGAATTCAGACAATGAATCTGCCTGAAAGAGAAGCTTAATTCTCAGATATGGCAGATGAGGAATAAAACCTGTATTAGGCTGTACCACATCAGACTGCAGTTTAGGGTTTACATGATTGAATGTTCCAGAATAAAAATAAAAACTATGGAATAGAAACATGAGCAAGTCAGTGAGAAGGCTTGACTGAAACCTAGGAGAAGTAGTCACCGATAACTGACTTTAACTAATCTGGTAGTATAGCTGTAATATTAGAGTAGGCAGAAACAACACCAGTGCAATTGTATTTTATTTTTATGTAAAGCCATGCAGTTTGGAAGGTAAAAATAGTACTGTGTTCATTATCCTGTGTGCCAGAGTGGGTGGATGTGTGTATTTTTCAGTTTATTCTGACCTGCATTATCCTGAATGTTCGTGCCAGTGTATCTGGCAGCAGAGTAGGAACATGTTTTATGATGTTCCGGATTGGCACTTCGTAAGTGCCTCTTCTGCCGGCAAAGGAAATCTCAGCCATTCTCCTCGAATTACATTTCCCTACAATGCTTGCTGAGGAATAGCTAGGGTGCTTCTGACCCGGTTGCTGATGTTTCAAGGAAATGGTTGGCATGAGTAAGTGGATGGTGAAGAGGATTTCGGGTGCTGTGTCAGTCACATACTGTATATCATAAGGTAAAGGTAAAGGGACCCCTGACCATTAGGTCCAGTCATGACCGACTCTGGGGTTGCGGCGCTCATTTCGTTTTATTGGCCAAGGGAGCTGGCGTACAGCTTCCGGGTCATGTGGCCAGCATGACTAAGCCGCCTCTGGAGAACCAGAGCAGCGCACGGAAACACCGTTTACCTTCCCGCCAGAGCAGTACCTATTTATCTACTTGCACTTTGATGTGCTTTCGAACTGCTAGGTTGGTAGGAGCAGGGACTGAGGAGTGGGAGCTCACCCCGTTGTGGGGATTCGAACCGCCGACCTTCTGATCGGCAAGTCCTAGGCTCTGTGGTTTAACCCACAGCGCCACCCGCATCCCACTGTATATCATACATAGGGTTAAAACCAAACTTTGAATCAGGAAATAATGGGTTCAAATTTCTTTTTGTACAATCTCACTGGGTGGCTTTAGGCAGTTATGGTGGGATAATGCTGCCGTCCGCTTCAGGGCTTACTGTCATTCTTTGGGACACTTCATACTCACTAAAGCAGTATATGAATGTTTGTTGTTATTGGATTTGCGTCTTGACCATTCCTATAGTATAAAGAGCTGACCTAAAGCCTCTTCCTGTTTAGGTAGAGATCTTTAATTTGTGCAGTGAATAATGATATATGGGTAGAGACAAATGTGGAACAAAGATGGTTGTTCTAATTTTACTCAAAGCTTGTGGCCAGGAGTTCATGTAAAGACTAGGGCATTTTTTTCCAGCTGGAGCTCAGCTCGGCTCCTCTCAGGTGGGTGCCATTTCCATTCTAAGAGAACAAGGGAGAAGTTCATGGTGAGCTACAGCACATCTTTTTCTAGAAAAGTAAAACTGGATAAAGACTCAACCATTAGGAGAATGACATTGTGTAACCTCCTACTTAAAGTGAGGTGAGACAAGAACTTCACTCGAAGTAGGGCAAGTTCAAAGTGAGGATTGTAATACCACCTTGCTATTTTGCTGGCTAAATAAATAAATAAGAATTCCTTTTAGACCCTGAGTGGGCAGGATGAGACTCTGAAGGCAGTTCTATTTCCCACAAGTAAGTTAATTGCCATGGTTCTGCTCTTGATTTTCAAGGTGAGCTAGTGAAGGAAGCAGATGTTTCTCAGTCCTCCAAATCATTTTGGTTTCTGGGCTTGAATTCCATTAACTGACAAAAGATGTAGAACTTAGCTGCTGACTTCCTTTATTTTTGGGGGGGCACCCCTTAGCTTCAGTATTTGTACCCATAGATTCTAGATTCAGGTAGGTAGTCGTGTTGGTCTGACGCAGTTGAAATAAATGAAAAAATACAGTATCTGAAGAAGTGTGCATGCACACGAAAGCTTATACCCAGAACAAACTTAGTTGGTCTATAAGGTGCTACTGGACAATTTTTAATTTTTAAAATTTATTTGTTCCCATAGAATGAGTGCTGTACAGCAGCCGTGAACATGATATGGAAGCTCATGTTTTTGGGACTTAAATAGTCTTGCAGACAGAATTGCATTAAAAATCTCAACCCAGCACACTCTAATAAACCTCTTTGATCAATGCCGAACCAGTCTTGTCTTTTAGACACCCTCTTCTTTCTGCTACCTCCCTCCAATGGTCAATTCAGTTTATAGCATTTAGTTTATGCAAGTGCTCTGAAGGTTGCATTATTTTGTAGAGTTCCCAGCAGCTGCATGGACACGTCATGTCAGGGTAGTTTAGCTTCCCTATATGCCCTCTCTCTATTTCAGGATTGTCTATTAATTGAATCTGCGACTGCCAAGTATCAAAATCAACCTCACCTGCAGGTTTGGGTAGATCTCTCCAAAAACATTTCAATCAATAAGAAGCATAGTTGTTGTTAGCTTGTTCATGACATGTTTCACAGCCATTTTTTGGTACTATTTTGGGTACTGGCACAGATATAGTGGTTGAAGGAAGAAAATATTCTTTATTGGCAGGATTGGACATTGACATACTGTCTAAATGGGCCCACATGTTTGTTTGTTGTTTGCTCGTTTAAAAAAATTTTTTTTATTAAAGATTTTCTTTGTTTACAAAAGTACATGCATTATCTCTTTTCTTAGGTTGTAAAGTCTTTTCCATATATCGGTTACATATGATGTGAGACATTGGTGTTGTATACAGAATAAGGTTGGGGAAGAAGAAAAGAGGGGGCGAGTGGTTAACTTATATTTTTATATTTAGTGTGTATTGGGGTTTTTATGTCAGCGTCATTTGGGTAGGTTCGCTTTCTGTTTGTTTACTGTATTTCCTTGGTAGTGAGAGAGGTTGGGTGGGGGGCCCGGGCATGGTTGGTTGTGTTTAGTTGGCTGCAGTGAAATTTGTTTGCATGGTGGGCAGAATTGTTGGGTCAAGTTAATCAGATTATTTTGCATACTGTCAGTGGGTTTTTGTTGTTGTCTTGTTGGGCTGTGTATGTGATAAAAGGGAGCCATATTGGGGTGAAGGTATCCTCTTCTATTTGATGGCGCCCACATGTTGTTTAAGGAATATTCTAATTTCATGTCAGGCACGTTTGACAAAAGCTGGCTCATCCTAATGCAATGATGTTGACCCTAGTTATACTGTTCACAAAATTCAGCTTATTATTTATTGTATAATTTTAATTTCTACAAATGAACAAAATTAATAGGGTTGCCCAGAAATTTGCTGCAAACCCCAAAGTTAGCGGATTCAGCCTGATGCCATCTTGTTTCCACAAATGTGCAATAATACATAAAGATGTTATTAATAAACTGGCACAGGTTGGAAGTTTTTCACATTTTAAAAAATGCTCGGTTGAGCATGAGACTCTTAATTTCAAGGTCGTGGGTTTGAGCCCCACATGGGGCAAACATTCCTGCATCGCAGGGGGTTGAACTAGATCACCCTCGTGGTCCCTTCCAGCTCTACAGTTCTATGATTCTATGCTCAAAATAAAAAAATTCCTTCCTGTAGCACCTTAAAGACCAACTAAGTTAGTTCTTGGTATAAGCTTTCGTGTGCATGCACACTTCTTCAGATACAGTGTATCTGAAGAAGTGTGCATGCACACGAAAGCTTATACCAAGAACTAACTTAGTTGGTCTTTAAGGTGCTACAGGAAGGAATTTTTTTATTTTGACTATGGCAGACCAACACGGCTACCCATCTGTAACATGATTCTATGCTGTGTGCCAGGGAGGAAACACAAAACCAAACCCCACAATATATAAACAGTAAATAATTGCTTTAGGCTGCGGTTAAAAACTTAAAAGGCTCCCCCCCCATATGTTGTGCAACTCATTCAGTACTTGTCAGTTCCTTATTAGCTTTGCTCCATCAAGTAGGATGGTGTCCCTGAGGAGCAGACTGAACAATGTGGGAAAGCAGTAATCGGAATACCTCACATCAAAAACAACAACTAATTGACAACCTTATTCAGCTGCTTTGAAGATCGGGGAAGTGCATCCTTGTAAATCAGCCACTTAATATTAGTAGCTTCCACACTTTTTCACTAGCTTGCTGGATGTGACAGAGGAGGAACAGAGAGCTGCTGTGTGCAGAGGAAGCAGCTCCCCTTCTTTAGCAAACTGTCTTTGCTGGGCACTGTGGAGGGATGGAGTATGCAGTAGAATTCTGTGCGTTGTGACTACCAGGCTAGTGGTAAAATCCAAGGGTGGGGAAGTGGCACCAAGGGAGGATATGAACACTTTCCCCCATTCCAAATGCCTGGTTGAAATTTCCCCACTGAGCTAGGGACAGCTTCTGGGGCTATTTCTGTTGGGGAAATGGTGCAGCTGGAAGGGCTTTTTAAACACCCCCAGTTCTACTACCACCTGCTCCTTCTTCAAAGCACCTGCCTGCTAACAAACCTTAAGGATGGGATCTCAATCATGGATTTCTGACATCCTGTGTAGTTTGACCTGAGGATGGTGTAAGCCAATTGAAAGGTTTGCAGTTGAATACCAAAACATTGAATTGACCCATTGCAGCTCTGCAGGAGCTAATGTGCATAATTAAAGTTGGCATTATTTACCCCTCTTACCCCCAGGTTAGGCTTTGGGAAGTTCAGGGTGGGGAGTGACAGGCATTCTTGTGATGTGTGTGTTTCGCTTCCTAAAAATGATAAAATGTAGGAATTTTGCACTTCCTACTATAATAATTCAAATAATTACAAATAATGTAATTCAAAGGCTTTCCCCTCTTCTTTTGTAGAAAATGTACCAGAGGATCTTCGAGAACCATTTTATACGGATCAGTATGACCAGGAACATATTAAACCTCCTGTTGTTAAATCGCTGCTATCTGCTGAATTCTACTGTCGTGCTGGGAGTCTTATTCTCAAGAGTGATGCTGCCAAACCGCTCCTGGGCCATGATGCAGTTATCCAAGCCTTGGCACAAAAAGGCCTCTATGTCACTGACCAAGAGAAGCTAGTAACGGAGAGAGACTTGCACAAGAAACCCATTCAGATGGTGAGTTCTGGCATTAGAGTTTTGGCATTAGTCATATACCTGGCGGTTAGCAGCATTTCTGTTTGGGTTTGAAGTTTGCAATGAATTAGCTTTTAAAAACGTTCCATAAATTGAAGTCACATCTTACTTTGCAAGAAATAGATATGATAGACCTATTTCTTCAGTGTTTCTCTCACTTTTTCACAATATTCAGATTCAGGAATTCTGGAAATTCAGAAAGTTGTTTTTTGGGTACCAGGGCAGACAACATGGCACCCTCCAGATGGTGCTGGTCTGCAGCTCCCATCATTCCTGAATATTGGCTGTACCAACTGGTGCTGATGGGCGTTGTCGTTCACAACATCTGCAGGGCCCCATATTGGCTCTGGATAGTAAGAACATTTGACTTTTATATTCCATTCTACCCACCTAAGTTATGCTTGGAACATACACATTGAAATCAGTGGGCATAAGTTCATCATTACTAACTGTGGGTCTGCTCAGAGTTTGACTTACTTGAATACAACCCATTGTCTTTTATTTGAATGAAAGTATACTTTTCCTAGTTATATAGAGTCTTAGATTTAGATTAAAAATCACAAGCACGTGAATTATTATTTTTTAACATAGTATGTAGCATAATTTACTAGGGCATCAGTTCAGAAGGCCAGAAAGCAGCGAAACATAGAATCTAGGGTGCACTTTGTTTCCATAGGACAGTGGTAGCCAGTGTGATGTCATTCAGATGTCATGGACTACAATGTCTGTCATCCTCGGCCTGCATAGTCAGGGATGATAGGTTTTGTAGTCCATAACATCTGGAGGGTATCCTACTGTAGGATAACATCTACACCCAGCAAGCCTGGCACAGAACCCAGACTGAACAGAGTTCATTGCCAGAATTCTTTGTAACACATAACAGTTTTGTCGCCAACGTGCAGGGGTTGCTTGGCAAGATGAATCACTGTGGAAAGAGTTCCCCAAGGGTGTGAAGTCTCGGAAAAACGCTGGCTTGAAGTAATAAAAGGAAATATTTATGACTAATAAAAAACAATTCACAGTTTAAAATGGAAGACCGGAATAAAACCACAACCACAAATTTATATTTATTTTTATTACGAATGTACAGAACTGCAAGCATAAACATAAAAGCACACGCATGTGTTCAGTGGGTCATACATACACTAATACATACATAAAGCATAGTCAGCCATTCAGGCAGTAAAATGACCGTTCACAAATTTCACTTCCAAGGGTTTAATCCAATTGAATTCTTCCAAAATGTGGGTGGTCTGGGAGAAAGGGGAGCAAATTGCAGAAACTTGAGAATAGAAGGAACTATACAACTTAGAAAGCTTGTTTCCCAGTACCTATTTATACTTTCCTAGTTTTAAGATACTTGGCAATATGAATGAAACGCTTTCCCTGTAAATCCTATAGTATTCCCTACTGCCACCCTCATTGCACAATTAAGGCAGCCTCTTTAAGATACATTTGAAATACTTTATGAAACCCTGTATTCCCATACCTACAGCACAACTTCTAACAGTATACACCTGTAAAACATGTTCTTATTAAGTGATCCACAAGTTAGTATAAACCTTTGGAACTTGTCTTTGGTTTTATGGAGAATTTGTAAACGTTCTTACTAAGTGATGCATCTACTGTACTGCCATTCTCTTCTGTCTTTGTGTGGTCAGGTTATAAGTGAAAGCTGATGAATTGCTTCCAGGTTGTTGTCCTGTGGATTCATTGAAGTAGCTGTTGACTGAATTATCCCTGTATTTGACACATATGCCTACTAATTCCATTCTAAGCCCAGTGATCTGGGGTATTTTAATTAATTAAAATAATTATTGAGTTTTATTAATAATGATTATTTTGTATCATACATCAAGAGGTTGAATGTACCCTAGAATGTCCATTCTCCTGCTGCATACATTATGGATTCCATGGTGCGCCTGCTTTGGTTTTGATGAACTTGACTGGCATTCTGCTGTGTCTGATGGGGTTTCTTGTAGGGTGGAGGAAAATCAGGGTGAGTTGTAGGCTTCCTTCTTCGGTGTGTCTGAAGCAAAACAAGGAGTGCTGGATACTTAGGTTATGGGAAAGTGCCTGAGGCTTGTTTCCCGACTAACCTCTTTCCCTCAAGTGAGAACAAGAGTAAAATAACAAGGCAGGAATTCAAAGCGGACAGGAAAGGAGGTCTGGGGGTGGAGAAAACTTTGCATGAATGACATCCATTTCATATGTCATCTTGACACTAGTGTGTACTAGTGACCTTTTGGCTTTTTCTGTGCTAATCATGATGTTTGGACAACTGCTACCAACACTTTGCACGTGGGAATTTTTGCCTCTTTGTTCAGATCCTTTAATTCAAGAACTCTGTTGACAGCAGCAGGCTGCAAGCTGTTATCAGGCCTGTGTGTTCCACAAAATTAGGCACAGAACCTGAAATGCCAGAGTAAATCAAGCAAATTAAATGTTGTTTGCATGTATTCATTCACCAAGTATAATGCTGGTGCTTGGATGCAAGTTGTCAGAATACTTTTGTTGTTGTTGTTAAGATTGTTAGAGGAACAGGAAATAATTTCAGGAAAGGAGCAACAGTCTTGGTATGCCTTCCCCAACTTGGTGCCCTCTAGACGTTTTGGAGCACAACTTTTATCAGCCTTAACAGCATCAGTTATCAGGAATGATGAGTGTTGTCCAAAACATCTGGAAGGCACCAGGTTGGGGAAGCCAGAACCTCGCAGTGGACTTAGGTGGCCAGTAAAGACAGGCAGTACTAGATTCTTAAAGTGGATGAAAAAATTATTTTTCTTGAAAGAGTGGGATTTCCTTTCCCCCATTCCTAATATTGGAAGTGTTGCTGAAATGGTATGGACTTCTAGTGTTTTGTTTTGTTTTAGCTTTGGTATCTATGCAGCAGTAAAGCAGTGTGTGAGGTGGAGAAAGAGATCCATATTAAATGCTTAAGGGCAACTATATTTACCAACCAGGATGAAGCATTGCTTTTTTTAGTTGTACACTAATTTTTTTCTAATCTGGATTTTGCTAATCTATTCTGTGCACAGAAACTTGGCAGCTGCTCTCTGTGTCTCAAGCAAGGTTTATGTCATAATGGTTAAGTGCTCTTCTGAGGTTTTAAACAGCTTTGCCTTGGGAAGAGAGAGGTCAGAAACATGGGACTTACTCCCCACTGTCCTAGCTTGCTATCAATACTGCAAATTTAAGTCGTGCAGATACCAGGGATTGAGCCGCTTTCACTATCCATGCCCCCTGAAAATACCTGGGAGGAAATTCCATTAAGTTGGGCATAGCCACCGAGATGCTCTGTCTTGTGTTACTGGTCTCCTAGGACTTTCTACAAATGGAACAAAAAGCAGGCATCATTCCCTGCTGATTTTAATGCACAGCTTGGAAGATATAGCACCGTGTTTCTCAACCTGTGGGTCCCCATATGTTGTTTGACTACAACTCCCATCATGCCTAGCCAGCATGGCCAGTGGTCAGGGATGATGGGAGTTGTAGTCCAACATCTGGGGAGGCACTGCTTAAACACTTAGAGCTAATGTGGTGTTGCGGTTAGTGTTTGACTGGGACCTGGAGACCAATGTTCAGATTGCTGGTTGGCCATGAAGCTCACTGGGTTAGACTGTCAGGCAGGGACTGGCCGAGCAACCTTGAGCCAGTCACTGCTTCTCAGCCTAGCCTACCTCACAGGGTTGTTGTCAGGATAAAATGGGGAGGGGGAGCACTATGTACGCCGCCTTGAGTTCCTTCAAGGAACGGTGTAATAATAATGTAATACAGTGGTGCCTCGCAAGACGAAATTAATCCGTTCCGGGAGTCTCTCCGTCTAGCGGTTTTTTCGTCTTGCGAAGCAACCCTATTAGCGGATTAGCGCTATTAGCGGTTTAGCGGCTATTAAAGGCTTAGCGGCTATTAAAGGCTTAGCAGCTATTAAAGGCTTAGCAGATTAGCGGCTAAAAGGCTATTAGCGGATTAGCGGCTTAGAAAAAGGGGGGGAGCGGGGAAAAATCGGAACACTCGCAAGACGCTTTCGTCTTGCAAAGCAAGCCCATAGGGAAAATCGTCTTGTGAAGCAGCTCAAAAACGGAAAACCCTTTCGTCTAGCGGGTTTTCCGTCTTGCGAGGCATTTGTCTTGCGGGGCACCACTGTAGTAAAGTACTTTGATCCTAGATCATTAGGGCTTTACATGCTAAGAGCAAAACCTTGCTTTAATTCAACTAGTCTCTCTGCATGTGCTCTTTTTTCACTGGATGAAGAAAGAGCATTATATTGTATTATCAGACAAATCTTGTTTACATTTTGTTTTGGGGATCATCGCCTATTTTTTAAAAAAATTAAGCCTATCTGAGGTGTACAATAAAGCACTTCATAGTACCTGTCTCAGAAATGGCTAGCAGTTAATGCTTTTATTAACTGGGATCAATTATTAGTAAATGAATAAAAAAGCCTTTTTCCTAAAAGGCTATTCTTTAGCTCTGTGTCTTTCACTTAACCTTGTTGTGTGTCTCCTTGCAATTATGGGTAGCAGGAGGTGGTGGCTGTAAAAATGGTTAATTATTATTCAGCACTATGCAGCCTGTATTATTCTCTAATCAGAAAGAGTGCATCCTCGTGATGGGGACTAGACCAAAACACAAATGCAGATCCTTTCCCTGAACCTTTTTCAATGCATTTTAATCAGCTCTATTTTTAAACCAGGTGTATATCTTTTTTTGGTGTCCCATCTATTACAATGTATACAAAACCTTAAATTTGTGAAACGTATTCTGCCAGATTAAATTATTAATTCCTGCAGCCTATTCAGCAGTAGGATCCCTTTATCTCAAACTGAGTTTAGTACAATCATATTGAGGAAGTGATCAGACACTGTGCACTAATACACTGCTCATTCATAATAAGCCATTTACACATATTCAGTGTAGTAAGAAATTACCATTATTGATGAATGTGCAGTTTAAACTTTGGTAAAATACCATGCTATAATACTGTTGTGGCATTCGACTCTTAATTTGACTTTAAGGAAAGCATTCACATTTTCGATAGAACTGGTGTGAACTGGTAGTGTATCCTGAAATACAGGATTGTTATTATTTTAATTGGGAAGAGGCATGCTGAGGTTAGACGCTCACTAGGTGGCCTTTGAGCAAATCGTTTATCTTTGCCAACATATTTTAGAGCAGGGTTTCCCAAACTTGGGTCCCCAGCTGTTTTTGGAATACAAATCCCATCTTCCCTGACCACTAGTCAAGGATCATGGGAGTTGTAGTCCAAAACCTTCATAAAGCAATCTTATGAAGGTACTGGGTGATATCCAGCAAAGTCATACAAGGAGTAGACCCATGAAATCAATGGACCAAAAAGTAAGTATAGGGTGTGCTTTCATGTGGCATAGGTAAAGGTAAAGGGACCCCTGACCGTGAGGTCCAGTCGTAACCGACTCTGGAGTTGCGGCGCTCATCTCGTTTTATTGGCCAAGGGAGCTGGCGTACAGCTTCCGGGTCATGTGGCCAGCATGACTAAGCCGCTTCTGGTGAACCAGAGCAGCGCATGGAAACACCGTTTACCTTCCCGCCGGAGTGGTACCTATTTATCTACTTTCACTTTGACGTGCTTTCGAATTGCTAGGTTGGCAGGAGCAGGGACCAAGCAACGGGAGCTCACCCCGTTATGGGGATTCGAACCGCCGACCTTCTGATCGGCAAGTCCTAGGCTCTGTGGTTTAACCCACAGCGCCACCCGCTAACTAAGGTTACACATGTAAAGCTGCTTACTGGTCTGGCTTCTTTCTAACCTTTTAAAAGGTTGACAATGGTGTTTCTGGGTGGTAGTTTCAGTTTCCACCAGTTAGTAAATGGCTAACTGCATGCTTATAAGATGATTATAAAGAGATATTAATGTAAATGCTTATATTAGAGATGTGACTGATCCAGATCCCCACACCTGCAGAAGTTGCCCATATTCATGGGAAAGAATAGAATATGTGTCCTTCTAAACAGCAAGGAAACATACGAGTGAAAACTTGACCCTACACGTATAGTTCCATCACCAAGAGGTGATTCAGAACCCCACTTCTTTTCAGAGACAGAAATGTATGGCATGCATGAGTGTTGTTCATTGTGTATGCCACATATTTTCTCCTGGAAGAAGAGGAATGGCTCTAGAAAGAAGCAGTTGCACTGACTGTTGCACAGAGTGCATGCTGTACTCTTTAAGTGCATTGGTACTCAACGCTCATTTTTCAGCATGATGGGTACTATCTTCCCCATCAAGAGGAACACCTGCTGTCTGTTTTCTGGAAGGTGCCTTGCAAATTCTTGAAGCTTCCTTTTTGTTTGGGCAAGCCTATCCACACACACACACACACACACACACTTTAATTATCTTTTAAATGCTTTAATTACTTGTTGCTAACTGATTTTTATTGATAATCCTACTAGTTCCTGTAAAGTGCTTAGAGGTCTTATTACAACCAAGCAGTATATATAATTTATTAAATAAATAAGGAAGAAGTGTCAGAACCAGGCCTGGCATCACCATGCGGCATCCTAAAGAAGCTGGCAGGGTCCTCTGCCAGTGGCCCAGCCTTGACCTCCTTTATTTCCCCTCCGTCCACCAGCGCTCAGTGCCAGGCAGGCGGGTGCTGCCATTTGCAAAAACTGGTGAGTACTGCCACTGTACAACCCTGCAGGGAAGAGCCCTCTGGTATAAATGTAGACTCAGTACAGTGGTCCCTTGGTTTACAACCGTAATCCGTTCCAGAGGTCCGTTCATAAACAAAAACAGGTTGTAACCAAAGGCGCGCTTTCGCTAATGGGGCCTCCAAAAACATTTTGTTCATAATCCCAAAAAAATGGATTGTAATCCCAAAAAAGTTTGCAAACTGGGACACGCACTTCCAGGTTTGATGTGTTTGTAACCCAAAATGTATGCAAACCAGACTGTTCGCAAACCAAGGTACCACTGTACTGGGAGCTGACTCAAACCTGAAGTTAGACACTGTCTGTCTAATTCAGTACAGTCAAACCTCTACTTACCACTGCCTCTTCATACGGTCATTCCAAGTCGCAACTGCAGCAAACCTGGAAGTAACCGGCAGGTTTGCCACCGTTTGCGCATGCGCAGAAGTGGCAGTCGCCATTCGCACATGTGCAGAAGCGGGCAATCACTGTTTGCACATGCGCAGAAGCGGGCAATCACCGCCTGCGTCTGCGCACAATGGCGCCTCTCCCAGCGACCTGTTTCGACCTCCAGACGGACCTCCTGAACGGATTATGGTATCCCTGTTTCCGAGCTATTTCTGAGATGATATGTGTGACTTAACAAATTTGGTACCTCTTTTGGGATATTAACATTGGTGTTATTCTTACTGCTTCAGATTTTCACATGTTCCCTAAAAAGTGTGGCTCAGTTCAGACATAGCATAAAACTGTTGCTTTGATGTTGCAAGAATGAGCATGGGGTTCATGTTCTCACTATGTCACCTTGCACATTCACTTTTGCAGCAAACCATAGTTTGCTGTTGCATTGGAACTGAGAAAGCTATAATTTGCTGCAGAAGAGGAATTGCAAGAGGGACTATGGGGAGAAAGGAGTGCAGGGAATTAGAGGCTTATTTGTGTAACACTAAAATCATGGTGGTATTACAGTTAACGAGAGAACCAGAATCTTGTTGCTGCTTTAGGACTGTGAAGACCGTTTTCCTTCTGAGACTTGTAAATAGTTACTACAAGAGTGGTGTGTGTGGTTTTTAAAGGAATAAGGCCACCATATGTAGCAATTCCAAATGGAAGGATTGACTTGTAGGAACCAATAAATTTGGTAGCTTCTGTGTGCACTGACACAATAAAGGTTGAAGTGGTACTCATTCTGCTCCATAGGTATTCAGCACCTGTACACCAGCAAATCTACAAAGCGTGGGTTACCAACCTTTTATTGTTATTATTTTACAGCATCTCAATCATGCAAAGCCTTGGCATTACTTAGATTTTTTTGCCTGCACTAGCTAAAAGGCCTAAATGTCATATGCTTTTCCCTGTTATCTTGTTAGCGAGGCCTAAGGCGAGGCAAAAATCTGCTAAATCTGTTTTGAGTAATCCAGGTTAAGAGTATGCATTAAGAAGAATTATTACGCTATACTGGATGCTGCCTACAGATTGCCTCTCATTTCTCGGAGGGGCAATTAGCTTTGTTGTTAATGTGAGAATGGTTGGAAGAAGGGGAAGCTTTATTATAATGCAATTAGCACTGAGAACTATCCTTTGTCTGGAGATTACAAAGTTGATGTGGCATTTTTAACAGAATATAGGCATAAAATGGCAGACCTGTGTGAGAGCAGTATTACTATCTTCCAGTATTCCTTTTTCTAGGACAATTTGCTAAGTTTATTAAATTGATTTGATTCTATTTATCTGCTGCTATGCTTTGCACAGCATTATATGGCCATATATCTTGCCTTGTGTACATATACATACTGGCCCATATCCACTTTTGGGGGCGTTAATTTATTATATCTATTTAATAAATTTATATACCACTTTTCTTTGAGGATTTTTTTTTTGAAAGGAAGGACCATATAAAACAGATGTGCCTGCATATGGCTATACTCCCTTACTGTTGGTGTTTGATCAAATTGTATGTTACATTGCTGTAGGTGGATCTCGACAAGGTATGGTCAGGGATCAGTATGGAGAGATGAGTGAGATGATAGGTACAATCTTTTCTCAGGGAAGGAGGAACGGAGCTTTCCTTCACCAGGGCAGGGTGGGTTTGAAAGGGCCATGTGTGTACCACAGTTCTGTTTGAGAGCTGAAAAAGCACAGAACGTCGTAATGGGTTTAACTCTCAAAAATTTCTGTCTCTTGTGGCTGTGAAAATAGGCTTGGGAATAAGTCAGCAGCCTCTGCTGAAATGTCAGAAGTCACAAAGGTGGTAGAATAACATTTCCAGTAGTTGAGCTGCATTTCCTGTGCTCTGCAATTGTTCTCTTTTAAGACTGGCAAAATAAAAGAGCATGCCAGTTATTCAATTTGCATAATTACACAGATTGATTAATTCAGAGTTTCTTTGGGATTGAATGCATATAGAATCGTAGCTACCTGTTTTTTCAAGTGAGCAGTCAGCACAATCCTAGGTGTAGCTTGTTGTGAAAAAATGTATTATTATTATTATTTAGACCACAGCTTTCCAAAGCGTGCATCGTGACACGTTAGTGTGTTGGCTGCAGTGTGTGCCATGCCCACGCTCCTTCCGGATCTGGAAAGGGGTTATTTGCTAGTAAAACTGAATTACTGTGTCTTGAAATGCTGCATGCCTAAAAAGTGTGTCACCAACATAGAAAGCTCTGATTTAGACAATCACACTTAACCACCTATGAAGCTGTGTTTCCCTTTTCTCTTGGCTTCTTCATGGGAATAAGGCAAGTTATATATAGAAAATAAGGCACACTTGCTGCAAAGCTACTGGCAGATATCTGATCCGTCTATGTGGCTCTGATCAATAAAGCTATGCAAGCAGAACTGAGATGAGAACCTACCTCCTAATCAGTTACACTGGAATGAGCAATGTTGTGTTCTTACTGGTGCTACCTGCTTAATATTCCAGTATATTAGCAAGCTCTGTGTCTGATGTTTGGCTTTCTGAACACACACTGAATTGCGTCATGTAGCTTTATTCTAGATTACAAATCAAACTAGAACAGTAGGAAAGACTGCTCTAGTGAATAACTACAAGGGCATCAGTATCTCTGATTTCCAATATCCTGCAGCTACATTCCAACATCCTAAGCTTAAATAAATACCTAGGCTTGTGAATGTTAAAAATCTGACCCCCTGTGTGTCAATCCTTTAGTTATACAGTATGAGTAAAATAGTGAAAAGGTCTCCCATCTCTCTGGGGCCTAATTAATGTACAGTACTCATTGAACTCTGTATATAAGTGAAACTCTGTTAGCTACAGTTCAGTGCTTACTGTAATTAATATATCGGAAAGTGGTTTGCTGAGGGCACCCACCCAAGAAATTTTGTCTTGGTTTTGTTCACTCCACCCCCATCTCCCCAAACTAGGAAATACATCGGTCTTCAGTGTCACCACTTTAAAGCTGCAATTAAACAAAAGAAAATCACTTTAATATTAAATATGTTAGGAGATGGGGAATGTATCTGGACTGAGGCGTCAGATAGGTTTGGGATACTTTTAAAAGTCAGTAAGTTACAGAAAGCAAAGTCAAGCAGTTTGTTCTCCCAGTAGTCAACATTACCCTAATATTTCAACGAACTCCGCACCAGGACTGGCTGTAGAAATATGGGTGTGTTTGTCCCTGTGTGTTGCATGCGGCACTTGCATGTTAGATGTACTTATTGGAGGCCCTGATCTGTTTCCCACACTGACAGCTGAAGTATTGTAGGTGGGTCAGGGTCGTCTTGGTGATAATCAGAAAAGCAGGAGGTGGAAGATGTCTAATTTCCATGCCAGAAGGGGCAATCAGTGATGCTTTCCCCTTCAATATGTCCCCGTGCTCTGTTGCCTTAAGGGCTATAGCTCAGTCAGTGGAAGAACACCTCTGTTGCAAGCAAGTTTAGTCCTTGGCACATCCAGGACCTTGTTCTTGGTGATGGGAAAGACTTCTGCTGAGAATGCTGGAGAGATTTTCGCAGTTGGGAGTCAACAATCCTGGGCTAGATGGACCAAGGGTCTGACTCTGTGTAAGGCTGTTTTGGGTGCCCATATGCTTACTTCCAGGTCAACTCATTCTCAGCATCAGAGCTGGGCTAGAAGAAAAATGGAGGGGTGGCAAGGTTTACCTCCCCTTATCCACATTAATTAATTAAATGCACACTCCTTTTATATATGAATAGCACAGGCATGAGTTAAGAAACAAATACAGCTCTTGCAGATAAGTCCATTTTCATCCTAAGCTTTGTGAAATCCCCCCCATGACTTGACAGAGCATTTTAAATGTTTAACATAATTACTACAATTAATAGTAATAATAATTTAATTTCTGTAGTGAAGAGATTGAGCATGCCTCTCTAATCGAGGTTATACCTCTACTTCAAATAGCTCAGCACCCTAGAGAGACAAGGCAAGGTAAATAGAACAGAAACTCTTCCAGAGGACTGTAGTATGTTAATGAGAGTTAATTTTACTGCCCAAAGGAAGCTTTTCCTTCTCCAACTCAGGTGAAGAGTAGGTGAAGGAGCTCAGGAAAGTCGAGAGATCCCTGAGCTGTAGCTTAAATGCCTTGCCCTTGCCTCGTAATGTTTAGTAGCATTCCCCGAATGAAGCTTCTCTAAAGCAGCATTAACTTCTGGATTCCCAATAAGCCCTTCGTTGTGGCTTTATATCTAATTATCATTTTAAACCACGAGATACTTCAATGTACTGATGTAACAGTGCCGTCTCATCTCCTCCCGCAGTGCTTGAGCTTTTTCCCAGTCACTGGGCCTTCCCTTTCTGTCTAGCTGTCATTGCTCTGCCAGCTTGTCACAGTCAGTCCCTTATCCACTAGATGAGGAAATGTCCAGGTCAGCTTTCTAGTAAATCTGTTAGTCAGCAGCTTATCACTCTGTAGGGTTTGTATTACTGTAATGACTAAAGGGGACACAAGTCTTTATGTGATAAGTATTCTCCCCCCCCCCACCTGTCCATCTCCACTTCTCTCATGCCACTAATGTGTTCGGTTTTAAGTTGGAGCGTCGGAAATGCCTGGCTGAGACCTCCTAACCTGGATCTTTGTGCAAAGCAGAGTCTGACAGAATCCATCTCATCACTTCCCACTGTTGTGTGGTGCTGGGGCTGCGCTCTTTCAAAGCCAATTATAAACAATGAGTGCCCTTATGTGGTTGCTCTTTTGCTTCCTAGAAACTTCTTTAAGCCTGTGTTCTCTCTAAAATGTGCCATTACTGAATGCATTTTAGAATATTATAGAAATAAAGTACCTTGCAATAAATGAGTATTTCAAAATTGAATAAAAGAACCCAGTGTGAAATATATATATTCCAAAGAAGCCTAAATTTTGCAGTGGGTGCCTCCTGCCTTTAAAAATAGCATTTCCTGGATTTACAGATACACAAATGAACAGTCCTCTTTACAAGCTCCTTTTGAACAGAAGCTTATAAGAGCAACTGAGATGAGATACATTTCACTATTAATGATTTTCAGAGATACCAGCAGTTTTCTAATTTTAGACTCCCAGCTGAAAAGCTAGCACTGTGTGCTGCATGACATTTGTATGGCAATGTGGGATGAGTTTTACTGTATTAAGCTTGTTGATTTATATCTGAAATCCAGTCCTGCCAAGAGCTGCTTTATATGTAGCTGTCTCAATCCAGTGAGGCATATATAGACATAATAAGTAAGCATCAGCACACATCCCTTGCTAGATGATGAGCCCCACGCAGTCAGTGCAGATGCTGTGTCCCTGCCTGATTTAGCTGATGCTTGTGCATAACCCTGGTTAGCAAATTGTTGACAAAGTCAATTCTCTTTGGTAGAGGAAGCAGGAGGTTGAACTGAGCCCTTCCTACAAACAGCTTTGGTGTAATCACTGTTTCTTGTCAAAATGTGTGTTTGTTCTATGTGAAACATTTTTTTGTATAAGCTTTTGATTTGTATCCCCCTCCCTCTGTGCAGTTCACCATGACACTCTTGAAGTCATTTGTTGTTGTTGTTGTTTGTTGTTCTTTAAATCCTCAGCCCAATCCTGTGATACAGTTTAGGTTGCAAAACAGCAACATGTTCAAGGCAACCCATTGAGTTCCATGTCAAAGCTGATACAGTAGTACCTTGGTTCCCAAATGGCTTGGCAGCCGAACGTCTGTTCCAGCTGTCAACATTGTTTCTGGGGCCAATCAGAAGCCGCGCCTTGGTTTGCGAACGTTTTGGAACGGACTTCCAGAATGGATTGAGTTCGGGAACCAAGGTACTACTGTATTGGTTTTAAACCTAAGCTTTCTTGTCCTAAGTCTGTTACTGCACACTAGCTAAAGTTACAACATTGGGGGCATCTGGTTGGCCACTGCCTGTGTTCTGATCCAGCAGTGCCCTGCTTATGGATCAGCAAAACTACCGTATTTTTTGCACCATAACACTCACTTTTTTCCTCCTAGAAAGTAAGGGGAAATGTCTGTGCGTGTTATGGAGGAAATGCCTACGGGTGGCATGCCTACGGATTTTCCTCCTCTAAAAACTACGTGCGTGTTATGGTTGGGTGCGTGTTATAGAGCGAAAAATACGGTATGTATTGTAGACGTCAACCAAAAACCCGTAATACCTTCCCTTTCAGTATGTTGCCGTCTCCACTGTGTGTGCGTGCACTTTCTCTTTCTCTCTTTTCCTTCAATCCAGCAGAAGTACTTCTCTATTGTGTGTTCATTTTTATGTGCTATGAATCTGGAATTCTATTACACCCTGTCTGATTTCAAAACAAGAGCTCTTTTTAAAAACAACAACAGTGGTGCTTTTTAATATTGACACCAAATCTCTCTCTCTTTAAAGAAAAGCTACCCCCTTTTAATAAAAGTGCTTTGATTATTTTAAGCTGAGTATTAGTCACAGAACAGCACTGTGTGGAAGTGATGAAAGTGCATACAGTAACAAAAACAAAGGTTCAGTATAGTCCCCCACCTGCATCTCAAGAAACAGCAGTTGCCATAAGGGATGCTATTAAGAACCATTTAGTTTCCATGGTGATAGGCTTACAAGGTGAAAAGAGAGAACCTGCCAATTTTTGAAACAATTACATTAGTGATCCCTCTGGTATATGTTAGAGATGTATGTATTACAGCTCCCCCCCCCCATATCTTTAGAATTCTGTGGGTTACAGTCGCAAGAGTACAAATATTTCTGGCAGGGAGTCATTACAAAGTAGACTGTCTCCTTTGCATCCTTGCATACACAAAAGCAAGCTTTCCCAAATTGTGGCCCGTGGGCAGCCAGTGGCCCACAATCTTCATTCAGGTGGTTCACAGCATGTTTGTAAAAATACAGTTTAAAAGCAACTAGGGTGGTGCTAAACTGGCATGGCAACAAGACCAACAGTATCTGCGAGTGGTTTTCCACCTCATGCAGTGGATTAACATGTACTAAAGTGGAGCAGAAGCCCACAGGGGATTGTGCGTGGCAGTTTCAATTCATGGATACCACTCCTTTGAGGGGTCATTTTTTGAGGATTCTCGGACAAGCCACAATCATGCATCTGCGTAATGTGAAACTCCTTCAGTAACTCTCTCATTCTCATCAAAGTATTGATGTAGATCAGTGTTTCCCAAACTTGGGTCTCCAGCTGTTTTTGGACTACCATTCCTTTCACCCCTGACCACTGGTCCTGCTAGCTAGGGATGATGGAAGTTGTAGTGCAAAAACTGCTGGAGACCCAAAATTTGGGAAACCATGATGTAGATGGAGCCAGGCCATTGAAAAGCATTTCATCGTTAATTTAATATTAGATTGTCTCAAATGCTTCCCCAGCCACCTTATAACCACTTCCAGATGCCTGACTAATATTCTGAGCAGAGAAATCTTTGATTCAGTCTCACCTCTTCTCAAGGCCACTTAGTCATATCAATGCAAGCTATTATCTCTTGGATTGGCCACCAAACCTGTAATGTGAGGACCATGGTACTGACCTACCATGCAGACTGATAGCTGGGATGTCTGAGAGAATGAATATGAAACATTTGAACATCATAAAGCAGTGGTTCTCAAACTTTTTCCACTGATGACTACTTGAAATTCCATTATTAACAGATCTAATTTATAACAGTAAATTTTACCTATTACTTTTTAAAAGTTTGCAATGATTAAAAAAACACACTGCAACTTCAACTTCTAGATGCCATTATGGAGACCTGCTTAATTTCTTCAGGTTACTTAGCATGCTTAAGTGGCAGTGACATAACTCTAATGCTTTTTACAAAGTATAATCAGGTTGCTGCTTATAATTATATGCCAGCTAAGCAATCATCTGGAATGTGACATAATTCCCAATAGTACATTTATCAGATCTACTCTTCTCATACTAGACTCACTTACAAATTAAGCCAGTGTATAAAAGTTACTGAGATACAAGAGAAGGAAAAACAAAATGCTTCTTTCCAGTTTTCTGACACATGAGCATATGTGCCTGAAGCTTGATAGTGTATAAAATTGTATAAAATATTAAAGGTCTTTTTACACACACCCCATTATGATTTTTTGTGCTCTGCAAAATTTTTGCAAGATCTCTCAGGAGTAACCTTGGCTGTTACTGTTTTAAGAGAATTCCATTCCATTCCACTTCTAATTTGTATATCATCTTTCTATATTACTATACACAAGGAGGTGTACAGTAACAAAATACACAACAAAGGACACACACCATAATCTGATCCAATACAAAAAGTCATAATAAAACATAACTTTAAAATGGAATGACTTATGCCAAAAAGTAATATTCAATAATCTATTAGAATATAACAGTACACAATAAAATTAACTCTCAAAACATCAGCAAATGACAATTAAAAAGAAATTCACTTTTAACAATTACAATAAATAATTACTAAACTATGATCAGTAAAAATAACTGCAAGTCACAATGCATAAAATACCACTATATATGCAAAACCATGTAAAGGGATCAAATTGAGAAACAAAACACGCACAACTTATGACATCTGCTATGAGCCATGTTGTGCCTAGTTCAAAAAATTTCCCAGGACCTAACTTTCTGGTAGATCCGTTTTTCTCAACTAAACATCCGCATTCTGTGCCACCAATATATGTGTTAATGTGTCTGACCACTCAATCACATGCATAGCTGGGGACAAATCTCTTTTTAAAACATGAAATGGGGCCCGTGCTGAGAACAGCCAGATCCTACCATGTCTCTTGCTTTGCCTTGCTGTGTGATCTCATGCTTCAAGCAATTTTATCTCCAGCCTGGATCTGATACTGAAAGTGGGTTGGGAAGGAAATTGCTTGAAACATAATGAGGAAAAGTGGAAGGCACAGTTATCTCCCTAAACCTGGACGCTTGATTTCATCAGAGAAAGAGGAGAACAGTAAAGATGGGTGAATCAAATATTTGGCCCTTATGGTTATCTTCTAGCAGGATCAAATTTGCTGTAACACTACCTAGAACTGAGAGGATAATATTTCAAAATGAATTTTTATGAAAGAGAGACAGTGGTTCTTTAATTCAAAAGGTGAAACCAGCAACACATTGGATAGTATCTGACTAAGTTATACTCAGAAATTGACCAACTCAGTTGATCTCAAAAGTTGATACTATTGATGGTTATATAACCAAGAGGGCTAAGATTAGTGACTTGTTTATATAAGAAAGTTGGAGCTACGGCCCAACACTTGACTTGATTGTTAATAAATGTTCTGTTTAAGCGTTGATGTTGTTACATTGTTGTAATCTTATTACTTGGGGCAGGAAATTTCTCTGTACTTGTTGTTGTTGTTGTTTAGTCGTTTAGTCGTGTCCGACTCTTCGTGACCCCATGGACCAGGGCATGCCAGTTCTCTGTACTAGATTTGCTATATGGTCCATTGTCACACTGGTGACTGAGTGTGCATACATAGGGGAGAGTGGGCAAGTAAGTGGGACTTTTTCTCCCATGCAAGCTGCGTGAGAAGCAAACAGCAGGTGACAATGAAAAAAAATGATTTGGAGAGTGTTAAAGGAAGGCTTGGGTGCACGGGGAAAGGCCAGATCCCCCTGGCCACCTTCTTCTTCCCCGGGTGACTTGGAGATCTGCATCACAAGTGGCCAAATCAGATACAGAAGGAGAAGCACAGTAACAAGAAAGGTGGTCAGAAGCGGCAATTAGCTAGTCAGCCTGCAGACCCCTTGCTGCCATTGATGCCACTGCATCCCAGGCATTGCATGTGTCAGAAGCATGTAGGGTTAGGGAGCATGCCTAGGGATACCCACCGAATTCTTAGGCAGTGCCCAGCCTGCTCCCTGTGCTGACTTCGGGGACAGGAAGGAATGCCCAAGGTGGGCAAAGGAAGAGCAAGGCACTTGCTTTCTGCCACTGCACGTTGGCTAACTCTTCAACCTCCTTGGCTGCTGCCCAGGGTTTTTTGCCAAGGTCTTAGGGTGGGTTGGCTAGTTTTGGCGATGGAGTGGAGTGTAGGTGTGGTGGGCAAGTGAAGCAAGCAGGGGTGCAGCCCCTAGTGTAGAAAAAAAAAATGTTGAGTTAAACATGCATCGTTGTACTTAATGCACTGCTAAATTGGTCAGACTATAGAATAATGAATGGCATTCTGGATGTTATTGGACTCCAGTGTCCATCAGCCCCAGACAACATGGCCAGTGGTCAGGGATGCTTGCAGTCCACCAACATCAGGAGGGCTACGGTTTCCCCAGCCTGATCTAGGGAATCTCATTCTAAATTAAAAAATAGACATTTTCTATTTCCAATAATTGTATGCTTCATGGAGAAGATTGCAAACAACATAAATAAAAAAATAAGATTTCCAAACTTGGCACTGTGTACAAAATAATTCCATGGGACTTAAATAATAGTGTAATTACCCTTCTTGCTGAATGGAATTCCTGTGAATCTGTCAACATGCAAGTTCTGCAATTAATCTTTTGCAAGAGTGGAATTTGACTCTTTGGGTTTTTATTGTTGATTATAGAACACCACATTTTTCAGTGTGTTACTTCATGCTTATTGTTGTTTGGTTTCCTGGTGGTGGTATGGGGAGGGGAAATATTTAATTGACTGATAGAAATAATTGCCAAATTGGTTACTTTATTAGGAAGGTTTTCTGTTTATGAAGCTTGAATGATTTGGTAACTTGGGATATCACCCACTTGGACTCAACTGACCATAATAAGCCCCTTTGTAGTACAAATATCCCCACTCACTAGTTCAGTCTTTAAAAATTGAGGGTGGCCCACATAATGCTGTAAAATACGTTCTTCGTCTTTTGTGAAGATGAAACGCAAGTGGCACTCACATAATGCCAGCTACAGCATTATCCAGACTACTTATGCTTTATCTTTATATTGACCTTCAAGAACAAATGTTCCCTAAAGGCAATCTTGTGCAAGAAAACAGATGCATAGGCATTTATCCCCATAGCTCTTTCATTTGATAATTTAATGTGTACGCATGCAAGATTTTTCTGCAACTAACATTTATTATGATTCATACATTACATTTATACCCCACTTTTCCTGCAGAGATCTCATGGTCACATGCATGGTTCTTCCCCTCCCCATTTTATCCTCACAACAACCGTCTGAGTAGGGTTGCCACCTTTGGTCTGGCAAAATACAGGAAAGGGCAGGGGAGGGGATTGCATACCTTGCAAGTGTCCCAGACCAGGACATCCCATTTTTTTTATCGTGAGAGCACGACAGCCATTTTGGTTGCCATGATCTCACACGATTTTGCAGTGCAATCCCCCCCCCCGAAAGTATTTAGAAATATTATGTGTATTCTCTCTTCTTTTTCTTTCTTGGGTGTGCCTGGGTTTATTCTGGGGAGAAAGCAGTTAATAAGGCAAGTAGCCACACCTTAACTCTCCTGGATTTCTGATCAGATGGAAAAGCATAGCAAGATGTTACTGCCAGGTGGTGAGGAGAATGCTAGCAAAAAAAACCTAACCAAGTGGTTACTTGCCTCATGCTAAGTTAACATATGACCAGTTGTTGGCACATTTGTACTGTGCGGACCTCAGTTGTGCCTTGTACCTCCACTTCTTGTAAACAGCAGGAATGCAACCAGCCCAGAGGTCAAGTGAGCATCTCACCAAGTGCCCTACCACACCACCCACTACTAGAGTCGAGGCTGGAAGAGACACAGGTTTCTGGCAAGAAAGAGGAGCAGCACCAGAATCCCCATCAGTGGGAGGTCTTACTGCATTACCCCTGCAGCTTGTTGCTATGCAGTAAGCCACTTGGTTTTTTACTCCATAGTTCAGTGGTGGCTAACCTGTGGCTCTTCAGATGTAGTGGAATTCCAGCTCCCATCATCTCTGATCATGGGCTGTGCCATCTGGGGCTGATGCAAATTAGGAACCGAACTATATTTGGAGTACTGCAGATTAGCCACGCCTGTCATGGTTCCCACCTGTTAGGCAAAACTTGGAGTTATATAGGCTACATCACTGATTAAAAACCCTTTAAGCTTCAGATTCGGCATCCTTTGCAGGCTCCAGTCTCAACAACAGTTAGAGTGTTGTGTGGTTAGATCTTTTCCTCCTATGAGGCTAGGCTCTCCTGTGACCATATACTTCCATTATTTTATGTTGTAGTTGTAATATGTACTGCACTTGATCTTAGCCAAAAGGACAAGAAACTAAAGTTCCGCTGTTGGCTAGCAAGGCCAATCTTACACCTTAGTAACTGTTGATATATACTATTGTTGTACTGTGTATTCTGGATCAATGGACCGCAATAAAGCGATGTGTGTAATATGTGCAGTCGTACCTTGTTTTTCTAACAGCTTAGTTATCCAATGTTTTGGCTGCCGGACACTGCAAACCTGGAAGTGACTGTTATGGTTTGTGAACTATTTTTGGAAGCTGAATGTCCGAAGAGGCTTCCATGGCTTCTGATTGGCTGCAGGAGCTTCCTGCTGCCAATCAGAAACCGTGCTTTGGTTTCCGAACATTTTAGAAGTCGGAACGGACTTCTGTTCAACTTCCAAGGTACGACTGTACTTGCATTCTTCTACACTTCTTGAGGAATGTTTCCCCCCTCTGTTATTTACATATTAATATCTGTAGGAATGTTGTTTTAGATAAAACAATATAAAGAGAAATATAAACAAAAATGTAATTTCAGATACCTGAATTTTAAGTAGCTTGTAAAGAATGCTGTAGTTGCAAAAAACTTTTACAAAAATATATTTAAATATCAGACATAATCTGCTCTGAAATTATAGAAACAACCATTTTTTAAAAAATGTTATGGTGGTGATGCTCAGTTAAAATATCTAGTTAATGGTAACTTGCAGATCATAGTATAAGTCCTATACACCGTATTTTTCGCCCTGTAGGACGCATCGTCCCATAAGGTGCACCTAGTTTTTTTGGGGGGAAATAAAGGGGGGGGGAATTATTTTCCCCCAGGCGAGTTTCCCCCTACCCCAGCCTCCAGAACAGGCAACTCTCCGCAAGCCGCAGGAGCTCTGCACCGGCCTCCCGCGCCTTGCGGAGAGCTGCGCGAAGCCTGAAGAGCGAGAGAGGTCAGTGCGCACCGACCCCTCTCGCTCTCCAGGCTTCAGCGAAAGCCTGCATTCGCCCCATAGGACGCACACACATTTCCGCTTCATTTTTGGAGGGGAATAAGTGTGTCCTATGGGGCGAAAATTACGGTAGTTGAATTTGGATTGCCTTGACTCAAATGAGTATTGTCTTGTTTTGAAATAAAGCCTTCAGAGCTAATTTGTTAACACCTTTTAATGTAAGTGTACCTTTACCATGTGTACTGCAGAGAAGACCTGGCAAACCTTTACCCTATGTGTACTGTGACAAAGATTGTGTGAATGAATGTTTGAACAAGATTCTTCTCTGCAAAGTGATTTAATTCCCAAATAGCATGCGGCAAACAGAGGAAGCATTAGCTATGGTGCTTGAGAATAATTGTACTTCAAGACTCAATAAGCTTCTTACCATGCAGACCTAAATCTCCAGCATGGCTGAAGCTTCTGGAATTCGCACAAAGTAAGCAGTAATTACAGGAGATTTTGGAGATTATTTGGCAGATCAAGTCAAGCCTAACTACAGACGATCCAATTGCAGCTTTGTGTTTGTTTCTTTAAAAAAACAAAACCTTTTGCATTAAATATTTTAAAGTGGAAACCTGCAATAATTCATGGTGGGAGAAAAGGTTGAGCAGAGGGTTGCATCCCCTCCTTTTGCTCTGACTTAGTCAATCCACAGGTCTCCAAAGAAGCTGTGTGGAAACAAGATTGTACAAATTGAATATCTAAATCAGAGTGGGGGAGTCTGTGGCCCTCCAGATGTTGTGGGGACCCCCCCCCCCATTACAGCATTGCCAGAGGTTGGGGAGCATGGAAGTTGTGAACAACTGAAATGTCTCAGGTTCCATGTCCCTCTTCTAAATGGGCTAAGAAATCGACAGTCCTGTTGGACTGGCATGGCGGAGACATAATGATGTCTTTGTGAATTGGTCTCAGGAAGCAAGTTGCACAGGGACAGAGGCATGCTTAGGGTCCCTTGTGCCCTTGGCAAGGAGCTGCCTCACCCCCCCTCATCACTTTACTGCCATAGCCACATTAGAAATTACTACATTTTACGCAATCCATGTACTTGAAGCGAGGTCAAGGCAAGAAGCAAGGGTAAAGAACCCCTAGGTAGGCCTCTGCATGGGGACCTGCTTGCAACACCACATTTGTTTGGGCCCAGGAATCCTTAGGGTTGCTAGAATAGATGCAATGGCTGTTGCGCCTGCTAGTTCTGTGGATAAAACATCTCTGCAGGAGAAGCTCATGTGTGGATAGGAACCGTCTCAAAGTCAAACAGTGAGGTTTGTGGTTGAGTGGTCCAGTCTGGTCTGGCCCAGTCCTAACCCAGCACTCACCCACAACTACATCATTTAAAGGATGTAATACTTAAAAGAGTTGTTCAGATGACTGTTGAGAACTTAGGATGCTCAAAGTGCTATTTTAATGCTCAATACCAATTGGTACCAATGTTCCTAAAGAGCCTCTTCCATAGGTAGCTGCTGGAAAGAGTTTCATATTGGCACACTTTGCTAAATTATTTGAGGGAGATCTTACGGTCTTTTATCTTTGTGCTTTTAGATGTGCTTCCAGTTGATTAAAATATATTTTAAGACCATTCACCTTGCAAAAAATAATACTTTTCTGTCTTAAGCGAATGGCATCCTTCAGATACACATCTGCTTAAAGGGGGGGGGAGCAGTGGTTTAATTTTTGTAGACAAGTAGTCTCAAAATACCTGTGACAACATCTCTTTGCAGAGTGCTCATTTGGCAATGATTGACACCCTTATGATGGCGTATACAGTTGAAATGATCAGTGTTGAGAAGGTGATTGCGTGTGTGCAACAGTATTCTTCCTTCTTCCAAGCTACGGATCTGCCCTATGACATAGAAGATGCTGTCATGTTCTGGATAAATAAGGTAAGACATACTACAAATACACTCTTCATATAACATAGGATATTTGTTTTCCTAAGAGGATTATGTGGGGGGTTATTGTTATTGTTAGTTATTATGGTATTTATTTTGTGTTTTTATATTGTAAACTGCCCTGTGATCTTCAGATGAAGGGCGGTATACTGTAAATAATAATAATAATAAATCAAACTTGAAAATATTAATGATTCATTACATAATGAAATTATATCAATATGTCTTTTTTACATGCAAAAAGTATTAAATTAGTTGTCCTTTTCATTTCAGGGGGAGTGCAAAATTCATTGAAGGCCTTTTTTTTGTCATTTTAGGTAAATGAACACCTAAAAGACATAATGGAGCAGGAGCAAAAACTAAAAGAACATCATAGTGTGGAAACTCCAGGAGGTCAAAAGGTATGTCTAAGAAATGCACAGGCATAACAAACATCCCAGTACAGCTGCAACCAACTTTCCTTTTTGAAATATATTTCCCAACAGCTGTAAAATTACTATTCAAAGAGACTTAAAACATCAGAGTTTCATTTAGACTTATTTTGCTTACCTGGCTCCGTTTTGGTGATGTCAGGGGAAATTCTGGGAAACTGAGCAGAAATTTTGCATTTGGTACAAAGGAACCACAAAACACTGTTACTGAAAACAATGTAGGGGTAGACAAAAAACCCTTTGCTCTGTGTGTGCTATGGATTCAGCTCAAAATGTTGCCCTAATGAGAGCAGAATGTAGCATATCGAGAGTGGCCACCCTCTGCACAGCCCAACTTTCAGCCCAGCCCTAAAACCTAATGTAATTAGGCCTTTGTGATAGTGTGCTAATGAGAACAGAGGCTGTCCTCTGTGAACAGGAGTCATATATGCCCTTCAGGAAATATTGGTGGGGCTGATCCTCGGTTTGGGCTTAGTGTTTTCTGTGGCTTCCTCCCATAGAGAACTTTCATTTTTAAATTACTCTGAACAACCAGTTTTTCAATGGGACATTTTCTTTCAATACAAATAGCTTCAAAGGAACAACTTCCATCATGACCATGGCAGAGGAGGAAAGTGTTAAACTGTCCTTCCCCGCCTGTTGCAATATCAGTTTTCCAACTCCACCCCTCAACAGTTGCTATTTGCATTATTTATTTGCATTAAAAATGTTTACGTTTAATTTAAAGATGCATTTAAAATAATAATAATAATAATAATAATAATAATAATAATAATAATAATAATAATAATAATAATAATATCTTTATTGTCATTGCCCCCTCTTGGGGACAACGAAATTACTTGGCTGCTCCATCCACCCAGGTAGGGCACTCCACACAAAATCAAAACAACTATAAAAACACTAATTAAAACAATACAGTATAATACAGCAAGGAAGATGAGATGACTTTCAAAGTCCAGGCTTCCCATTCAGGGCCGAGATCGCTCTGGAGAAGAAGCTGTTCTTAAGACGGCTCGTTCTTGTCTTCATCGTCCTGTATCTCCGTCCCGACGGCAGGAGCTCGAAGAGACAGTGACCAGGATGCGATGGATCTTTTACTATGTCCAGTGCCTTCCTATGGCACCTTGTGGCATAAATCTGCTCTAAGGTGGAGAGTGGGCAGCCAACAATTCCATTTGAAGTAAGCTCTTTCTTAGAAAGACTATTACACATTAAAGCTGTAAGCTTCTAACTAAGGTGCTAGAGGAGTTTGTATATTTACACAAAATAGATAAAGTTATACGTTTATTATTAAAGATTGTGCTGAAGGTAGAGATTTCCTTGCCATACCTGCTTTTCGATTGCCCTAGATTATTACTCTTGGACAAGTTCTCTTTCAAACTAATGAAAGAAGTGAAATGAATTGTTGTAGGAATAGGGAAGCTAAAGGGAATTGCATGCAATCAGAACCCATAAGCTGTAACCGTTTGGGTTCTGTAGCTGCCCCTATTAATTAAAATGGCTTTTATATGAAATATAAAAGAGTGTGGTGACTTCTCTTTCCACATAGAATTGTATCTTTAAGTGTTTGTGGTTTTTTTAAACTCAAGTATTTAAATGATGCTAAACTCTTTCACCAGAGCTAAATTACCAAGTACAGTAATCTAAAGAGTTTATAAATTTCCCCTTATTTCACTTGGGGTGCATCATAGCTTACACATCAGATATGATAGTGGCTTGTTACACCAGCATTTCTCATAGTACTTTTGGATGACAGAGAGTCAGTCATAGCACCCGGGTTCTTGATTGAATCAGGGGTTCCCTAGCACATATGTGGATGCTTAAGGAGTTGTGCATGATGAGTTACACTTTGTGGCAAACCCTGGCATCACCCATGTCAGTCCTTTGATTCGTCATATTTGCAGTCTTCAAATGTGGTCTTCTCTTGGGATCCAAGGATTCCTCCATCTCAAGAGGATGTGTGCTGCCCTTCCTTGCTCTCTCCTAAACTGTGCCACTCACAGCTGTGCAGCCATCACATTAGGTTTCTGCACCAGTTTTCCTAAAGTTGCTGACATAGGCACATAATTGCAGCTGTCACTTCTGATGACTTTGGTCTCCCTTCTTTTGCCCTGTCCTCCCCCTGTTCCCAGTTTGTTTTCATTGTGTAGGGGGAGCTAAATTATTTGCTTCACTGGAGACTGTAATTAACTGACTCAGAACTGGGTCAGGTTAAGAAACACTAGTGTGTTAAGTCACACCAGTTCATAGATTTATACCTCCCCGTCCCCCCCATACACTGTGATACTGTGATTGGAGGACCTTGTCGTGGCTTTAACCTTCACTTGGATTTGTAATTTTTCGTCCCTCTCTGCCCAAATAGGAAATGACTGCAGAGCTGATTTCTGCAGTTGTTGGAGGCAGCCAGCACAGCCAATGGTTGGGGACTTGTGGAAGTTGTGCTTCCTCCTCCCTTTATCTTTCATATAATGGAACATTCATATTTTTAAAGTTGGAAGCCTAATTAAGCTATTGGTTTGGTTGTTGCCATTAGCTACTGAAGTGATGGTTTGTGCTAATGCTACTCTTATTCATGCAGAAAGCTGCACTAATTTGTCTGCAAGGTTATCAGTTTCAAGCAACTTCATTACAGCAATGTAATCCCAGGATAATATCAAGGAAGCTTTAATAATAGTTTTGTCATCTTAAAATCAATTTCACAGTGGTGTTGTATTAAATGAGCTTAAAAATGACAAAGTGGGAGATGGAGCCAAGTTAAATCTTGTGTAAATTTGGTTTATAATAATGTCCGTTTAGTTCATTTGGAATCATCCTACCCGTAAGGGAAAGGTAACATGCAGTTATTTTAGCAGTCCAGTGAAGTAAAATACACTTACAATTTATTTTCTAACATATAATAAGTAGGTCATATTTGACAGGAAGTCTTCCTAAAGATAAAAGGGAGTCAGCTAGGTAGATCTCCTTGGGTAGGGATAGCTACAGCAAAGAGTGCTATCACCAAGAATGTCCAGTTTAGGTGGCATCTTGCCACATTTCAGATGGTGAGGAGGGCACTCAAAGCCATGATGGGGCAGGGCACAGCATGGAGGAGGTATTTCTTCAAATATTATAGCCAAGACTTTGCAGAGCTTAAAGCTCAAAGCCACCACTTTGAATTGGGTTGGAAACTTAACATTAACCCAAACTGCACATTTCTGATTAGCCTCTTACGATCTATTGGCACCAGTTAAGAGCTCAACTACTGTACTGTTGCCTACACACACTCTTCCAAAGCACCACATGCAGAATATATCGTATTAGTCCATGGTAGGCAACTCCTTATCTCAGAAGGGCCACAACTGTTGCACCAAGCAAAGAATGAACTAGGCACCCTTGCCTATAGATGCATCAAGCTGCTGAGCTGCAGTGAAAGTGAGGAGACACAGCAGCATCCTCTACTTGCCTTATTCTACATCAAGGCAATTCTTCAGAATGGGCTCATAGGGAGTGGAGAAGGGAATAGGCAGCCATGGTGAGGAGGATGTGGACCTTCTCAGGGAATGGGGTTGTCTTGCCCAAGTGCGATGCAAAACCTGTATCTGGCACAGTGCAAATGTTTGTTGCTCAGAAACATGTGTGAATATCGTATTTTGTGTGTGTGTGTGTGTGTGTGTGTGTGTGTAAATCTTGCAGTGACACCTTTTGCAGGAACATTTACAGAAATTGTACATTTCAGTTTATGTATCAAAAAAGGCCTCTAGCTAAAAATATCAAAGCCTATGAACCAATTCCAATTATCTTCTGCAGGAACACAATATGGAATCTTCAGTTGAATGTACTTTTAAAAGCAAAACACCCACATATTCTTGTTATTGGGGGGGGCTGGCATTCCCCACCAGCACAATCTTTTGATCCAATGAACTTCAACATCACTTATGTCAGTTGTGGGGAACCTTCAGCCCTCCACAGCTTGCTGAACAACACCTTCCACCAGCCTGCACAAACATGTCCAATGACCTGGGGTAATAGGAGTTGTATTTCAGCCATATCTGGAGGTCCGAAGGTTCCCCACACCTGATTTATGGGCTTCTTTTGGCCACGATCCGAAGATGCTCACATACTTCACTCATCCATGCAACCAGATTTCTCTTGATACCTGTTTTTCTCTCAGAAACTTCCTCCGTAGAACCCTCATGCTTCTCATTTTAAGAGCGAAAAGAAGTTTAAAACTATTTGTCTAAAGGGTTACTTTAAGAAAGAAGATAGCCTGAACGCATAAGGAGAATTTCTCAGTTAAGAATCTTTTGTGCCAGTTCCCTAAATTGCTTTTCAAGAGACATGGGAGTCTCAGAGCAGCAAATTCTGGGATTAAAATACTCAGAAAATTTCACACACTTCCACACATACTGTTCATACATCTTTCTGGATCATGGTCTTCTTCTTATAGATTTACTATTCTCACCAATTAACACCTACCTCATATTACGGCTGCTTTCCACGACTTGTATTGTTGCCCAGAATGCTTTTATTATGTTTTTTGTCACTACGAACATAGTCCAGAGCAAAACTATGTTCTTTTTTTAAAAAAAGTTTAAAATCTTACACTTTAATCATGTTACTAAATGGCATTGGATATTTTATCATAGCAATTTCTGACCACAATAAATAGGCACATTTAGGAATACTGCTATGTAATCCTTTGGTTCATGTGTTGCTGCTTCTTTGATAATCCGATGTCATGAATTCTAATACTGAATTAATTACCTAGGTAGAAAAATGGATTAGATGTAACAGTGCTGCTTTTCTTATGGATAAAAGGACCATTTTATGGATTCCTTTTTTTCACTAAGTGATAATTGTTCTGCTAAAACATGCTGAAAAGTACAAAAACCAAGTCATTATTTTCACAGGAGTCCTTTTATTAACCACTTTTACAATTAATGAAAGCACTGGGAGTGTTCACACAGTGCAATTATGGATCATTCCTTTTGTGCAAAAATTAGAATGTTTGAAGAGAATGTCTTGAAGGAATTAAATTGTAAACTCTGATCAAAATGTTCATCTTTCCTTTGCTCTTTGCTTTCCCTTCTTTTTCCTGCTGCTTCATCTGAAGTCTCCTTCCAAATGGTTTTGGAAACTGGTTCCTGTAAGTTTGCCCAACTGCTTCACTTTGATACAACAGTTTAATTTTGTATGAATGGCTCTGCCCATGCCATGCTGGTCCAGTCGTTCATTGCTCTCGTGCCTCTTTCAACAGTTTGGTAGATTTCTGTCCAAAAGGGCAGCAGAGGTAGATTATATGGGAACAGTATGCTGTGCATCGTGATTTGTACGTGTTTGCATCTGTGTACGTAAAATAACTGCAATGTGGAAATCAAAGGGCTTTGTTTGGTATTTGTGTTTTTTTACCCCAGGTTTTACATGACTGTAATAATAGGTTTGTTTGTTTGCAAACTCATTTCTCTTTTATGTTGTGTGAATGACTTCCCTTTTTTAAGACCTCTGTAAAGACTATAGTTGTTAGTTAACACAGTTTTATTGAAACAGCTATGTACAGATTTGGGTTTCAGATGAGTAGGATTTGTGCCTTATCTTTGTCGTTCTATGTTTCCCATTGCATTATTCTACTGAAGCTGGACATTCCTTTTCTAAGTACTATGTGAACTGTTCCATATTGATTGAAATGCCATATGTGTGCAACTGGCATTGCTCTGAATGGAATTGGCATTGGTTTTTCCTTTAAAATGAATCTATATTTTGCTTATAAATGCTAAATCTATATAAAATAATATAACTATGTCTGGGTTGGAACTACCCCTCTTTTTTTGCTAATTGGTTACAGCATCTGCAGTACAATCTGTTTTCACATATGTTTCTGGGCATGTCTATTTTATTTCATTTTTGCATGACAGGCTCGTTACAGGAAGGAACAAACCCTACTTAAGCAGCTGCCCTGTATCCCATTGGTGGAAAATCTGCTGAAGGATGGCACAGATGGTTGTGCTTTAGCTGCCCTGATCCACTTTTACTGCCCAGATATAGTCAGATTGGAGGGTAAGAATATTTCTTCTTAATGATACCTCTGCTTGTTAACTGTATTATGGTTTTGCAATCTACCCTGTGAACTTTTTGGAAGGGTATAAGCACCCAAAATAATGTTATGTATTTATTTAAACCAGCATGGGTATCTATTCATGAAATACGTGCAGTGTGTTACACTGATGGGTTGAAATAATAACCACATTAGTAACAGCCCAGTTAGTGATTTTATAGTTGCTCATCCTAGTTAATCCTAAATAACCATTAAAAGAAAAGAAAAGAAAATGGTGTTATAAAGGTGTTTTCATAAACAACTCACCTGTTGACTGATTACACATTGTGTGGAATCAAGGAGCACAAATTGCAAGGTCTTCTATATATCATGGAATATACTAATACAGGCAATTTCCCATTTACGCAAACTCTGTTTGTGTGCAACTGCGCACAGGTGCAGTGCCGGGATCCTGGAAGTGGATTCCGGAAATGAGGAGTGCCTGGAGAGTCCTCTTGTCTCATGAGGGGACCCTCCCCAGAACCCGAAGAGGACATTCTCTTCAGGCTCTGGGAGGATCTCCTAATGAGCTAGAGGTGCAGCGAGCCTTTGTTGAGGCCTCCTGCCTAACAGCTGACATGCAGGTTAGAGCAGCAGCAGCTGCCGCTTCCCCAGTCATCAGCTATGCGAGGCACACTGGCCCTTCAGCTCGCACAGCCAGCAGGCAGGAAAGGTGAGCCAAAAAGCTCTTGGTTCAAATCTAATTAATTCTGTGAGAGTGTACATAAAGAACCCTGAATGCTTTGGAAAAGTACTGTATTATATGCTAATTTTAATATTTATCATTAGTATTGAACCAGAATCCAAGTGTCATTAGTAGTACCTGCCCTTTGTATCTAAAGGCTTACTCCAAATGTTTGTGTGAGCAAACAGCTTTTAAGTTCAATGTTTATCACTTTTACCTAGGGATGGGGAACCTGTAGCTCTCTGCATGTTTTTGGACTACAGTCCCCATCATCACAATTGGTCATGCTGGCTGGGGCTGATAGGAGTTGGAGTATATTCATAACTAAAGTCTACAGGTCCTCCATCTCTGCTCCAGACCAGTTCAGGAGAATGTGAATGAGCCACTTCACCTATTGAGCAGTTTCAGTTTGTAACTTTAGTACTTCCCATGATGTCAGAATTGATTGTCTGTGGCTAATGTCTATGCTCCAAACTTGATTTGAAAGCCATAGTTTGAAATTGGTTTCTATTTCCAAATTTGATGGGTAAACACCAGTGTGAAGATATTAAGATGAAATATGAAGAAATGCTAAGTATTTGTCCTGTGCAACTATTCTGCGCACACACACACACACACACACACACACACACCACAACAACCACTGGTCTAATAAAACCTGTATAATTCATAAATGCATTAGCAGCAAACATAAATCTCTTTGAAATGAAGAGATTTCCATTTTGTTCTGAACACACCTAAGAACAAATGGGTAATCTTATTTTGCCATGAGCAAAAGAGATGGGGGTAGTGGTGGATGTTGGGTCAGTTTTCATAAAATGCCTAAATCATATTTTTCTTTGTTTTATAGATATATGTTTTAAAGAAACCATGTCACTGGCTGACAGCTTGTATAATCTGCAACTGATACAGGAATTTTGTCAGGAGTACTTGAACCGATGTTGCCATTTTACACTTGAGGATATGCTCTACGCTGCTTCTTCAGTGAAGGTAAAAAAGAATCCTGCAGTGTCTTTGAGTAATTCTCCACATGAAGCCATGAGCAGGCATTATATATATAAAGCTAGGCATCAAATGGCTCCTTAAACCAAGGTCCCAGTTGCCAAAACAGAATGTCTAGTTGCCGTTCTTGGGCAAGATGACTCCAAAGTCTTCTTTTTTATGGACTGACTGTGATTGATTATCAGTTTAAAAAATCTAGCTAATTCAGGTGAATCTAGCTAATACAGTCTTGAGCAGGAGTGAGGGAAATTGAGTGACTCACTTGATCTGCAACCCCCAGAATGGATCTATTGGGATTCTACACTCCTATTGGATTCCATTGTGAGGTGATTAACTGTGGTTAGCATGCAGCCAGGCTTAGGAGCAGGGTGTACACATGATTCCCCACATCTCTTCTCAGTGTCTGTCTTCTCCCTCTTTTGGTATTCATGGGTCCAAAGCAGATATTTCTGTGCACGACAACTGTTTCAGAGTGACTTTTCAGAAGAAAGTATGAATAGAACTTGATTACCCAAAGAGCTAAGGGTTTTTGTTTGTAATTTCCTCCAGTAACGTATTTTTATTGTTAAGTAACGTATTTGGGTACCCACTCCATTAATGACAGTAAGCTCTTTCAGTAAGGCTGCAATCATATCATTGAACTCAAAGCAGCTTTCTTCTGAGTAGACATATATAGGATTGCCCTGTAGATCTGTTTACACAGAGAAGTAACGGCTTTCCTCATCTGATTGAAACTTAGCCACTGTTTTCAGTAGAGTCAGGATCTTGTAGTATATCTAAATCCTCCATAAACTAAACTAAACCACATTGAAATCACTGGAAAATACCTTTTAGTTCTGTTTGTTCCAGTTGACTTGTTTTGCCATAGTAGCTTGCAACAGTAGATTAGATTTGATGTAAAAGGGCTTGCTGTCGCAGTGGATTTTACTAGCTTATTGCATTAACGTTATGATATAAATGTGACTAGATTTTGCTAAATGTACTTTGATACATTGAGAGCTTACTATTTGCTTCCCCACCCCCTCAAAGCAATGTTATGGATAGTTCTTGGAACTGAGTTTCAATTATGTTTTTTCAACCTTTTCAGAACAAATACGTACTTGGATGTAAACATTAAACAGAAAGAGTCGCCAGGTTTTCTTCCCAAGCCCTTAGCTGGTACTTTGAGTTCTGTTAAGGATGTGTAAAATTGAGCTGCTCTGTAAACAGAATAAAATCAATCATAGATGGCTTTACAGATTTCCTGGAATATCTCTTGGATGCAGTTGAATATCTTAGTTACCTCAGTTTCAGGCTGCAATCCTATTCATGCTTGGGAATAAATCCAAACTGAATTCAATGGGGCATACCTCTGTGTAGAAATCCATAGGATTTCACTATAAGATTTCCTTTTAAAATACTGTAGTGCTTCAAAGTTAATGCAGCACCATAATAATAACAATTTAAAAATCATTCTGGCCTATAGTCATGGCCAGTGGAACATTAAAACCTTTTAAGCACTTCATTTTTGGAGTGTAGGCCTAAAAATAATTTGATGGGCAAAAGAAAAAAATAACCTCTGATTGTTCTGATTTAATTGAATTTCTGAGGGGAATGCATATAAGGACGCAACCTGCTTTCACAGCTTGATATATATTGATTTCGCTTTCTTCCTTACCCTGCTCAGCCAGACTGCTTCGATCCACTGTTGCTATTCTCGTGTTGTTTTCTTTTACTACTCCTCTAAGGAATGTACCACTTCTTGTTAGCGGGGAACTGGCTTACATCAAAGCTACAGTATGTGCAGATTGCAGTGCGTACAATTTCTGCCTTTAGCAGTTAGGCTTGGTGCAGAGAGCATCCAACAGCACCCAGGATAATTTATGTCCGTGGATTATAAACTGTATTTGCTTGTAAGTGGTTTATTCCACTTTTTCAAATAGCAAGCATAACTGCTTAATTACTTATTAAATTCACAATTCACTGCCTCAATCATTTTAATGAGTAATTTTCTAAAAATCTGCGTGTGGATTGAAAGATTTGTAACAATAGGACTACATGATTCGTCTCTGATGATCTGCTTTGTGCAGAACCAGGACTTGAAGTGCTTATTTGCCAAGGCTTGATTATGAGTGCAATTCAGCAAAACCACCCTGATAACATTAGCATGCCGTCCTCCCGAGTTTGCATGGGTTTGCCTAGGATTGGGATGAGATATAGCAAAGTTCTGGTTACATGCCAAGCCTGGTCTCAAAGAAATGATCTATGCTCCAAACAGTTTGTTTCCAAGGTGAGATTTTGAGAGCAGAGCCTGGGCCCTAAGAAAGAACCAGTGAGCATCTAATCATTTTGTGGAGTTTTAAAGAGAGGGTAGATTCCTTTAATGGTAGGGATGTTAAATAGCATTAGGAATCCTTGGGATACATTTGTACGTCAGGGGAGCTTTTGACAGCTTGTGCTCCGTCAAAGTAGTTGTGGTCCACCAGTGATCTGAGAAACCTCTCATTTCCCACCTTGTTAGACTGGAACTGGAAAATGCAGACTGAAAAATCAGAATGCAGCTCATGCCTGTGATTTGCATACCTGGTAGATTGCAAGTTATTTGATTCATTCTTAAGGAGGTATGCATGTGGTGTTTTTAATGCATTAAAGTTATTCCCCCCCCCCATCTCTGCAGTTTTCGATTATGCACTGTGAAGTAGGTCATGTTTAGCCATTGAGAGTTAATTGCTTTCAAAGGGAATCAGCAAAAGGAGGAAGAAACTGGATCATTTTCCAACTGCTTCTTTGTAACACATGTCCTACTTTAGACAGTTGTAGGAGTTTTCTTTTAAATTCTCTGCTGGCCAAAGAAGCATGCATGTTACTGAGCCCTGCATAATAGTCTGAATTCCTGTATCTGCTATGCATCAACTTCTTATGAAACATTAATGTTCAAAGAGCTCCAGTCTGAACCCACTTTTCTTGAAAGTCGGTCAGCCGGATTTTAGATGCATCAGGTACAATAATGCATGCTTCACTGACCGAAAGCCAAGACAGCCCGCTGGTATACTTCTTAAAAGATGATTTATCTGCTTTAAAAAGTAGCTGCTGCTGCTACAACTGTTTCCTCACTAGGGCTTGTGTCGATGAAACATTATTTGTCCTTTTCAAAATCTATAGATTTACTGCGGACTAATCAAGCTTGTTTGGTTGGCAGAGGGATGAAATTACACCTAGTATACAATATGCTTTCTGTGTTGCTTTTGGAAGACATACCTTTTGTGAAAGCCCTAATTCCCATTTGTAAGATATGAAAATACATCATTGATACCTCAGGACCTTCCTCTGTGTCTGAAAGTGTACATATAGCAAAGGAACCTGGAAACATTTCTTAGGCTTCTTCCAGGGTTCAATATTGTGGGTGGAATTCAACTAGACAATTGCATGAAAAGAGCAACTCTTTTGCTTGTACAGCCGGTCTTTCCCCCTCTCCACCCTCTTACATACACCCTATGCTGTCCCCAAATCTGCTTTAGAGTGTTGAGAGATACCCTAGAACAGATTTAGGGGGAGGTAAGGGGCAGAAGAGCAGGAGAACGTTCTGTTGTGCAAGGAGAAATCATTGTGACAGCAGAATGGTTTCTTTAGCACTTCATTGCATTCCACCCTGTCTTTTACTTGTGTTTTATGGAGCCATAGAGGTGTCCACAAGAAAAGACTTGAAGTAGTTTGGATTCATATCCACTATCTCAAACATAAATATTATAAAGCCACAATTACCTTTCTACTGAGCTTCATATACATATGCCTCTTTAACAGCTGTGACTTTCAGTACATGAGAACATGGCCAGATCTAAGGGGAGTGAATTTACCTGTTATCCATTCATTCTGAAAAAGATCAAAGGCTATTTGATTATAACAATTAACATTTCCATAATAATATTTAGAATTTATATGTCTCGTACTATGAAATTTAAATGCTTTACATGCATTGTGCTAATTCTGAAAACAGTCCTGTAAGAATTATTCATTTAAACAATTTATATACTGCTTCACTACAACCATCCCTTAAGTGATGTACAAAAATACAATAAAGAAAGTCAGTTAGAAATATAAAATCAAAATTCAGTTAAAATGCCTGCAGGATTTTATTTTTTTTTTTAGGTCTACAGTAGGTAGCAGGTCTTCCATGGGGATGGGGATGGTCTGACTTCAAATGGAAGAGATTTCCATAAAATTATCTCTCTTGTATGGTTGTGAGAGAAAAGTGATCTGAATAAAACCTCATAGAGAATTCATGGCAGAAGCAAGGGATTCATTCAGTCTTTTAGCTGCTAATTTATTGTTACTCCACTGCTCAAAGACTTTCAGAGTGTTTTACATCATCATCATCATTTAAAAAAAGAAACCAGCAAGCAACGAACAGTCTTGACATAATAACAAAGTAAAAAGCCTAGGCAGATAAAGATTTTCACCAGGCTTTGGAAAACCTTCAGACTGTGCTCTGTGAGCTTTCCTGGAAAAATTGTTCTGTAACCAATGCGTCTAAGTAGAAAACAACACACCCTGAGTCCTGTTTGGGTGATACTGTAGGACTCACCCAATGACATATACATGGAACAGCCTCCACTTGGGCCCCATTGTCCACATGAGTTTATTGGAAAAGGGCAGGAACCCAGGTTCTAAGCTATATAGAGACTTTAAAGATAAGAATCAGCACTTTGGATTGTGCTTGGAAACAGATTGGTAGTCTATGTAACTGATTCAAAACTAGCACAGTCCATTTCCCACCAGTCCTGTTTGGTCATCTCACTACTCTGTTTTGTACCAACGCATAAAACAGTGTGGTGGGACGGATTATCCCTGTCAAGGTTACAACAGGTACATTATGCCATGTATACCTTTTGGGCCTCCAACACTAAGGGGTAACCTGGAAAACCGCAATTTGCAGACCTGTTCCTGTGTGGTGTAGTGGTTAAGAGCGGTAGTCTCGTAATCTGGGGAACCGGGTTCGCGTCTCCGCTCCTCCACATGCAGCTGCTGGGTGACCTTGGGCCAGTCACACTTCTCTGAAGTCTCTCAGCCCCACTCACCTCACAGAGTGTTTGTTGTGGGGGAGGAAGGGAAAGAAGAATGTTAGCCGCTTTGAGACTCCTGAAGGGGAGTGAAAGGCGGGATATCAAATCCAAACTCCTCTTCTTCTTCTTCTTTCTGGGGAGTGCAACACCATTCAGAAATGGTTGACTGACACAAGTCAGGCAAGCCACTCACCAGCAGTACCTCTATCTTGTTTCTGTTGAGCTTCAGTTTCAGGCGCTAGTTTTAACGCATCCATGGCCTCATCTGAATATGAGAAATGAAACCCTTCAGTTTTTAAGATAGGGGACAAGGCAGGGCCTTGACGCACACCATAGCATAAAAACCATGGGGCAAAGCCACAGTCCTCCAGCACCTCCTCCTGGAAGCAGCCATCCAAATAGGAACATAAGACTCCTATACAATAAGCAATCCAGAAGGCTAGAGTGTGCTGCACTACAAAATGTTTAACAAAGGATGAGTACTCCTTTGGAAGCTCTCACTAACGTAGTTGAATAAAGGGATTGTTCCTTTAGTGCACTGTGACCTCATCTTTTGTGACATTTAAGTCAATGGCTAGCCTATAGAGAATAATGAAGGTTAGAATATGCTTGCAAAATAAAACTGGAAATCTCAACTTTGCCCTCTAGTGTTAAATAAATTACTGAATGTTTTGAAATGTTGTCAAATACTGTATGGTGTATAGAGAGAAAATAGGTGGCTCAGTAGATGTCATAGGCAGGATCTGAACAAGATTTAAAACTTGTTTAAAGCTTTAAATACATTTTTTGGGGGGGGGTCAAACAAGAGCCCCCCTGTGGCACATTCCACGGGGCTAGTGCAAACCCTTTTAAGTTTGCCTGAGCAGCACTTTGGAGCCTGACCTGTATATTACATGAAATACTTGGTTCAGTATAATGTGTGTTTTTTAATCCAATAAATAAATGTTGAAGTGCTATCTCCCACCTCTTTTCTCTCTTGAATGGAAAATATTTCTGTTCATTTTAATATCAAAGGCAGCATTCCCCCCTCCCTTTCCAATGCCATTTGTAGCTTGCATGAAATTACTGCGGCAACAAGAAGAGAAGAGCCAAGGAACTGCAGACATGGGCAAAGGCTCATTCAAAGCTGAGCTTAGAAATCAGATAACAGAGCCAATGGCTTTTACAATGTTGAGGCTCAAAAACAGTCTTCCATGATGTTGCTGAAATGTATAGTGGGGGAGTGGGTAGTGTGTGTGTGTGTGTGTGTGTGTGCGCGCGCGCTATGTTTCTGGATGTCAAGCATTTTTTAAAAAATCAGTTAGACCCCCCCCCCCCATTTTTCATATTTATAAATCTTATCCTGCAGCAAACATCCTGCACAGTAATTGAAAAAGGAATTTGTCTGTTCATTGTATTTATCTTCCACTCCTTTAACTTTGGTTTTCTGGGCAGCTTTCAGGCTCATAAAAAATGCAGCTTAAAATATGTATGATGACCAGTTCACACTGGTCCTTATTTGTGTCTTGTAGTTTGGACTGATTCGATTTTATGGCTTTGTTCAGAGGGCAAAAGTTTTGTTTTACCATTAAATACAAATTGAATCAACAGAGGTTGTTGGTCACTTTCTGGACAGTCTTCCCATTCATAAATTCCTAAGAACTCCATTCACTCCTGTGGGACCTAAATATGTAAACACCTTATCAAAACCTTCCTTAGAATTCCCATTTAAAATAATTAAATTATAACTATTTAACAGAATGAACTATAAAGCATACCTATTTTGCAATCCTTTGTGTTCTGATTTTGATCACAAACTCATTCTCATCTTCTTTGATCAAAAACTCATTCTCCAGACTGATTTAAGATAGTTAACAGCACAGTCTTAGCTTTGTCTACACAGAAGTAAGTCCTACACACCACCTGCAATAGAATATTAATTTTGCAGATTTAGTAAATCAGCCTCCAATTGGTCCCAGAATAATTATCATATAGTGGGGAACACAGGGTTGGAAGGGTACTATAGAGTTACTATAACCCTTAATGTTGTGGCTATCAAGAGGGCTAAATCTCCTGTTGCTCTGCCACTCTTTATGGGTGCTACCACTGTTAGCATGTATACTAAACACCCATTAATCACATTTTTGTGAGCATTCAGGTTTCCCGCAAAGCAGCTATATCAAATTTCCTTAAATATTGAGAAAGGCTGGATCACAGGTCTTCCTCATTCACCCACAGTATACCATAAAGGGGAAAACCAATACCTCTGATATTGAGCCACTGCTTCTTATAAGGTTTGACCAATTATTACACTGTCATGAGGATCTATTATACACAGATGATAAAGGTCCGAATCTGACATCATTACACCAAGCTTATTTCCCTCATTTCTTTTCATTTTCTGGGATGTGAGCCCATTTCATAAGGCTTTTGTTCTCTTTCTTTAGTCCGCGCCTAAGCATGAGCATCAGTGCACCAACTTTCTGAGCAGTAGAGGATCATTCTGTCCTAAGTAAGAGTCAATCTGTCCTAAGAATCGCCTGTTCCAAAGTCCCAGCTAGTTTACTTTGCAGTGTGCTCAATCTCTTTATGATGTCATCGTGTAGTATGACTGGAAACATTTGGAAGAAGTTGAACAGTCCTCAACCTTGTCAGGGATGGTCCTAGCTATAATTTTGTCTCCTTGAATTTCTTGCTAAGGTCATAGTAAGTTTGGTTTTGCTCTGGCCTCCACTGCTGCTCCATGACCATATCCAGTTTCCTGAAGAGCCAAAGGTCATTGGTAGAGCATCTGGTTTGCATGCAAAACGCCCCAGGTTCAGTGCTCCAGGTAGCACTGGGAACGTCCTCCAGAGAACTGCTGACAGTAAGTGTAGAGTGACACTTGGTAGACAATACTGAACTAGATGAACCAATGGTCTTAGAGAAGGCACTGGTATCTGGGACCAATAAGTAGTACATTTTCTTCCCCCTTCCACCCCAAGGAGCTATACATGGGAGGTTTGGTTTTTTTTTGCATTAGTGCCAACCAAGCTGGCAGTTATACACAGCACCTCACTGGGGCCTTCATCTCAGCTTGACTCTAGCTACTTCCTCACTTATGTGTTCTTTTATACCTTCTGTCAACTTTCAGTTTTAAAATATAATATGCTCTTAGTAAAATGTTGATGAATGGCTATACAATTGCATGGCATGGTAATGAAGGACGTATGTACAGTCGTACCTTGGTTCCCGAACAGCTTAGTTGCCGAACAAATCGGTTCCTGAACGCCGCAAACCCAGAAGGAAGTGTTCCAGTTTGTGAATGTTTTTTGGAAGCCAAACTCCTGCAGCCGATCAGAAGCCGTGCCTTGGTTTTCAAATGGTTTTGGGAGTCAAACGGACTCCCGGAATGGATTAAGTGCGAGAACCAAGATAACTCTGTATTGTAAAAGGTGTAGGATTAAGGAGTTACCCTAATTGCTTCATTTGACAGCTGAAATATAGCGCTTTAGTCTTTCATTTTATTGCCATCTTGTGGCCAGGAGGGGAAATGATACTCAAAGCCATTTATCTGTATTTAATGAATACAAACTGGTATAGTCAGAAGCTATTTAGTTGTCTGACCAGAATCGTAAAGTATTTTACTCAGTCTTTGAAAAAGAACATAAACCATGAACAGTAATTTAAATTGTACCATCTTTGCCATTCTTGAAAAATATCCTGGATTTTAATGTTCTTACTTGGAGGGCAAAAACCATAGCAACATATTAATTTTACAGATAGCACTGGATCTAGTTCCTCTAGAATGGGACCCCCTGCAGTGGTTTCTTCCTTCAGTCCTGTCTGGGGCCTCCCATTTATGACAGAATTTCTTCCTCAAAACTGGTACCATTATCCTTGCTTACTATTCCCTGCTTCTATCACTTATTGTTGTAGTCCAGTCAGTCTGTCAGGCTATGGCCTTGACATCCATATGAGGAACCTGGTACTTGCACATTAAGTTCATGGCATGCAAGAATACGAACAAATTTCATTAAGCCACATTACTGCTATCTTCAAAGATGTGGACAAGTAATTACATTTTGAACATTGGCTTGGGGAATTTTCTACATGTGGTTTTTAGCGGTACTGTGAAGACTCTTGTGGTAGTTGTCATATCAAGCACACAACATTGTTGTTGTTTTAACCATGGATTCGCTTTTTAGTACAGAACAGATGCAACAATTGGTGGGGGGGCTTAATATACTGTAACCATGTGCTCTTCCCTCAATTCTAGAAAGGTGGATTTTTCTTTATACTCTGTGGACCAAATTCAACCACATAAAGCCTCACTAGCGCAATGCAACTTTCTGCCTCCTCCCCGCCATCAGCTCGGGTGTGTGTGTGTGTGTGTAGAATCTCCAGAACAGCGGGTGGTGGGGAGTAGAAAGGCGATCATATTGTCCAGCAAGTTGAAGTTCTTGTGCTGATGGAACAGTTTAAAGGGCAGGATGTTGAATTCATCTCTATGTTTTTTACTTCTAATTAAGCTTCCATCTCTAATTTACAGAGCAATTATTTGGTGTTCATGGCAGAGCTCTTCTGGTGGTTTGAAGTAGTGAAGCCATCATTTGTCCAGCCTCGAGTTGTAGTTCATCCTCAAGGTAACCTTTCTTCTTAGTTGCTTCATGTTATGCTAAATTATGTGCGCTCCATGGATGTCAGGTTAAAATAGAATTAACTCAGAACATAACCCCCTGGCCAGCAACTAGTTTTAAAATTGGGGTCATATTTACAGTTGGTGAGGATGGGAAGTCACATTAGTTGCATCTGCCCAGACACAGGCGAATGTCTTCTCAAACCCCCTTTCCACAGTGCAAATAGCAGCAGGAGCTTGGGCAGGGTTTGAGGAGAGGGACCGTAGTTCAGTGGTAATGCTACACACGTGCTTTCCATGCAGAAGGTCACAGCTTAAATCCCTGGCATTGCCAGCTTAAAAAAAAAAAATTAGGTAGCAGGTGATTTGAAAGGTAACCAGCACTTTGAATTGTGCCCAGGAGCATATTGGCAACCCATGCAAATGTTCTAATATGTTCACACAGCTGCATCGTCATGAACACCCTTGCTGCTGCATTCTAAACCAACTGAAGCTTTGCCTGTGTCTTGGTTTTTACATGAATTTACTCTAGAGTTATGTCACACTGGTTGCTTTAAATTTCTGTGGCTAAGACATTTAGTTATTTAGAGGCCAGAAATATTTTTATTAAGCATCCTGCCCCCCAAAAATAGGGAAATCGAAAAGAATATTGTTCATGTATGGAATAAGGTCGGCCAGAATTTTAGTAGCAAGAAATTGGAAAAACACAACAATACCCAACACGGAAGATTGGCATATCCTAATGGTAGAATATCTGCAGCTAGCAAAAGCAACAGAAAGGGCAAGAGGCCAAACAAAACAAAAAGTCTATAAGGATTGGAGAATCTAAAGAATATTTAGAAAACTATGGTACAAAAGGAAACCTTGGCAGAATTAGACTGATCCCTGTATTGTATAAATATAAATTTGTAGGGAGGTAAAAAGAAAATATATAAGAAATATGTAAATGTGTGGTATAAAGTAATGGATAGATAAAGTACAGTGAGATTAATTGGAAGTCATTCTTTAAAAGTTTTATAATTGCTTTCCGTACCAGGAGTATATATGATGACAGTTATATTAATCTTGTTGAATCTTATAGTGTGGTGGTTTTTCGATTCTTCTGTTATTTGTTTGTTTGATTGATTATATGTTTGTTTACTTGTTTGTCTGTTTTCTCATAAATGTATTTATTTTAAATTAATAAAGATATATTCAAAAAAAAAAGAAAAGAAATTTAGTTATTTATATGGATGTGTATAGTGTTAACTTCCTTGTTCTTCTGATGTTACGGATCCCAGCTTGGCTGTTGTTCTTTTGTTGACTTTTATTTCTACAGCTATAATATATAAAATCTCAATCTTTGTTTTAGCTGATGTTGCAAAAGAAGCATCCTCTGTTCCTGCTGCCAATGCCAATAGAAGAAACTATCCAGAAGTTTCACACGATTCTGACCTGATAGCCAGGTATAATTCCCAACCTCCTTTTGTAGGTATTTTATATGGCTAGTTTTAACTAAAAAACAACAACAGTGCCCAACAATGCTTTTTTGGCTTGGCTCTTTTTATTTATTATTGTTAACCTAATCACAAGCTTTAATACCAACTATAGTGAGGCTATTTTCAAACCACCACCACAACAAGCTCTTTCTTCCAAGTGTCAGGACACAAAGTCCTCATTTGTCGCTGAGGCAGCTTATAAACTTGCTAGTGGAATTAATAGAGCCTTGTAGGGCCCAAATATCTTGTTTGTTAAGGATCTGGTCTTCTATTCAATTGGAAGTCAATTAGCCTTTATAAATGTTTGGTTGGTGGTGTCCATAAGATTTGTCTGTGATACAAGGGGCAATGCACAATCAGCTGTGCCTCCATGGGGGACGGGTTTCAGTTTTTCTTCCAGCAGCCTTTCGCACCTGTGAAAAAGTAATGTGGCATTGTGAGAAACTGAGGGAGAATTTCACTTTACTCCATGGCTTCTCTTTTCCAAGTGAGCTATAAACACATTTGACTGTAACACTACTAGCACCGAATATATTATTTGCAACACGCAACTCATAGATGGAATTAAAATGTCTAAAAATGCCATAGTATCGCAGTTATGTGATGTTTTAAGAAATTCTGTAATGAAGATAATAGTTCCCCTCAGATGCCACAGATAACTCACATGTTGTAGGAAATTTCTATTTCGCTCTTTGTCTGAATTGAGACAGAAGTACAAATTATTGTGCCAATACAAGTATTACTGAATACCTTTTCATATGATAACAGATTCAGTTAAAATTTGACCTTTCAAATCTAGAAATATATTTTAATTGCACTAAATTCGTGCTTTCAGGCCTTGTTTAAAGCATGATATTGTCTCCTGAAATGTTCAGGGCTGCAACATTTTAAATTAGAAGAAGTTAACCGTGGTGTTCTGTTTTTGGTTGTTTGCAGTGTGGAATGCCCAGCTTTCCCACCATCTCATCAGATTCCAGCTGCTAGCCATGCTCACCAGCAGCCTTATACACCTGCTCCAGGTAATAGCAAAAAGCTGAGAGATTCTGCTTTTGCCCTGTTCAGATTTGTTTTATCCAAAGGTTCCCTTCCTTTGTTGGTAGCATGTCTTCTGCCAGAAGAAGGGAACTTTTCCCCCAACCATTATCTTTAAGTGTTAAACTACAGAGTGCTACATATGAGTGCCAAGAATTATTAGACTATTAGAATTACAAGGGGAAGGGTTGCAGCACAGTGGTAGACCAGCTGCTTTGCTTGTACCAAATCCCATGTTGAATTCCCAGGATCTCCAAGTAGGGCTGGGAATCAGGTGTGTGATGTCATGGGCTGACTGGATGCAAAAGAGTGGTGGGAGACACCCGCTGGGGAATCCCCAAGGAAGCCCTCAGGGGAAGAAGGCTCAGAGCCTGGGGGCTGGTGGTAGGATGGCGATGAGTGGTCAGAGGGAGCAGACTGGGAAAAGAGAGGTGTCAGAAGCTGAAGAGGCAACAGGGCTTAGTGAACAGGAAGAGGATGTGACAGACAGCAGTGCAGAACCAGAGGCTGGAGAGGAGTGGAGCCAGGAGACAGGGAGGAGGCAGGCTGCTGAAGAAGCCAGGGAGTCTTCCCCTCCTGCTGTGAGCAGCTCCCCTCCGCACTGGCCTCCCAGAACACACATAGAAATGAAAAGAGCAAAGTTTGGTTGCGCACCAACATAGTCTCTGATTTCTTGGAGGCAAAGCCCTGGAGAGGAGGGGACTTAGGCAGCTGTGGGAAAACAGGGACCTTCATTCCTCACAACTGTCTCATTGGAGCTAGACCTATTGGAAAGAGTTGCTGGGATCTCTAGGCCTGGGCTGTTTTGGTTTCTTTGAATAAAGAGTTCACTGATACTGGTGGTTTTTTTAATTGGTCACCTTCACTTGACTCTGGCTCCTGACACGTACCTGGGCTCCCTTGCACCCTTGGCAGGGAGCTATATTACTGCTCCCCATGCTTTGCAGCTTTGGCAAGGAGATGTATTGGTGCCTCATCCCATCCCTTGTTCCCTTTCCGAAGGAGGCTGTGTGCCACATCCGGCCGCCCAGAACAGCAGAGGAGTGGCCAGGGAAGTGTGCAGGCTGGCAGACAGACATCTAGCTGCTGCAAGCCTGGGTGGAAAGGCATGATTCCCCTGCTGGGAATGTCACCTGTATGAAATCCTGGAGAGCTGCTGTTAGTCAGTGTAGTAGACAGAGTTGACCTTGTTGGACTAATGGTCTGGATCTGGGTCAATATAAGGCAGATTCCTATGTTAGATCTATCCTGGAAAGCTTTATTTATGCAATATGCATTTTCATTTTCTGGCCCACCTCATCCTTGCAGCAGCCCAGAGACGTAGCTTATGATGAAGGCAGTAACTGATGCTATGTTGCCTAGGGAGTTTTATGGCTCAGTGGATATTTGAATCTGGATCTCCCATCATAGTCTGATACTCTATTCCCTTGCTATCCATTATTAACACAAAAAGTGGAGCAAGAGAAGTAGGAACAAGCGAATCACACTTTTCAAGTTAAATTGAATCATTTCGTATATTTTTAAAGTACAAGGCATAGGCAAGCAGTAATATAGACTATTGTGGCAATATTCTGCAGAACTAATTTTTTGTGATTCCCATCTCTGTGTATCTCTTTTTTTCCACAGTAAAGCATATTTTTAAATAGGGGAGGAGTATTAATGGCATAAACACAATTCATGTTATTTATTGTTGACAGAAATACATTGAATGGTTGCATTCCCAACGTAACTGATGTCGGTGAATTTAAGTACTTTGTCTTAGGGTTTTACCTGGATAGTAATGTACAGAGCCATAGATGTGCATTCTTTGATAATTTTCTGCAAAATGTTGAATGAGATGTAAATTAATTTATTTGGTCTGTCTGCTTTAAATCGAATCAAGAGCAGAAGCCACCTATTTGATTTGTTAACTGGAAGTTTTTTAATCCTCTTTTTAAAAGTTTCAAAAGAATTCACCCTTATATGTTTTTTGTTTTGATTTTGGATAGGCGGCATTAGACGATCTACATCTATGTCTTATATGGATGGATACGTAGGGACATGGCCCAAAGAAAAGAGGTAAGTCATTGGTTAGTTGGTGCCATACTGCCATAATGTTTCATTTCCTATTGTTGTGTGATGCAAGGGGATTAATCCTTCAATTGAATAGCCTTGCTCTGAAAAACCGTTCATGGATTACACATGGGGAAGTACACTGAAAAGCCACAGGACTCATATACACATACAAAGCAAGATCTAATATAGCATGAACAAGTGTGCCTTCTGCATTTATCTTGCCTCCTCACCCTGCAGAGGTTTGGGGGACCCTCCAGAACCAGTGTTGGGGTCCTGCTATGCAAGTGGATTTCCACTGCACAGGCAGGCAAGCATTGTTGGATGTCGCCCAGAATCATTAAAGTGAAAAGCTCTATAGATGCAAATCTGTAGACATAGGCCCCACTTCTAAGATCCATAACCTCTCATTTGTGGAAGATGGTACAGAGTAAGCAGATCCTGTGCATGTACGTGCTACATGTGAAAGCAATACGCTTGGCATCAGGAGTTGCTGGAAGGAGGCATACAAGTCTAGATCAAGGGAAGTAATAGTGCCACTGTATTCTGCTCTGGTCAGACCTCACCTGGAGTACTGTGTCCAGTTCTGGGCACCACAGTTCAAGAAGGACACTGACAAACTGGAACGTGTCCAGAGGAGGGCAACCAAAACGGTCAAAGGCCTGGAAACGATGCCTTATGAGGAACGGCTAAGGGAGCTGGGCATGTTTAGCCTGGATAAGAGGTTGAGGGGTGATATGATAGCCATGTTCAAATATATAAAAGGATGTCATATAGAGGAGGGAGAAAGGTTGTTTTCTGCTGCTCCAGAGAAGCGGACACGGAGCAATGGATCCAAACTACAAGAAAGAAGATTCCACTTAAACATTAGGAAGAACTTCCTGACAGTAAGAGCTGTTCGACAGTGGAATTTGCTGCCAAGGTGTGTAGTGGAGTCTCCTTCTTTGGAGGTCTTTAAGCAGAGGCTTGACAACCATATGTCAGGAGTGCTCTGATGGTGTTTCCTGCTTGGCAGGGGGTTGGACTCGATGGCCCTTGTGGTCTCTTCCAACTCTATGATTCTATGATTCTAAGTCTCCATCCAACTATCTTAGGGCCTCCACTCTGCATTTGTGTAGGGTTCACTCCTTAGCCCTTTCATCTCCGAAATAATATCCCACAAGGCAGCAGAGGTTTAGGATCAGAGTTTTCCTTCTCCTAGATGTGCTACCTTCCCAGGTTGACGAGCCCCATCTGCCCCTCACTTCTTTCTATAGCATGTTCAGAAACCGCCTTCTTGATCCTTGGACCCACTACTGGTCTTGTCCGCTGAATCTGCCAGAACCTGTCTTTGAATGCAGGGAAAGTCCCTAACTCACTGAAGGTTTGAGACCCATTGGCTACCCTTCACCTGGTTTATCCGACCAGTCAAAGCTGTTCCCAGGGTGTGGCTGCTGTCCCATGCAGACAGCTTCTAGGAGCCACTGGCGAGAGTTGAGTGCAGGGTGGGGACCAAAGATGGACAAACTACCCTAGAAGGAACACGACATGTCCCCCAGCATACATTTTAGAAAGTGAAAATAGATGGAAGTTCTGCACCACTTAGGAGCCTCCTCTTGTAGCTCAAATTGTGTGGTGGGTCTTTCTTCCTGGCTTGCTTGTTTGCTTCTGTCAATTGCCAAGAGAGAATGGACATCCCTACTCCTTTTTGAGAAGGGTTTTCACTTTTATATTTACAAAAATGATATAATGGTCACAAGGACATTTTGCAAGATATTCAGAACAAGAAATACATGTATGTAACAGAAGATTAAATAACTGTATAGTAGATTTTTGTTGGGCCTGAGCCAAATGGATTTGAAGTCATTTTCTGCAGGAAAAAGCACCCTTCCGCTTGGCAGTCTTTCAACAAATTGTAACAAAAAGAGGGTAACAGTGTTTGCCCATTCAGAGTGAGGGCAATTGGTGATCTCATTGGCTGGGATCACCTATATGACCAGTCCAAGAAGAACAGCCCTCACTCTGTCTGTTTTGTTTGCCCTCAGTGACATCAGGTAGTCATATCTTGATTGGCTATGTAGTGCTGTAACGATATAATATCATATTCACTGCTTGATCCCTGGCTGGCTGGGATCACATAGTTCAAGCAGAAAGAAGCCCTAGCAAAGGGGCAACAGATGTGAGAAACAAGGGCTGCACAGAAGATCAAAAAGAGGCAAGGTAGGGATTTGTTTATTTACTATATATATGGAGGGCCCCAAACCTTGAAATGAGCAAACATTTGGTGCAGACCTTATCTTTATGCTCAATGGATGTAGGACTAGATAATGCTAATAATGCTATCACCTTGTATTGCATTTTACTGCTAGAGTTTGAAGCCAGCATTAATGCTATAAAATAAAATATATTGTTTTTTCAATATAAAAATGCTGAAATGTTTCCAATATTTTAAATGGAGGGTTGCTTTAATGGCATTCTCATTTTTAATTCCCTTTCTAGATCGTCAGCACATGGTGTTTCATTTGACATTTCTTTTGATAAAGAGGACAGCATCCGTGAGACTCCAAACAGAGGAATGACTAGATCTCTCAGCAATGAAGGCATTGCGCAAAATACCAGCCGTATGCCCAGACTTGTTAGAAAGAACCTGTCCTTCAAGCCTGTGAATGGCGAAGAGGAAAGTGAAGATATTGAAGAAGAAAGGGATACGGAATTTTGCAGTGATCTAGAGGCCGACAGCAATCAAAGGAATGCGAACCAGATTAGCCCATACAGCCTGCCCAATGGAGCGCTACAAAACAGGTTGGTTACCGATGAATTTGGCAATCGGATTGAGACACCAAGCATTGAGCAGGCTTTGCAGATTATCCACGATAGTGAGAAATCTCCCAGTGTTACTCAGCCAGAGCAAATTACAAATGGGTTTTTCCTTCACAACAAGGAGATGAGCATCCTGAATTCAAATATTAAACCCAACCAGAGTAATCCCGATATTACTGCAGATACAAAAGGTGCTCTCAGTCCCATGACTGACAATACAGAAGTTGATACTGGAATACATGTCCCTTCAGACATTCCAGAGACTATGGATGAGGATTCAACCTTGAGGGACTATACTGTAAGCCTGGATTCTGATATGGAAGAACCATCTCGATTCCTTCAAGAATTTGATAGCAGAGGCATCAACCATAAGGAACAATTGAGCCCTTGTCCAAGCTCAGTAAGTGCCAAATCACAAGCAGGAAGTAGTGCTTCCTCAAGTTCAGGTGTTAAAATGACCAGCTTTGCAGAGCAGAAATTTAAGAAGCTGAATCATACAGACAGCAGAAGTAGTGGCAGCAGTTCTCAGAAAACTACACCAGAAGGTTCTGAGCTGAACATTCCTCACATGGTTTCTTGGGCTCAAATACCTGAGGAATCTCCTCTCCCTCAGGCAAGAGATACCACACAGTTACTGGCCTCTGAAATGGTGCAACTGAAAATGAAGCTGGAAGAGAAGAGGCGAGCGATTGAAGCCCAGAAGAAGAAGGTTGAGGCTGCTTTCACGAAGCAGAGACAAAAAATGGGAAGGACGGCGTTCCTTAACATTGTGAAAAAGAAAGGTGACGGGATTTCACCACTTAGAGAAGAGGCGGCTGGAGCAGAGGATGAGAAAGTGTTCACTGACAGCAGTAGGCCGAAAGAAAAAGATGCCCAGAAGCCATGTGAGCAACTAAACAAGGCCACAGAGGCAATTAAAGCAAGCACTGAAAATCCTCACGTGAAATGGCTGAAGTCCCCCAACACACCGGTTGATATAGAAAAGCAATGCAATTTGGTGAGCCCCTCGGAAGAAAACTTAAATGACAGTGACCTTCTGGAATATACAAAATCTATTGAGAAGCTCAATTCTTCTCTTCATTTCCTGCAGCAAGAAATGCAACGCCTCTCACTTCAGCAAGAGATGCTAATGCAGATGAGGGAGCAACAGGCTTGGGTTATTTCACCACCTCAGCCTTCTCCTCAGAAGCAGGTTCAGGAGCTGAAGCCTTCATTAAGGTTTGCGGGCTCACCCTTCCCTATTGCCCCATTTTCCGTGGAATCTCCTCGATCTTCCCACCAGTCCCCACAGTCATCCTCTAGGAAGAATTCCACTCTCCCCAGTAAAATGCAAAGGACTCCTAGGCCAAATGAACTGAAATTAGCACCTTTGAATCGCACTTTGACTGCACCGCGATCTGTGGACAGCCTTCCTCGTTTGAGAAGATTTTCTCCAAGTCAGGCATCAATTCAAACTAGATCCTTTGTTTGTTTTGGAGATGACGGTGAACGTAACCGCTTGAAGGTCAAAAATACAACGGGAGAGGCTGACAAAGAAACAGCAGGTGAGAAAGAAGCAGAACAGGCAGAAAATGAGAAGCCAGAGGAAAAACCGGCCAGGCCTCTGGAATCTACAGTGTCTGAAGTACTTTCGCAGCCCATTACAGAAACTGTCTGCCTTACCCCAAATGAAGAGGTGCTGAACCCACCAGGATTTGCAGAACCTGCATCCAAAACTGTTAACCTCATAGAAGTTTCCCTCACAGACTTGAAGCCACCGGAAAAGTCAGAAGAGTCTGTTGAGAAATCAGAGGGTGAGAGTGACAAGGAACAATTGGAAGATGACCAAAAAGTGTGCTGTGGATTCTTTTTCAAGGTAAGTGAACGAGAACATCACAAGCATGCATTTAGGATCTTTTTGCCTCTGGTGGGGGTGGGCAGGTGGTCAGGGCCTGTGTAACAGAGGGTATGGCAAGAGTCTATGGTGAGTGGGACCTGGGTGGCTTGTGTTTGGTTAACTCTTCCCATGGATCATCCACCCCTCACAGTCATGCTCCAAACAGCTTGCTAAACACCTGCCTGAGAAGCTGTTTTGAAGCACAGTTGCAACAGGCAGGAGCTGGGGAATGACTCGCCTTTGTTGCCTTTCTCACCATCGTGTATTGTTCAAAATAAAACACTAGGGCAGATAATAAATGATTTAAGCTCCTCTGCAAGTGGAGTTGTATTCACTTCTCCCTGCAAATGTATTGTAAATAAACCACATCATAGGTTACAGAATTGCGGTTGAGTGTAATACAGACGTGCTCTGTCCATAGTGGAGTGTGATCCTTTATAGAGGAGTGGTTAATCTAGCATAGCTACCAGTGGGGTATAATAATACAACTGAACAATCTAATTTTAATAAGTACTAGACCTTGCATGCTTGGGACACGGGTGGTGCTGTGGGTTAAACCGATCAGAAGGTCGGTGGTTCGAATCTCTGCGACGTGGTGAGCTCCCGTTGCTCGGTCCCTGCTCCTACCAACCTAGCAGTTTGAAAGCACGTCAAAGTGCAAGTAGATAAATAGGGGAGGTACCTTCTGGCCGGAAGGTAAACGGCATTTCCATGCGCTGCTCTGGTTCGCCAGAAGCGGCTTGGTCCTGCTAGCCACATGACCCAGAAGCTGTACGCTGGCTTCCTCGGCCAATAAAGCGAGATGAGCGCCGCAACCCCCGAGTCGGCCACGACTGGACCTAATGGTCAGGGGTCCCTTTACCTTTACCTTAGACCTTGCATAATTCGGTATAGTTGTCTCAGTAACTTTAGACCAGGGATGACGAACCTGTGCCGGTCCCCGTGTTTCTGGCCCCATCAATCCCAATCAGCATGACCGATGATCAGAGTGATGGGAGCTGTAGTTCAGCAACATCTGGAAGCCCCAGGTGCCACACCCCTGCTTCAGACCAATCTTTAAATTTCTCTCTTGATCTCAATCCATTTTAGTTCAGTGGCTGTACTGTGGATAAAGTCTTCTACCAATGTTGAGATAATGATTGACATTCCTTCCTAAATGTTGCTTCAAGGATGATCAAAAGGCTGAAAACGAAATGGCAGTGAAGCGGGCGGCATTGCTGGAGAAGCGATTGAGAAGGGAAAGAGAAACCTTACTTCGGAAGCAGCAACTGGAAGCAGAGTTGGAATATAAGAAAGAAGAAACAAAGTAAGATTAACTGAGAGAGTTAAATTTAGAAATCAGACGCCTAATTGCTATACCCTACGAGGGATCCTTGTTGTCAGACTGTTTCCTAAGACCACTTAAAACTTTCTACTAACTGATTAAGATAGGTGTCACCAACCTTTTTAGGCCAGTGGGACACATTTGAAAATTTTAGAAAGCCAGTCACAAAATGGGTGCCCAGAGGTGTGGCATAACACAAAATGGCTGCCACATCTAAAAAAGCTGAAAGAGGCACGGCCACACATTGGTGTGGCTGTGCCTCACCCCTTCAGTGAGCAAAAAGGCACCTACATCAGCCATTGCAACAATCACTCACAAAGAGAAGCTATTTGCAGCTTTCCTGTGTTCAGAATGAATGAAACGCTGTGTGTCCAATCTTGACCTTCAGTTAAATGTGAAAATGTGAACATTCTAAAATAAATTTCTTCCATAACTAAGGAATATTAAACTTTCAAAATAATTATTCTTTGAATATTACCAAGAAACCTAAAAAGCCACTTGATATTTACGGGTACACAATACTAAAGTGTTAGGTGGTACTGAAGTACTAAGGGGCATTTCACTTAATATTTACCCTAATCTGGTTCAACTGGATCTTTAGGACTATGCCAGTACTTGTGTGAATTGCTCCATAAAGCTTAGTATGAACATACAGTTAAAATATGTACACTAAAATTTGGAAACCAGGATATGTTCTGGGAATGTAACAGAGATACTTAGCATTTGGGTAACTTATAATCAGAAAAATTGGTTTTAGTTTGTGAGAAGGATGGTTTTGCTAATGGCGATGCTGAATTTCTAAGGAGGAAGTCTGAGGAAGAACGTCAGAAGAAGGAAGATGAAAGAGCACGTCGAGAGTTTATTAAGCAAGAATATATAAGGCGGAAGCAGCTGAAACTGATGGAAGATATGGACATTGTCATAAAGCCTCGCCTCCACATGTCCAAACAAAAGAAGCCACGTCCAAAATCCATTCACAGAGATCATATTGAGTCACCTAAAACTCCAATTAAAGGTCCTCCAGGTAATAAAATATAAAGAGGAGTCTTGATGCTGCAATTCCAGCTTTGACATGCAGTACAGTGGTACCTCAGTTTTCGAACGCCTTTGTAGTTGAATGTTTTGGAACTCAAACATCGAAAACCTGGAACTAAGTGCCTTGGTTTTTGAACGTGCCTCAGAAGTTGAACAGGAAATGCAGCTTCTGTTTTGAGTTTTCGGTTTTGAGGCTTTTGGTTTTTGAGCATTTCGGAATTCAAATGGACTTCCAGAACGAATTATGTTCGAAAAATGAGGTACCACTGTACTCAGAAACTGAAAAGTGATGCACAGCTACTTTCTCTTCAAGGCCCTGTAATCCTGGGGTGACACTAAACCTTCTGTTGTATCTGTCCTCCCCTCTTGCTTTTTGTTTTAAGTCGCTTGCCCGAAGATTGGGGGGCAGAGGGGTTGTTAAACGCTACCAGGCTACTGGTTTTCATTATGCCTAGTTATCACATTATAAAAGTTGCAAAGAATTATTGTTTCATCACTCCTTACATAGTTAAATTTTGAGTCAGCATGACCTGGACTGATACGACAACATTGCCTCTACTTTTAAAGTAGGTTTTCATACTTTTGATACAGAGCTCCATGGTGATGTTTAGGTTTAGAACAACCTCTAACCATGCTATCGTTTACCTTTACTATATAAAGACTTATGAGGATAAAATACGCATTATATGTTTACAGATGTAGAGTTCATAGGGCCAGTAAAGAGAGAGAATATTTCTTAGAAAACTTAGCAGATTTTCTTTCCTGGTGGTGCATCTAATTCACAGACTCTGTTTTCTGTATCTGCATTCTTTTAAAGTTCCTTGCATTTACCTAGGCTCACACCTTCACTGTGTTGCTGTTCCCCCCATCTCCCCTCAGCATCTAGCCTTTCGTTGGCATCATTGAACACCGGAGACGACAGTGTGCAATCGGGCAAGAGAACGCCAAGGTAAATATTCAGTTCCAATTTACATTTGAGGGAAATGATCATATTTATGTGACTTGGCACAACAGTGTGCATTCAGTGAGGCAGTGGTTAATGCATAATTAAGAATAGTTCATGGCTCTTCAGATTAGACCAACTTTGAGTATGTTCCTATAGCCATTTCCATACACGGTCGTCACAAAACAGATCTACACATATTTAATTTCCAGGCTGAGGGAATTGTTTAATTGCTTCTGTTGATGTGTACATTTTTTTACTGGACTGCTAGGTATGAGCCAACACCTGTAGTAACACACACGGAATGGCATACACAGGACACATAAACACACACAGGATTTGTTGTTGTTTAGTCGTTTAGTCGTGTCCGACTCTTCGTGACCCCATGGACCAGAGCACACCAGGCACTCCTGTCTTTCACTGCCTCCCGCAGTTTGGTCAGACTCATGTTCGTAGCTTCGAGAACACTGTCCAACCATCTCGTCCTCTGTCGTCCCCTTCTCCTTGTGCCCTCCATCTTTCCCAACATCAGGGTCTTTTCCAGGGAGTCTTCTCTTCTCATGAGGTGGCCAAAGTATTGGAGCCTCAGCTTCAGGATCCGTCCTTCCAATGAGCACTCAGGGCTGATTTCCTTAAGAATGGATAGGTTTGATCTTCTTGCAGTCCATGGGACTCTCAAGAGTCTCTTCCAGCACCATAATTCAAAAGCATCAATTCTTCAGCAATCAGCCTTCTTTATGGTCCAGCTCTCACTTCCATTCATCACTACTGGGAAAACCATAGCTTTAACTATACGGACCTTTGTTGGCAAGGTGATGTCTCTGCTTTTTAAGATGCTGTCTCCCAATAAGCAGGCATCTTTTAATTTCGTGACACACAGGATGGCACTTCTAAAAATGTAATCATTCAGCTCTCCTTAATTTTAAGAAGCCACTGAAATATCTACGAGTGAATTAAATTCTCTAAGTTGTGTAGACTAATATGAAGTAGAGGAGGTGCTTTCATATTCATTGGTAGCTTTATAAGGGCAAAGGGGCTGGAAACACACCAATTTTTCTGAATTTAGCCAGCTTTGCCTGATGGACAGTTGACATCCTTCCCACTCATTCCTGAAGCTACTTGGACATTTGGAAGAACTTACGTGCTGTTAAATCATTTGATTCCATATTTGTGTTTAACATTGCTTTATCTTCAGGTCTTTCATCGTGAAATGCGACCATTTTTTCATTGTGAAATCATGTTTGGTAATAGATTGGCCAAATCTTCTTTCCTGTTTAAATGCAACTTTTAGGTCTGAATCTGTGGAAGGATTCGTATCTCCAAGTCGTTGTGGAAGTCGTAATGGAGAAAAGGATTGGGAAAACGCATCAACGACATCTTCTGTGGCTTCTGCTACAGAATATACAGGTTGGTATATTAAGAGTTGTTGCTGAATTATTTGCTACAAACAAGAACATGTAGATGCTTTGGGGTGGTGGTGGTGGTGGGGAAAGCTGGTAAGTAACAGAGAAAAAGTAATACAGAGTAATAACAGCAAGCCAGTGTACCAGATTACAATCTTGCTTCACTTAGTATCAGGTGGTAGTTAAATACCCCAGCCATAATAAAGATTGAGAAGCTGGAGTATTAAAAAGAGTTTGGTTTGAAGGAAATTCCTTAGAAATTCCTTGCCCTGGCCACCTGTCAAATTTGGCCCATGGAGTGCAGCTATAAAGGTCTGGCCCCCAGAGCCAGAAAGGTTCCTCGCCTCTGCCTACTCTAAACCATGTTCATTTATTCATATATATGTTTTTAAAAATCTCTCTCTCTAGGACCAAAGCTGTACAAAGAACCCAGTGCAAAATCCAACAAACATATAATCCAGAATGCCTTGGCTCATTGCTGCTTGGCTGGAAAAGTAAACGAAGGTCAGAAGAATAAAATATTAGAGGTAAGGCAAACCTGTAAAGGGGAAGGGGGGAGAAGAAACTGAAAATCTGAAGTTCAGGTTGTGGGTAGGTAGGAAGTGTTGGGGGGACAGTTTTCTTTACACTGCAAGTTCAGAGGGGAGTCTTTCTGTTTACCAAGACCCCGTAAACATTAATGGTATTTCTGGTGCAGCCATAGCACTGAAACTCCTAACCTCCTTTTCATCCTCTGTTCTGGGTCCTCTGCTAAACTAAGCTGTCTCCTTAATACAATATTCTTGCCAGAATAGGAATACATACACCGTGAAATTCTCTAGTAACACTTCTCATGAGCTTGTTCTGATGATAAAGATTGTTAAATAGTTATAACATTAGTTGAAATAAGAATATAACTGTCTGGTGCACCGGGAATTTAGTTTTTAAAATTACGCTTGGCACCCTATATCGCTTGTTCACACATGCATGTATAACACTTGATTTGTCTATAATTTACTGTTGAATAGTTAATGGCAACTGAATGTGCAACTTCAGGTCCATGATATGAAAGTTGTATCTGTGTTGTTGGATTTGTGATGCCTTCATACATGTGTAAATAAGCCAAGCTCACAATGCTATTACATTTTCAATAACATGAAATAGTTTCTGTCATAAGTGTAGGAGCATTGAAAATACCCATAAACTGGATGTTAACTTGTACACAATTTGAACCCTCTTTCCTCCCCCCCCCCCTTTCAGGAAATGGAAAAATCAGATGCCAACAACTTCCTTATCCTTTTCCGCGACTCAGGCTGCCAGTTCCGATCTTTGTACACATACTGCCCTGAGACAGAAGAAATCAGTAAGTTGACTGGAATAGGCCCCAAGTCCATCAGTAAGAAGATGATTGAGGGGCTCTATAAGTACAACTCTGACAGGAAGCAGTTCAGCCACATACCTGCTAAAACGCTCTCTGCCAGTGTCGACGCTATTACCATCCACAGCCATTTGTGGCAGAGCAAGAGACCAGTAACACCCAAAAAACTCTTACCTACAAAGGCATAGTAACTCGGAGGGGGGTAGGGTACTTTGCCACGTTTGTGGCAAACTTGCACTTCGTATTTGCTGCCTATTAGAAAATAGGTTCTTATTTGCCAACAAGATTTCTTTGAACTCGGATCTGAAGAGAAAAGCTCTGTCATCATGCACAACTGGAATGTAAACACAGTATTGAAGACTTGCAGAAAACTGACACTTAAGTGATTATGCATTCGTGTGCTCATGAAAGACTGATTCAGAGTGGAGATGGGTATGTGCTCACAGTTTATAGGGTTCATTTCCTCTCGTTTTTAAAACACTGAATTATTGAATGTTTGCAAATCTGTAGTGACTGAAATTAAAGTATATATTAAATTCATTGCCTTATACTTTGGTGTGTTATGCTTGTTTTGGAATTTGCTTCTGCTCTTTATATCTTCACTGGAGAAATGTTCTGTCTTGATTTGCCACACCGTTAAATTTTAAGTGGCCTGCCGGTAACAGAGGGCACAAACCTTTTTGCAATGAAATGAAGGTATCCGTTCTTTTTTTTTGACTTTCATTCATTTCAAAGGGTTTTGCACCAGAAAATTTCCTTGGAGAGGATGTCCAGGATTAAATGTTGCTAGCATGTCTTAAGCTCTGGCAAGGAAATGTGATGGCTGTCATTGCTTGTTCCACAAGGAAACTTATTTTATAAAGGTATTGTCATTATATTTAGAAATCCACCACTGCCCTGATCCAGGGAAGCATGACGGGAGATCTTTGCATGCACTATTGTGTTTTGCATTTTTCTTCTGAACAGGAGTCCACTTAACAGTTCAGTCCAAACTGCTGTTTAACATTCTGAGATTTAGCAAAGGGGACGATACGTGTCTGTGGCATGACAGGTGACCCAAATAAAATAGCACCACTAAACAAATGCAGACATCTACCATTGCTTCCTGAGATTACGGCCTGGATGGCTATTTCAAAATCCTAAGCAAAACAGTATTAATTGTCTTAAAAGTAGACACTTTGTATGAGTCCTTCTGAGAAACTTGAAGAAAATTATATTGAGTAAGCCTGCTCTATGAAAGTTATTCTGATGTGTCACCAGGTTGCCATCCAGTATATGGACCAAAGTAATTTTTCTTCCAAGACATCAATTTAATTTTGTTTAATATAAATTATGGTATTGATGATGATACATGACAATCTTGAGTGTATTAAAACCAAGAATGGCTGAGAGCCACACACATACAGCAATGTTAACATTTACAAAATAATCACTGGGGCACCTTTTTTCAGTATTAACAAAGGGCTGCACATCTGATTCCTTTAGAGAAGTTATTTCTGTTTGGAGGTTTGCTTGTTGCTTTCTTTTTCTTTCTTATTGTCAGGATTCCTATACAGATATAGCAAGGCACTGTTTCAGCAGGTGGAAAAGCTCAAACTTGAAACCTACCCTTATTTTTGTGATTGCTTTTTTGACATTTGTACACCAGAGGACTTAGTTGGGGGGTGGGAGGGGATCTAGGTGGAACCTCATTCTCAGGAAAAGACTTGAATTATTGCTAAACCTGTTCCGTTTCAGTGTTGTGACAAGTGTTGGAACTTCAAGACAGTTTTGAACTAGCTGTCTAAAGTGTTTGTTACTTTTTATTATGCATCCTACAAAGGAAAACTTAAAATTCTGTACACTTCTCCCACTGAACTGCTTGACTTGGAGAGGTAGTACTTCACTACAGTCTGCTTCTGTTCTTTATATAGATGATGTATAGGAATGATAAGTCCTTAAATAATTTAGAGAACAGCCCTTTTTAAAATTATGAAAAGGCCTTAGGCATCAATGTGTCTGGGTTCTTTATCAGCATTTTCTCAGAAATGCAATCAATATTTACTTTAACTTATGTTCTTATATTTATGTATATTTGTTTAAACTGTAAAAAAACCCAACACAAAACCCACCTGTTTAATAGGTATGTGGCTCTGATCTATTTGTGGTTAGCTGATTCCTACTGTTTGCATGTATATGAACCAGGATATCTAACCCATCTTCTATTTCAAGTGTAAACATACTGTGTATATATTATATATATATTAAAAATAGGAGATAGAAGGTCTATGCATTCTACCAACGAGGCTTATCCTCCAACTAATGGCATAGGGAAAATATATTGCATACCCATGTAAGCATACATCTAAGTTAAAACTTGCCCAAGTTGGGGGGGAGCTGATAGGACATAAATGGGATAGATGATGGAGGAGATCAAATGGAAGGATTTTTAACTAAACTATTCCTGCTAAAAGAAAAATATAATTTAATGATACATACCACTGACTGATTCATGCACACCTATCTAAACAGGATAATTTCTTTTAAAATGTGGCAACATAGTGTCATTTTAAATTATTGAATGTATTATGAATTTTGTCTACCGTTCAGAAAAAAAGATGTCTGTGCAATGTTGAAAGGTAGGATGTGAATAATACAATTAAAAAATTGAGACTTTGGCGATTAAAACGTTACTACTTACTTGGAGAGCTAAGGACAGGATTTTTTCTTTTTAAGCTTGCAAATTTTCTAATGACAGTATGTCTTCATTTGGGATCTTGTTTAAGAAAATAAAAGCCTTTCATGGAGAAGTCCGGTGTACATCAGTGACATTATCAGTTACACACCGGTGCTTTCCTCGAGGGAGCGGGGTGTTTTTATTGTTTATATGCCAGAATTTGCCAACCATCCTAATTTCCAGGCCAGGTGTTCAAGCTCTGACAGTCATAGTAGCTACTGAAACCATTTTTGGATGACTGTTGGTGGTTTTTTTTAAGGAAAAATTCTTTGGCTGTTTAAAGCCAAATTCTGTTTATTTCTAATTTAAATGGGCACCGTCCGTTGAGAAATGTACAGTGTATCGTGTGCTTACTTGTCCACTTTTGTGGAGCATTGCTACCATATTTTTTCAGAAGCTGTGCTGTAAGATATTGTCATAGTGCTACCTACCTAGTACAGTGTAGTCCTTCCCTTCCATTTAAATAAAAAGCATGGCACCAAAAACAATGTTGCGGATTCATTTTTTGGTACGCGTTTTCAGTTTATCCTCTGAAGCCATTAAATGTATACGTTTATGGTTGGCAAAAGGTTTTGCCGGCTTGCAGTTTGTGAAGGCATCTCTGATCTGAGCAATCAAATGGACACTTCTGGGAGTGGGCTGGGCCTGTTGGTTTGTGCTGGCACTGGCTTCTCTGTGTCATGGATGATGGAGGTGCCAGCTCAGTATCCAGCATACTCTGTCACGTCCCCAGGCAGAGGCTGCTTACTGAGGAGGTGCCTGACCAGAGATGTCCGATATCACGGGGGTAGCTCACCTCTCTGACAACCCACTTGAACCTTCCCCAGGATCCAGCTCCTGACTCGCTTGAGACCCCTCCTCCAGCTGAGGCATTCCTTGAGATCCCAGTTTCACCTTCCTCAGCCCACCTGGGTCCTACTGTGGGTTATTAAGCTCCAACTCCCTGTTTTACTTAACACCCTCCCAAAAAAACCTCATAATTGGCCCATCCCCTCTGTGACATCTCCATGGGGCTCATGACAGAAGTCAACTCAGAAGGCAGCATTTTAGCCAGAGTTGACTTGAAGGTTTTGTTAGCTACAAGTGAACTACATCCATTTGACATGCCCTGCTTTCATCATGGGCACAGGTCAACACTGAACCAGAAAATTATTATTGGCTTGTTCAAAGGACACACACCACAGGAGTGCTGCGGAGGTGCTCGATAATTTCTTCCCATTTAGGCTGCATACACACTATACCTTTAAAGCACATCCTTTTCCACGAAAATTATGAAGACTAGTTTACCCCTTTCAGAGTTACAGTTCCCAAAAACCCTTGATTGCCAGTGTGGTGTAGTGGTTAAGAGTGGTAGATTCATAATCTGGGGAGCTGGGTTCGCTTCCCTGCTCCTCCACATGCAGCTGCTGGGTGACCTTGGGCTAGTCACACTTCTCTGAAGTCTCTCAGCCCCACTCACCTCACAGAGTGTTTGTTTGAGGGAGGAAGGGAAAGGAGAATGTTAGCCGCTTTGAGACTCCTTCGGGTAGGGAAGAGACTCCTTCTTAACAAACTAAACTAGTGCCAGTGGCGTAGCGTGGGGGGTGCAGGGGGGGCCGGCCGCACCAGGCGCAACATCTGGGGGTTAGGGTTAGGGGGCGCAAATCCACGGGTTAGGGAGCGCAAATCCACGGGTTAGGGGGCGCAAATTACTTGCCTTGCCCCGGGTGCTGACAACCCACACTACGCCACTGACTAGTGCCCAGAATTCTTTGAGGGAAAGAATGTGCTTTAAAGGTGTGGTAGCCTTGTGCTAGAAACAACCTGTCTTATGTTAACTGGATAAGCAGACTACAGAGCTTGTTCATGCTTTTGATTCAACCAACTGATTAAACCGGGGGTGCAGGTGAGACGGGACCATTCATAAATCTCCTAAAAACTTGCACTTGCTCAAAATTATCATTTATCTCTTGCTGTAATGAAGCTCTAATTCTACCATTGTTTTTATGAGCGCTTGTGTGCAAATTACGATACATCAGTTTATACAGCTTCTTATTAATTAATTAAATCTCTGCACCGCCTTTCATCAGGATCACAGGGCGGTTAACAATATAAACACAATCCTTATAGCCCAATCCTAAACTGCTTATTTACAGTAAATCCTACCAAGTCCAGAGCTTGTCCCACATGTTTTTGTGATCGGGCTGCCACCAAAGCATCATTTCCATGGCTAATTCTTCTCCTTCTTTGTCAAACATGTTTTAACACTTACTCTGTGATGCAACATGTTCTGAGTTTCCCTGTACCGGCGCTATAGGACTGGCTGATGGGGAAGCTCACAATTTGATGTAACATCACAGAGTGAGAGTTCCTGACAAAAGTGCTAATCCTTTTCAGTATTGATGTTTTGAAATATGTTAATATACCTGCATACTCTCAGCATACTCTTTTTGTAATTAGTCAAACTCAACTCTCGTATCAAGTATTTCATCACCCATGTCTTACTATATCAAAGAGCTTTCCATCTAAGATAGCAAGTCCTGGCAAGTGCCTCTTGAGTGTAAACACATTTATTAAGGTGCTTGGATGTGTAGAATTGCCACCTTAAATCAATATTGCTTATTGTTTTGACAAGCCTAGAAACCGGTAGTACAAGAATTTGGATCAGTTCCAGAAGTGTTGAGTAAGTACCACGAAACCATTTGTAAACTATTTGTGTGGATTTGTGAACAATGTTCAGTGAAAGCTATGTTATCCAGGAGAGCATTTTTTTGATGGGACAAGCTGTGAGGCTGAAACAAAAGAAAACACACAAAGCAAATAAAGTGATGTTTGTCCATAACCCATCAAGCAATACATTTATTAGGACCAACCAAAATGTCACAAAAGCTTTCCATTTCTCTAGAGCTCTTCATCAGACTGGGATATAACAGTTTCCTTCACTGCACTCTCCACTGTTGCTTTGTTCTTTTATTATCTAGGAAAACAAAATATAGAGGGGGGTTTTTAATGCTCTAAATATTAAGTATTTCCCACCCAGTGCCTCCAAGCAAAGAATAGATAAACAAGGTACTTTGTTAACACAGTGTAGACATTTAATAACTCATACAGATTTAAGGCAATTCATTAATAACAGAACCATCCATTTTGGTGAGCAGATAGAAAGGAAAGACTTTGGATGCAGTAATGGCTTTTACTTCCCAGTATTTGTTTATTCAGTCACTACATTTATGGCAAAAAGGATTTTCTGTAGCAGTGGAAAATGTGAGAAAAGACAAGGACAGACTGGAATCAAGAAAGCTCTCAGATGGTAATTACATGCAGTGGCAACAAGCCAGCAGCTTCCACTGCAAAAATAGAGGAAAATGCTACTGTGATGTTAAGACTGTGGTACAGCACTGGCAAGCAACCCATGTCTGAGCTTGACCCAGTCAGAAGAAAGGGGAGCAGGACAAACAGAGAAGCTGAAAGGCAAAATGGAACAAATACGATTTCTTACCAAAACCACATCAATCAGAATTTTACCCTGCTAATGCAAATGGGGGGGGGGGATATATAAATCACACAGAAGGAGGAGCTTTTTGTACAGCATGCAACAAAAAACCACCTGGCACCAGTTGGACCTTGAGTTTACCCTAGCTTCAGAAATGGGACCGATTAAATATTAACATACTCCATGCCACCAAGCATAATTTGGGTATAATAAGGGCATTAATCATGAAGAGGTTTGGACAATGACAATTTGTGAATTAATAACGGCCAAAATAGTGACCTGTCAAGTAATGGCTACCTCTCCCTGTAGTGTAATTGGGGTCTAAGACTCAATAAATGCATTATTGCAGTGTTGACAGGGCCGACCCACCCAGGAGGCAAGGCAAGGCGACAGTTTCAGGTGACAGGATCCACAGGGGCAGCAGATCTGACCTCCAAGGAATGCCACTGGCACTGCTGCTACATCCTTGGCAGCTCCCCACCCCAGGTCACCCCTCCAGCGACCTCTTGGTGCATATTAGGCACTGCTAGTCTCCTCCCCAGATCGTATTCCCAATGTCTTGTTGTTATTGTTAAATACATTTGTATACCACCCTTCACCCGTGGATCTTCACTCACCCCTTCTTCCATGGTGCGGGAGCGCGTCATTTTGTGCTTTTCCTCAGGTGCCAAAATGTCGGGCTGGCCCCTGTGGGGTAGCTGGCTAAACCTCTACAGACCCCCCTGCCTTGCATCAATTACCCAACAACAACAACCTGCTTGTGTGAGTGGCCTGCTTCTAAGGGACTCGCCTAGAATGTACACGTGTCTGGAAGAAAGACGTGGTTGCTAATCATGCCATTGGGAACGGCTAGTTTGTATGTGTGTAATATAATAATAATAATAATAATAATAATAATAATAATAATAATAATAATAATAATAATAATAATTTATTATTTCTACCCCGCCCATCTGGCTGAGTTTCCCCAGCCACTCTGGGCGGCTCCCAATCAAGTGTTAAAAATAATACAGCATTAAATATGAATTTTGTTATTGTTTTTATTCTTGTTTTTGGTGTTTTTATCTTTCATTGTTTATGTTGCGAACTGCCTTGAGATGTATGGATAAAGGGCAGTACAGTGGTGTATCCCATTTTAATAATAACAATAATAATAATAATAGTTTGACACTATTAATGTTAAGGGAGAACAGCCTTTAAAACACCCACCCTAGGAATTACTGGGGCGGGAAGAGGATGCGAAGGAGGAGACAAAAAAACACCCTCCGTAAGATGCGATTAAGAAAAAAAACCCAAACAGATGCGAAGCAATCTTGCCGGAGGAGGAGGAGGAGGAGAGAAAATCCACACCCCGGATTCCCTCGCTCCTTATTGGCCCGTCTCCGCCGCTGACACCCCCGATCCCCGTCGCGCCTCCCGCCCGCGCCGCTCCCCGACATGGGCTGGGCGAGCCATTCCTCCCGGAGGGACGCCGCCCCTGCGCCCGCCCGCCCCTTTTTCCCTGGCTCTCCCAGTCAGGCGGCTGCGCTGTCACCCCGCCCAGGCGCCGCGGGGCCCTGAGGAGCCGGCCTGCCGGGCACTGATTGGAGAAGCCGCTTGACAACCGCAGCCAGGGCTCTGCCGCCACTACGCAAGCCGGGCCAGGAAGGCGAGGAGCAGCTGGGCGCCAGGCTGCTGGCGACGGGACCCTCTTCCCCTCCTTCCCTCCCTGCCACTACCCCGGTGGCGAGGCTCCGCTTGCCGCCATTTTGCGCGCCCCCGCCAGCCCCGGTCTCCCCTCGCCGCTTTGGGAGGGAGCCTCCCCTGAGGTGAGCCTCTGTCTCTTCCCTGAGGGATGGGCCCTACGGCTGCCCTGGCTTGGGTGGGTGGCGGCGCCTCCGCTGAGGGGGGGAAAGAACCGGGTCGAAGGAGCGGGAGGGTGGGAAGGGATGCCCGGGGCCTGAGGGGAGGCCCCGAGTGCGTGCCCGTTCGGGGGGCACCCCTTGGAGGCGTTGGCAGGGCAAGGGCTTGGCGCTGCTGCTGCTGCTGGTGGTGGCGGTGGCGGCGGGAGGGGCGAAGCGACAGCCTCCCTTGGGCTGCTTTGGTGCTGAATGAGCGAAAGGACCGTTTTCTTTACTCCCCCCCCCAACCCATCCTGCTTATTTGTCTCCCGTTGAGTCAGTGCATGCTTCATCGCCACGGCTGCCTCTCCTCACCCTCCGCCGGCCTCGCGAGGGGAAAGTATTGTATGCGTGTGCATTGCTGCTGAATTTTGTCCGTTGCCCATGGTTTTGTTGCATTTTGCTTCCCGTTCTCTGGCGAACGTCTCCTCCTCTCGTCCCCGCACCTCCCTCTTCTGCCTTTGTTATTGCAGCATTATTAGCAGGGCAAACCTCCCAGAACGGGTTAAGCACCTGCAAAGCTGCTCTCCCTAAGTAACCCAGATCTGTCCTGGGCACATAAGAGACATTGTTTGTTTGTCTGTGCTGTGCTTGGTGTGCTTGACAGGAGAGGATGCCTGAAACAGGTTTGCAGTGTCACTGTCTGGAGGCAAAAAAAGAAAAAGATGGGGTGTTTTTATAGCCTGTCTTACCTGCTCTGAGGTTTTTAATTGTGCGTTTTCCCGAGGAAGCATTCCAGTTTTGTGTCCTAAAGTCCCTGCTCCTAAGTAATTTCATTGCAAGGGATGGCCTTATTGTGTCACAGCACAGTAGCTTTTTCAGCGTGTTTTAGCAGGAAAAACTTGAGTGTCAAGTATCCAGTTCCCTGTTACAATCCTTTGTTCACACAATTGAGCTGCAGTGAAGGAAGGGTGGGTTCGTGGATGCATGCATGCGCATGCTTCTTTTAGAATGTGTTTAGTTTAGTGACAATCCTGTGAGTGAACGAACGAAGGGTGACAGTTATTATGGATGCATTCTGAATACAGGAATGCAAACTTGACAAAACATATTGGCAGCAGGCAGCTGCAGATGTTGCAGCGACTGTATACAATAGCTCGAGACAATAATGGAATACTTTGTTCTTTGTTTGAAAAAAGAACAAGTCAATTTGTTGACAACCTTAGTTTGAAGGATGCCATGAACATAATAATGAATGCCTGTGACTTTTCTGGAGTACCATGTGTCTGTGGTATATTCTGGTTTGGAGACCTGAATAGCAATAGGTCACACATGAGAAAGGCTAAATAAATATAATATGCTGACATAACTGTTATGCTAGTGACCCCTTCCTATTTCTATATGGTAATCTTTAGAATAGCCTTTTCTCCTCTTCATCTCCTGATTAATTGCTGTAATTAGTATGTTTTATCACCTTCCATTCTTGCTTTGCTCATCTATTTAATTTGATAATCTTTTAGACAAATAATAGTTGGAGAATAAATTATAGCAGGTGAAAACAAGAGAATGCAAAGCTATTTGACAACAAAAATTATTCATTTTGGCATAAATGGGGCAACATAGATCATGAGAATTGTTTTAGCTTACCACTCTGTAAAGGTGCAAAGGCTGTGGCTTTTCAGTGCCCCATTGGTCGGTCACAGATAACTTCTGCACTTGGCTATTCTTGAAGCCTCCTCATGGGTTTTCTCTTTCACAAATATTTTCACAAAATTTTGGTGCCAAATAAATTTTCTAGGAGCCGCTTGAAAGTAAGAAGTAGAGATCCCAATGTAGGTGCCTGGCAAAAACATTCCTCTTCTCCCAGGCCTTTGGCTAATTATGCAATCTTTGGCCTATGAAGGACAGCATAGAAATTTTAATAATGATGATGATGATGATGATGAGAGTTTTATTCTTGCTGTTATGCTGCAGGCTCTTCCACCCCACTTCTCCCATATAGGGTTTACTCGAAAGATGCCAGGCTGAAATCTATCTAGGAATCATAGCTAATATTCCCTTGAGGTTCCCCTCATTGTAGTACTTCCAAAGAAACCTTTCTGTCCTCTTCAGTAATCTTGACACCAGGATCAGTTTTCGAGACACTGGATTTTTGCATCTACCTCCTGTCTGCAGCACTGTTGCATTTTTATATCTTAGGTTCAATCCAAGCACTGTGGCACTACCAGAAAAGGTGTGCTAATTATGATAGAGCTACCATCTTCCTTTCATCCCTAGCATAAGGAACATATTGTAATTTTGTACCACCTGACATGCATCCTTTCTGGCAGGTCAATAGACTACAGCTATGGAGCAGGAGGATGTGAAGCATTTGCTCTTTATTTATTGAATGGAGGTTTTGGTTTTTGCAATTAGAAGCAATTGTTTTCCCTTAGTGAGCCAAAGAGTTGAAAAATAGTGGGTCACTGAGTGCTTTTGCTTTGTCGTGGCCTGGCTTGGGTAATATTGCTGAAGCACAATCCTTCTAAAACAAAGCAATTCTACTTCTCCTTTTATTTCAGTCAGAGGGTTAAACATATACATTTCCTTACCATAAAATAAAAAGGGGGTAAAAGTGCTTGCTTTTTATTGGAATGCCCTATTTATATTATTATAAGAATGACTAGAATGGGTACTGTGAAGAGCTGAAAAGCACTGGGATTTTCCCTTTAAGTGCATATAGTTGTGTGGAATGTTTATTGTAAACCAGTGGTGGGGAACATGTGGCCCTCCAGATGTTGCGGCACTACAAATCCCATCACCCTGGTGCTGCTGGTTAGGGCTGATGTGAGCTGTCCTCCAACATAATTTGCAAGGCCACAGGTTCCCACCCCTGTAATAAACAATGAATATGTGTTATAATCACAAAATAAAGGGCACTTTTTATCCATATTCAAAGTTATTGACCCTCAAATATGCTTCTTACTGAACAATAAGTAATACATGGTCATAATGTAAATAAATCTATGTACCTTTTAAAATTTAAATGCTACCTTAATACCTATTTGCCACAAATACTTATCCTTATCCTTTGATTAAAAGGCTGTTAGGAGAGGCTAAATATGGAATAATAAACTAGTGTTTTGGCCCCTAGGTGCCTGCCTGTCTTTTTGTGTTGCAGAAATTGTGCTTTGTCAGGATGTGTTTTAAATAATAATAAATACTATGCCAAATGCATATGCAGTTATTTGCATATTAATCTATTTTAGTTTTCTGTTGTATATTGAACTTCTGTTTACAATTACTTTAGATGCTACTGTGCTATTTTGGGAGATAAATCATTACACAATAGCAACTAATTTTTCAAATTATGGGCTTGAAGGACTGTCTCAAATTGAGGGTGACCTTAAGTACAGTTTGTTCCCTTTCTAAAGAAGATTCTAATTTCTTTATTAACACTTCAGTTTAACAATCAAAGAAATGAAAGGAACCAACAAGTGCTTCAGGCAAGCTTCAATACTAAACACACTAGAGATGGGAAGTACCACACTGGTACATTCTTCTGACACATACATAGGATTGTACTGTTGGCTAGCCTGTTGTTTCAAGGCAGAATTACCTGACAACTTGTGTTCTGCAATATGATCGTGTTAAAGCCACATTGCATCACACAGTTAATCTAGCTTGCTGAATAAATATACGAAGAGAGCCAAACCACAAGCTACAGTGGAGGGAAGAAACTTAGTATTAGATATACTCACAGTACAGTGGTGCCTCGCAAGACGAAAAGAATCCGTTCTGTGATTCTCTTCGTCTAGCGTTTTTTTCGTCTTGCGAAGCAAGCCCATTGACGGATTAGCGGATTAGCGCTATTAGCGGCTTTTAGCGGCTTATCTGCTGATCAGATCAGCTGATAAGCAGCTTAGCGGCTTAGAAAAAGGGGGGGGGAACCAGCAGGAACTCGCAAGACATTGTCGTCTTGCGAAGCAAGCCCATAGGAAATTTGTTTTGCGAAGCACCTCCAAAACGGAAAACTCTTTCGTCTAGCGAGTTTTCCGTCTTGCGAGGCATTCGTCTTGCGGGGCACCACTGTAATTTAGCTCTAAAGGCACTAAATTATAATTAAAATATAATCTTAGCATCTATAAAATACATTTATTAATTTGTGATTTAAGACAATGTTCAATTTATTACCTTAAAGCAGCCTTTAAGAAATAAATTGTTACTTGCGTACTAAGCCTTAAATCTTGTACTCACTTATCTGGAAGTAAGTCCCATCGAACTCAGTGGGATTTACTTCTAAGGCCTCATCTGCACTATGTATTTAAAGCAGAATTATTGATTGATTGATTGATTGATTGATTGATTGCATTTATATCCCACCTTTCCTCCAGCAAGCTCAAGGTGGCGTAAATAGTTCTCCTCCCCATTTGATCTTCACAACAACCCTGTGAGGTAGGTTGAGCTGAGAGTGACTGGCCCAAGGTCACCCAGTGAGCTTTATGGCTAAGTGGAGATTTGAACCTTGGTTGTACAGGTCCTAGCCAGACATCCTAACCACTACACGACACTGGCTTTCTATTATATCACTATATCACTTTAAACAGCTGTGGCTTCTCCAAAAGCATCATGGGAAGTGTAGTTGCTGAGAGAGTGATGAGAGTTGTTAGGAGATCCCCTATTTTGCTCCCCAAGCTACAAGTCCAGTGTGGTTTAGCGATCAGTCCCTCTTCCCAGGAAACTCCTGCAACTGTAGTTCTGTGAGGGGAATTGGGGCCTCCTAACAGCTCTCAGCACCCTTAAACTTTAGTTCTCAGGCTGCTTTTCAGGAAAGCATAACTGTTCAAAGTGGTTAGCTGCTTAAAACTGTCTATACTACTTTAGTGCAGTATAGTGTAGATGAGGTCCAAGTATACATGCATAAGATTGCACTGTAAATTGGAAGTTGCAAATAGTAAGAAGGCAGGAAGTTTTTCAGGCAGGAAAATCTCTCCACCTTTTCAGATACCTATGGAAGGCATGCAAGCAGGACCTGAGCACACCAGCATTCTCCTCACTTGTGATTTCCAGCAAGCTTTCCAGCAGTGGCCTACTAGCCTTGATAGCCTTATCCTTCATAAATTTGTCTAATCCCCTTTTAAAGTCATCTAGTTTTGGGGACAAAGTGCAGCTGCAGAACAGAGGAGAGAAGTGGTTTCAAAAATAGGGCTGCGGAGGTAAAAAGGAGATTTAGTAGTTGCATAGGGTGGGAAGGGGAAGCTTTAGGGGTCTGATGTTGGGAAGTGCTGGTGGTGGGGTTGGACAGCAGAGCAAGCCTTGGGGCAGAGCCCTCCCAGCATGCATGTTTGTTTATTGTCTTAATATTTTTAGCAATGTGCTCCTTGAATTTATTTTTCTTTTTGGTATCCCTTATGGTATGCTTGCATTTATTTTAGACCATTGTCTCATGCAATGACGGCAACGCTTGCTAGTCTACTTAGAAAAGGCTTAGTCAAGATTGCATGCAATGACAATTTAACTCTCACAGAGAAAGACGCTACTGAAGCAAAGCCTTAGTTATTTCCATCTGTGTCAATTGGCTGTCATAGCTGACCAATATAATCTGTTATGTGGAGTAAGGATATATGACTTACATTTCTGTAAAAAATATTGGAATGTCTGAGTGGTGATACGCTATGAAAGCTTTGCTTTTTCAACAAATAATTAAATCAGAATTGGAAGAAAACCAAATTCAAAATGTGTATTAAAAAGAAAGGGATTCTAAATCCTTCAGTCATTCTGAAGTATTAGCCTTGGATCACTTTGGTGACGTTGTGTGCCATATGTGCTGGCTGCTTGTGGCATACTGAGGAGCTTGAGCTGCATCTTTCAGATTTTCTGGATGGTGGTTTATCTCCCAGTGTGATAAAATCTCCTTTGCATATGCCTTATAGTCCCTGATATGAATATATTGATGAACCAGTGTGTTTTATTAATTTTAGAGATGTGAAGACCTGGGGGGGGCACTAGAAAAATGGGGGGAGGACAGGATTTTCTTTAATTTTTCTGTTGTTTATTCTGAGCCTATAAATCTCTAGTAACATTATAATTCTATTGACTAGTTACTTACAAAATGCTTCCACATACATAAGCTTATTTTCTTACTGGACTTATTTCTTTGGTAGAACTAAACTTTTTGTCTTGTTGCCCTGTGACTAAGCTGTAGGGTTCTTCACACTAGCATGTAGAATGAATTATTGTACAAGACAGACAGAACTTTCCAAATGCAGAGACAATGCCCCAATCCAACTTCAGTCATGTGTAAAAATGGTATTCACTCATAATTGTACTAGACTGTGGATGCACATCCAAATATGCATCTCATTGAAAATAAAAGAATATAGTACCTATAGGAGATGTCTGTGTTTGGGTGCACATTGGAAAGTACAGTTAATATTTGTATGTGCATGTCCTGATCCAAAACATAATGAGTGTGCAGAAGCCTGCTTTCTAACACAGTGGCGTAGCTTGGGGGGCATTGCCCTGGGTGCATTTTTTTGAGGGGGCACAACCAGGCACCCCCCAATAGTTATTTTATTGAGGGAAGCCATGCCCAGGCTGGCCTTCGGGGCTGGGGTGTGGGTGGCAGCAGCAGTTGCTCCACTCCCAAGTCAGGCTTGTTTTTCCTTTGGCATGCCAGGCATATGGGGCTGCTGGGGTACTGTGGTAGGCTCCTTCTCCCTCTGCCCCCAGCATGCCCCATCTCCGAGGGCTTGTGCCCACCTGCCCTTGGTGCTGTGGGGCTCACACAACACCACTGTCCTAACATTTATCTCCAGGATCTTCTTATCTGGATCAGGGTACTGTAGTTTACTCTTTATTACTTTTTTCTATCTTTATCCCAATTTTTATGCATGATAAAAACAATTGTGAGACAAATACTAGGTCAATAAATGTTTGATATCTCCATCAGTATTAACATGACAAACATCCCAACTTCTATTTTTCATCAAATTAAAAAACTTGGTCACTAGTACAGGACTTTTAAATAAGAGCTGTTAGTTTTTCCTTACCACTTAAAACACTCATTATCAGCTTCTAATTCAAGAATTGAAAGCTATGATAAACAAAAATGATTGTTCCTTCCAAGGGAATATGATTGTGTTTTTAGGGCCAATTCACACTTCACTTTTCTGCTTGGCTTGTCCTATGATATACAGCTCATGGTTTGTCTGAGAGAGCTTAAACCATGAACCTAAATTCAGATGACGCATAAAGACAAACCACAATCTCCTCCCCAAGAGGTGGCATGTGTGCTTGTTTGTGCTAAGCCATGGTCTTAGCATTACATGTAAACAGGAATGTTAATTCTCTGTTCCATATATAGCGAGGAGGATAACTTCTTAGACTGGGACTTCAATAGTAGCTATGTAACATCTGATGCGCCTTACTTCCAGTGCTTAGGCAAAGCTGGAAGGAGCACTGCAGTGTAATCTCCACAACATGTGCTACCTATTTCAGCTTTTAAGCTCACAAGAAGCAGCACACACAGCAATATTAGTGCTGCAGCAGTGCTCTTTGCATCCTATATCAGGGTGGGGTGGATTCTGAGGTCCCCCATCTTCCAAGGGTTTTTTTGACAGGTGGTTTAAGTTCAATAGAAGGAATTGGGAGTGCACTTTTTATTCTTTCTTTGCAGCCTGGCTTGAATTAAAACCAGGGATGTGAAGGATCCCTTGGCTCCGAAGCGCCCTTGGCTCCGAAGTGCCCTCTCCGATTGCATGGAGCCCGGACAGCCCCGTGGTTTTCTTCGGAGCTGAGGGCGATGAAACAATCGCTGAGACGGCTAGAGCGTCGGTGGCAGAAAACTCACTCCGAATCTGACCAGACACAGGTTAGAGCTCAACGTCGAGCCTACCAAGTGGCAATAGCGACGGCGAAGAAGACTTTCTTCACTGCCTCTATTGCATCTGCAGAAAATAGTAGCAGGAGACTCTTTCAGGAGGTTCGCAATTTAACGGAACCACCTTTACCACCGGGGCCTTGTAAAGACCCCAAGATCTCCTGCAACGATTTTGCAAGTTTTTTTGCAGATAAAATCACTCATATTCGGAAGGAGCTAGACACCACCGTGGGAGCAGGGCTGGGGCGGGAGAGTGCTAGAGCTCTGTCTGGTCAAGTTGCATGGAATCAATTTCAATCCGTTACCCCTGAGGATGTGGACAAGCTGCTTGGACGCGTGAAATCAACCACCTGTCTCCTTGATCCTTGCCCATCCTGGCTAATAAAAGCAAGCCGGGAAGGGCTGGGCGATGGGCTCTGCGGGGTGGTGAATGCTTCCCTCTGTGAGGGAACATTCCCAGATCCGCTGAAAGAGGTGGTCATTCTTGGGCAAGGTGATTGAGCGCGTGGTTGCTGAACAACTCCAGGCACGCCTGGAGGATGCGGACCATTTGGATCCCTTCCAATCAGGATTCAGGCCTCATCACGGGACTGAAACTGCCTTGGTCGCACTGGTTGATGATCTCCGGCGAGCTAGGGACAAAGGTGAGAGTTGTTTCCTAGTTCTGCTGGATCTCTCAGGGGCCTTTGATACAATCGACCATAACATCCTTCTGGACCGTCTAGAGGGGCTGGGAGCTGGGGGCACTGTTATACAGTGGTTTCGCTCCTTCCTTCTGGGCCATGTTCAGAAAGTGGTGGTGGGGGATGAGTGTTCAGACCCCTGGGCTCTCACTTGTGGGGTGCCTCAGGGTTCCGTCCTCTCCCCCATGCTTTTTAACATCTATATGAAGCCGCTGGGAGAGATCATCAGGGGGTTTGGACTGGGTGTCCATCAATATGCAGATGATACCCTGCTCTACCTCTCTTTCAAATCAGAACCAGTGAAGGCGGTGAAGGTCCTGTGTGAGTGCCTGGAGGCAGTTGGAAGATGGATGGCGGCTAATGGATTGAAGTTGAATCCTGACAAGACAGAAGTACTGTTTTTGGGGGACAGGGGGCGGGCTGGTGTGGAGGACTCCCTGGTCCTGAATAGGGTAACTGTGCCCCTGAAGGACCAGGTGCACAGCCTGGGAGTCATTTTGGACTCACAGCTGTCCATGGAGGCACAGGTCAATTCTGTATCCAGGGCAGATGTCTACCAACTCCACCTGGTACGCAGGCTGAGACCCTACCTGCCTGCGGACTGTCTCGCCAGAGTGGTGCATGCTCTAGTTATCTCCCGCTTGCACTACTGCAATGCGCTCTACGTGGGGCTACCTTTGAAGGTGACTCAGAAACTACAACTAATCCAGAATGCGGCAGCTAGACTGGTGACTGGGAGCAGCCACCGAGACCACATAACATCAGTCTTGAAAGACCTACATTGGCTTCCAGTACGTTTCCGAGCACAATTCAAAGTGTTGGTGTTGACCTTTAAAGCCCTAAACGGCCTCGGCCCAGTATACCTGAAGGAGCGTCTCCACCCCCATCGTTCTGCCCCTGAGGTCCAGCGCCGAGGGCCTTCTGGCAGTTCCCTCATTGCGAGAAGCAAAGCTACAGGGAACCAGGCAGAGGGCCCTCCCACCAGATGTCAAAGCAATAAATAAGTACCTGACATTTAGAAGACATCTTAAGGCAGCCCTGTTCAGGGAAGTTTTTATTTTGTGATATTTTAGTGTATTTTTGGTTTCTATGGAAGCCGCCCAGAGTGGCTGGGGTACAAATAATAAATTATTTATTATTATTATTATTATTATTATTATTATTATTATTATTATTATTATTTTTCCTAGGGAGATGTGGCTCTCTGCAAATGAAGATCATTTATTTGCATCCTTAACTTGAATTCAGAGTGTGTTCCAAATTCTTTCTTTGCATAAAAAAATCAGTACTTTCTGAATTTGATGCCTTTTCTTTCACTGTATTGACTTGCTGATGCAAATAATTTTTTGATGCTTGACCTTTCCTACAATGTTGGGCCAGAAAAGGTGGATGTGGTTTGCCCCAAATGGCCTGGTGAGCCAACATCTGAGTCCTGGCAGGCCTAATTAAGCTGGATTGGAGGTTCCCACCACTGTCTTTTAGTTACTGTTATAGAACTGATGATTGCACCCTCCTTAAGGGAATTTAGAATATTGCCTTCTGCTAATTTCTAGTGAGCCTGTCTATAATAATCTTACTCTGGGTGTCCAGATACAAGAGAAGAAAAGGTTTATGCATCTTTGATTGTTGTGTAGAAGAGGGAATTCCAGCAGATTGAGTTTGTAATGCAAGGTTGAGAAAAGCTGCACATGCTGAAATTTCGTCTTCTATACAACTTAGAGAAGGTATTGGTGCCTGTTCTACTTACATATTGGGAAGTGTGTAAGACATCTAATTTGTAAAAAGGTTTCTGTTGACACTCCCATTAAAGCTGCTGCTTAGTGTAAATCTACTCCCTGGCAACGTATTGTATATCATACCACTTTCTGCATCAATAGCATGTATAAATAATTAATAAAATTACTAACACAGGAAGTATGTTATCTGTACTACTCTAAATTGTAAAATTGAAATCTTGGGATCCTGTTTCACATGAGATGTATTTGTAGTCTCCTAATCCTAAGAAACTTAGTGGATAGCTAAACATGATTCCTGAAAATGAGGTTGTTAAATTATTTGATAGGTCATAGTATCATTAAAAATACTACTAAAAATCTGGGATCTTTTGAGATGGAGAAGGGGAGCGATTTTAGGGGCTGTGATAAAATATTATATAGTTTTTGTACTTACGATTGTCAATCAGTTTAGTTCCTCTGAGGTTCCCATCTATACAGAGAATATCTCCAAGGATCAAATGTCTGTCCCAAATGCTTAATGGGAACTGAAACAATTATGATGAAATGTGAGCAGCTGCCTTCAAGAGGGAAAGACATCTCACTTGCCTAGAGACTTTGTGGTTTCTCCTCCACATACACTGAGCAAAGAGTTGTTTTGTGTTCTGTGACTAACACCTTCTGTGGCCCAGCTGCTTCTTATTTTCTCTCTCCCTCTATCCACCCCAACCCCCCATATATGTCAGCCAAGAACATAGGCTCAGATTTATGGGTGTGTATGTCAATATGTGATTTTTCTTATTCTAGCCTTCTGTGTCTTAAAATCTGACTGCAGATTAGAGCCAGTCCTATTTAATGCAAAATCTCACTCCCTGGACAATTGATATTGTGTCTGGCGGGATCTTTTTGAGCTCACATTTGTTTCTGACAAAGACAGTGCATGCTAGACAGGCCATGAAATGCTGCAAAACTTAAAATGCAACACAAACGAGGAAATGAAATATAACTACAGTACTATAATACAACTGACATACTAATTAACACATCCAGATTGACATGTGCATATCCCTACATCATTGGTCTCAATTGCAACTCTGCCTGTGAGTTCTTACAATTGGGATTCTGAAGTTCTGGGTGGGAGAAAGCAGTGATGGAAACTGACATGTCTGTGACTAACAATGAATCATGGGAGTTGTCCTGGCACTGCAGAGCTGAAGGCAAGCACACTGTGACCCCAGTTTGCCACAGGATTAAAGACTGCTGAAGAAGCTACATTCCCTACTCTTCAGGTAGAACATAATGGAAGGAGGGAAGACCAGTAGGGAGTTTGTCAGGGTTGGGAAACTGCTGCAACTGCAGAATTAAAGAGAAGTATACTCTGGCCCCATCCATCTGCTAGTAGAGAAGCAGCTTCTCCAGTACTTCCTTTCAGCTTACCCTTTGATCCCTTTTTTCTAGATCTGTCTTCAGCCTTAAGCAAAATGTGCATGCTTCTTTTAATACAGTGCAATCCTTTCAAACATGAAGAATTATTTGTGATTACAAAGATTCAGTACTTGTATTGTATTGCTCAGTACCTATTAACAGTATGTTTGCTGGGCTAGATATGCTGTTTAAATGAGACCCTCACAACCATGGAAAGAATAATCATGAAGACTATGAAGTAGAATAGTACAAATGCCCAGGATGAAATCTTCATGTCTGGCATACCATGAGCATTACCTCTCACTATCATTTTACAAACACTAGAGTGATTCCCCCTTATGGACTATCTCTGTAGATGAAATACATAATAGTGACTTTTTATGAACACATTTGGGAATACTTCACACAAGACTCTTTTCCTACAGATATAATTTCCATGTAGGAAATCATGTTGTAAGTGACAAATGCACATGTTTATGTGTATGTGGAGTGGAAAGTGACAGCTAATCACCATTTTTATGTGACTTTATTATGGGAAGAAGGAAAAACAGCAAGAAACCAGTTCAAAATTTCTATATATACAGAGGTTTAGGACTGTATCAAGTGCTGGGCAGAGGGACTTGTGAAACATTTATTCAAACAGAATTTTAAATAAGAGATTTGAAACCTTACTGTTAGAACACAAATGACTAAGTTTCAAATACAGATTCATATACAGTTGGCAGATACAAACAGTTCATTAAGCAAATGGTAAATGAAAACAGTATGCAATTTAATACTTGGCATACTAGTTTATATCCTGTCAAGAGGTAAGGAGATGTGTGGTCGAAATGGTCATTTTGTATTACTCAGTGTAAGATTTCAATCTGTATTCCATTCTTGAGACAAGTAACTGAGAAGCAGCTACAAATCTAAAAAAACGAATAAATACAATGATTTTTACTCCTTCCTTTAACCTTCTGCAGGAACTTAAACAGAAAAAGTCTTGTACATAGTTTATCATAAAATAATATTCAAAAGAAAATGAATGTTGCAGCAGCCACTGAAAATCCCCCCTTTCTCTTTTTTGTTTCATTTTGTTAGTGCATAATGCACAGATGGTATTATTGATAGTGCACATTTACTTGATCTTTGGATTTGATTTGGAGCATACGATAGGAAAGGCCAAATCACATGAAGTCTATATTAAGTAATGTTTTTGCCTGGATCTTAAATATTAATTTGCTAAAACAAAAATGTAGGCAGAAATACTCCATAGCACGCAAGTGGCACTTTGATAAAATGCAGGTAGCAGTTTGCAAGATTGTTACGTTATTCAATCATGCTGATAATTCATGGTAAAATTAACAATTATTTTTGCTTAATAATATTAATAATTCTAAAGTAGATTACTGTTATGGGGTCCCCCCCCCATGTAACCAACAAAATGTCCACTTTCTGAATAGCCAGATATTCTGCTTTAACGCATATTGAGTGTTTTTCTAAAGGAGCTGTTGTTCAAATGTTCTTTATGCTACTAAACGCTTGTAAACTGAAACATAGTTAAGTAAAACATAATCTGCCCTTGATATTCGTAGCTAGCTGTACAATTGGGCCAAATTATTAGTGATGCTACATTGAGCTGCATGAACTTTAGTGGTTAAGCGTACTACCAAGCTGTAGCATGTTTCATGTAAACAAAGAAAAAAATGCATTTGACGATGTCTGTTTGCTAACAAGATGCAGTTTTATATGTAGCTTTTTCTTCTTCTTTCCAGTCTTTCACAATGACGGCAGAAGAGACAGTGAATGTAAAAGAAGCTGAAATAGTCAAGCTAATACTGGATTTTTTGAATTCAAGAAAACTTCATATCAGTATGTTGGCTCTGGAGAAAGAAAGTGGAGTAATTAATGGACTGTTCTCAGATGATATGCTTTTCTTAAGGTAAAAATAATTATCATAGTATTAAGGTTACTGTTTAAACAAAGCTCACATTTTTGTTGCTGTTGTTTAAACTCACGTCCATGCCTTTAAAATGCTTTGATCCATCTTGGGCTTTACAGTATCTTGACTGACTTGTTATCCATTTCTGTATGTGTACTGAATAAAATTTATCCATAACCCCTTTTAAGCACTTGGCTGCAAGACATGCCAAGTGTAATGCTATACCTATAAGTATCTGAAACATGCATAAATACATTATTAGATTATTGTCAGTTTACATTTTTGAGCCACCTAACTTTTACCAGATAATACTGTTCAGCACAAGGCAATACAAATTATATTGCATCCAGTTGTGACTTTCAGTCCTTTGATCCAGCGGACACCTCTGCTAACAGAAAGAGGAGGGTGACAATTTTCTGACTTCCTGTAAAAAGGTTTTACCTTTTTCTATTTAAATTAGTAACTAATCTTCTTAACTACTTTGTAAAGCATTGACTTTGTAAAGCTGATTGGTCAGCTGCTGTAGTTGAGGGAAGGAATGTTTTGGTTAGCTTAAAAACTAAATTGAAAGTCCAGCGGAATTCAAGATCTCTCTCTCTCTCTCTCTCTCTCTCTCTCTCTCTCTCTCTCTCTCTCTCTCTTAAAAGACAGTTGATCCTTGATGGGCAGTGGGATGAGGTTCTTCAGTTCATCCAACCTTTGGAGTGCATGGACAAATTTGATAAGAAAAGGTAAATTTATAGTAATTTTTCAATACCATGGCAATCCCATTTATGCAACACAACAATTAAACATGCACTCAGCCTTCATACAGTTTCAGAACTGTTGCAGTGTCTATATCTGCATTGCATTGTTCCTTACAAGCTTTTCTCAATTAACTCTATAAGAATAACACATTTTCATCACAGCTCTCACTAAAATTCCACTACACAAGTAGAAACAAAATAGCAGTGTTTGGATAAGGTCTCATAGTTAGGATTTGGGATAACAAAGGAACAATGATTAGAGAACCTTTTGGGTGCAGTGGGCTAGATCCTTATTTGTCCCTACCCGCATGGGCCAACTTTGACAGGTGAGCAGGAGAACCCACTTGTCAATTCACCTAATGCCATGATGATTGACAGCTGGCTTGGTTCACCCACCTGTCAAAGTCTGTTGCTCAGTGCTTCCTAGGCTTCCAACAGCCAGCTGGTTGTTAGGTGCTGGGGAACAGTAGCACAAGGGGCTTTGTTAGCTGTATACTCAGCTTCAGATTCACTGAGTACAGGCTTCAGCCCTGTTTTCTGCAGGCATCAGCTGTGCAGCCAAGCTCCCCTCCCCATGGGGAACTGAGTTGCACAGCTGATCTGGCAGGCTTGAATTCAGCTGATGGGCTGTGGATTCAACTCTGCTTTCTGCAGGGATTGGCTATGTCATCAAGCTCCCCATGAAGAACTCTGTTACACAACCAATCCAGCCACACCTCTGCCTGCCATATGCCTGTTGTCACATATGAAGGAAGACTTGCCTTGAGGGAAACATGGGGCTGTCCCAACATGTCACTGGCCCAAGGCACATGGGAGGCCACACTCTGGACTTTGTTTTCTCAACTGGGCAGGAACAGGGTGATTTGAAGGTGGGGGTTATTGACATCAGTCCCTTGTCATGGTCAGATCACTTCCTGTTGAGGTTTAGGCTGTCAGCACCTTTTCCCCTCTGCAGAGGCAGGGGACCTATTAGGAAGGTCCACCCTCAGAGGCTGATGGATCCAGTGGGATTCCAAACGGCTCTGGGAGGTTTTCCGGCTGAGATGACTGGTGTCCCTGTCAAAGCCCTGTCCAACCTCTGGAACACCCAGATGGCTTGGGCTATTGACAGGATCACCCCTGAGTGCCCTCTCCCACTTTGTGGAGCCCGTTTGGCCCCCTGGTATACTCCAGATCTTAGGGCAAGGAAACAAGCTGGGAGATGGCTTGAACACAAGTGGAGGAAAGATACGAATGAATGCAACCGAACACTGGTAAGGGCTCATTATCGAGCCTACCTAGTGGCAGTGAAGGTAGCAAAGAAGGCATATTTTGCTGCCTCCATTGCATCCTCATTATGTTGCCCAGTAGAGCTTTTCCAGGTTGTATGGGGCCTTTTGCAGGCTGCCCCAAAGGAGGTGATAGATTCAACGGCAGCTCTCTGTGACTTGTTTGCAAAGCATTTTGAGGATAAAATCGCTTGCATCCACCCAGATCTTGACTCTGCTGTTATAGCAGATGAATCTCATGGGGTGTCCAGAGCACAGTCTAGTCCTGTTGTGTTGGATGAGTTTCAGTTGGTAAGGTTCGAGGATGTGAACAAGGTGCTCGGATCAGTCAAGGCAACCACTTGCGCTCTAGACCTTTGCCCCTCTTGGCTGATAAAAAGCAGCAGGGAGGGAACAGCTGGCTTGGCCAGGGATGTGATCAGTTCCTCTTTACAAGAGGAGGTGTTCCCTGCCTATTTGAAGGAGGCAGTGGTAAAACCACTCCTTTAGAAACCTTCCCTGGATTTGGAAAACCTAACTGCCAGCCAGTTGCTAATTTCCCTTTCCTGAGCAAGGTTCTGGAGTGAGTGGTCGCAAACCAGATCCAGGCACTTTTTGGAAGAAACTGATTTTCTGGATCCATTTCTCCATTTCAATCGGGGTTTAGGCCTGGTTTTGGCACAGAAACTGCTTTGGTCGCCCTGTATGATGACCTCTGTCGAGAAACATGTCCCTGTTAATTCTTCTCGACCTCTCAGCGACTTTCAATACCATTGACTACGGTATCCTTCTGGAGTGACTGTCCGAACTAGGGGTGGGTGGCACCACTTTGCGGTGGTTCCATTCCTACTTGGATGGTCTTTCCCGGGGGGTGTTGCTTGGGGAATGCTTTTCAGCCCTGTGAAATCTTCAATGTAGGGTTCCATAGGGCTCAATCCTATCCCCACATTGTTTAACATCTACATGAAACCGCTGGGTGGGGTTCTCCAGAGGTTCGGAGTACGTTGTCAGCAGTATGCTGATGACACTCAGCTCTATTTCTCCTTTACATCTGCAGGTGAGGCAGTGGAAGTGCTGGACCAGTGTCTTGCCTCGGTAATGGACTGGATGAGAGCCAACAAACTGAAACTCAATCCAGATAAGACTGAGGCACTGTTAGTGGGTGGTTCCCTAGACCGGATGGGTGGGAGATCGCCTGCTTTTGATGGGGTTACACTTCCTCTGAAGCAGCAGGTTCATAGCTCCAGGGGTACTCCTGGATTCTTTGCTGTCGCTCAAGGCTCAGGTGGCCTCTGGCCCAGAGTGCCTTCCATCAACTTCAGCTGGTGGCCCAGCTACACCCCTATCTGGACAGGGATAGCCTAACTACTATTGTCTATACTCTGGTAACCTCAAGGTTAGATTACTGCAATGCATTATATGTAGGGCTGCCTCTGAAGACGGTTCAGAAACTTCAGCTAGTGCAGAATTCAGCGGCCGCGTTTCTCACCGGAGCAAGACAGTTTGAGCATATTATACTGATCCTGGTCCGACTGCGCTGGCTGCCAATTAGTTTCCGGGCCCAATTCAAAGTGCTGCTTTTGACCTATAAATCCTTAAACGGCTCAGGACCACAGTATCTCAAGTACTGCCTCTTTCATTATGAACATATCCGGACCCCTGAGATCATCTTCTGAGGCCCTTCTTTGTGTGTCTCCTCCCCGAGAGGTCCGGAGGGTGACAACATGACAAGGGGCCTTCTCTGCAGTGGCTCCCTGTCTGTGGAATGCTCTCCCCAGGGAAGTTCGCCTGGCACCTCCATTATACACCTTTAGGCACCTCCATTATACACCTTTAGGCACCTTTAGGTCTTTGGTTGATTTGATTAATATCCTATGCCCTTTTAAAATGTGGAGTTTTTTTGGGAGGGGGGTTATTGGGCTGTTGTTTTTATTTTGATTATTTATTTTGTGGTTTCATATTTTGATTTTGTTCTGTGAACTGCCCTGAGACCTCCAGGAATAGGGCGGTATATAAATTAACAGCAGCAGCAACAACAACAACAAGAACAACAACAACAACAGCCTTGTGGACCAAATTGAAACCCATGCATGCTTAAACCTTCCCCAACCCTATGCTAGAACATGATCTTCCAAAATTTCAGGAACAGCAGTCCCAGTTAACTGCTATAATTTTGTACCAAAGTTCACATTAATTTACACTGTTACATCAGTTTTATTTCTGTTTTCTTGTGCATAGGTTTCGCTATATCATACTGCAGCAGAAGTTTCTAGAAGCCTTATGTGTAAACAATGCAATGTCTGCAGAAGATGAGCCTCAACATGTAAGCCTTGTGATCTAATCACAGCACTCTAGTTAAACTTATAAAATACAAATGCAGTGGTGCCTCGCAAGACAAAATTAATTCGTTCCGCGAGTTTTTTCGTCTAGCGAATTTTTCATCTTGCGAAGCACGGTGTCGGAAAAGTTTTGGAAAAGCTTCAAAAATCACCAAAGTCTTCAAAAACCTCAAAAAAGGCTACCACATCGCGTTCTATGAGTTGCTCCTCGAAGTCAAGTCGCAACTGTATTAACGGTGTTAAGAAAAAGGAAACAAACTTGCAAGACGTTTTCGTCTTGCGAAGCAAGCCCATAGGGAAATTTGTCTTGCAAAGCAGCTCAAAAACCGCAAAACCCTTTCGTCTAGCGAGTTTTTCGTCTTGCGAGGCATTCGTCTTGCGGGGCACCACTGTGTATTCTGCTTTTTAGAAGGCAATCAAGTCTTTCTTAAAGTTCGTTTTCAAGTCATACATTTTTGTTTTAAGAACTATAATGCAAGGATATCTGTGTAGAAAGTAAAAACTGAAGATCACTTGATACAGTGATTCACAACCCATTATCGTGGGGCTGAACTGTGCCTTGTAAAATTAAGGTGTCAAGGTGGATAAATCTGGTGTTGAATGCAAGTTGGAGTAGGGGAAAAAGTGACCTAGGTATCAAACCTTAATCAATGTTTAAAGAAACGGCACTTATACCAAGATGTCTGAAACTTGACCTAGGAAACTATCTAGAAAACAAATTGTGCCAGCACTAGATATCATAGAAAAATGTTCGGTTGAACAGCATTTTATTGGTCACACAAGTTGAAGTTGTATTTTCATATGCGGGGAAAGATGACACTCATAAAACTGCAATTGATTATTAATAGGTGAATAGCAAAGTAATTTATCTACCTGTATCTTTATGCAGCTATGTATGATAAAAAAACATTATTTTAGCCTTAAATAGGGGTACTCTCTTTTTTCAGTTGGAATTTACAATGAAAGAGGCTGTACAGTGCCTACATGCTCTGGAAGAATATTGCCCTTCTAAAGACGACTATAGCAAACTGTGTTTACTTCTCACATTGCCTCGTCTGACCAACCATGCAGAATTCAAAGACTGGAACCCAAGCACCGCACGAGTTCACTGTTTTGAAGAGGCTTGCGTCATGGTAGCTGAGTTCATTCCTGCTGATAGAAAACTAAGTGAGGCTGGCTTTAAAGCAAGCAACAATCGTTTGTTTCAGCTTGTGATGAAGGGGCTATTGTATGAATGTTGTGTGGAGTTTTGTCAGAGTAAAGCAACAGGAGAAGAAATTACGGAGAGTGAAGTGTTGCTCGGCATTGACCTTTTATGTGGTAATGGGTGCGATGACTTGGACCTTAGTTTGTTGTCATGGCTTCAGAATCTGCCCCCTACTATTTTTTCTTGTGCTTTTGAACAAAAGATGCTGAATATTCATGTTGATAAACTCCTAAAACCTACAAAAGCCGCCTATGCTGACCTTTTGACTCCCCTCATCAGTAAACTTTCTCCTTACCCATCCTCACCCATGAGGAGACCTCAGTCTGCTGATGCTTACATGACGCGTTCCTTGAACCCTGCCTTGGATGGACTCTCCTGTGGATTGACAATTAATGAAAAACGCATCACAGATCTTGGGACAAAAACATCTCCCATGTCTCATTCCTTCGCTAACTTCCATTACCCAGGAGTACAGAATCTTACTCGAAGTCTAATGTTAGAGAATACAGATTGCCACAGTATTTACGAAGAGTCACCTGAGCGGTAAGTTGCCCTTTACCACACTAAGGCTGGATCTACACTGATCTAAAAAAACGCTAAGAAAAGAAAAAGTTGTATAGCTCTCAATGCAGTTCTTCATTGACTGCTATACAGCGCCTCCTGGTGTCACATTTATATAATGCATTTATAACGTTATAACCCACCAGTATAGATTAGACCTTAGTTACAATAAGAAACTGGTTCTTGAACCTGCTGTGCAATATAATGCATTAAGGTCTCCATTTTCTTACACATTTGTGTTAAGTTCTAATGCAGGGGTGGCTAACCTTTTTCTGGTCTAAAGTCTGCATTCATCTTCAGACAACTCTGGGCTTCAAACCAGCAGAGGGTGTGTCAAAAGGTGGATATGGCTGCTTCTCTTTCTCTGTTTTTTTATATATTTCAACTGTGTCAGACCAACACAGCTACCTAGCTGAATGCTGATGAGTGTTTATTTTGGTTTTATTGGTGTATAAATAGTATTGACATACGTGGGATAGGATGAGGTCATAGAGAGGTAATATAGAAGGGATGAGACTATATTCCTGAGGATACCAGAGAAAAGCACAGGAAGAACTCTTTCATGTGGAGTGAATGGTTAGGTCAGAAGAGAATTGGCTAAAGGCGGAGTCATGGAGGCCTAGGTCATGAAAGGAGGAAAGTAGATAGACTAAGATATACTAGATTCAGGTAGGTAGCTGTGTTGGTCTGACACAGTCGAAAAAAATTAAAAAATTCTCCAGTAGCACCTTAGAGCCCAACTAAATTTGTTCTGGGTGCAGTGGTACATCAGGTTAAGAACTTAATTCGTTCTGGAGGTCTGTTCTCAACCTGAAACTGTTCTTAACCTGAAGCACCACTTTAGCTAATGGGGCCCGCCGTGTCGCTGCAGCACGATTTCTGTTCTCATCCTGAAGCAAAGTTCTTAACCTAAGGTATTTTTTTGGGTTAGCGGAGTCTGTAACCTGAAGCATCTGTAACCCAAGGTACCACTGTATAAGCTTTCATGTGCACGCACACTTCTAAGATGAAACTGTTTGTTATTTAGGTGCTGCCAAAACTTCCTGAGGCTGTTTTGTTCTGTTTTATGATATATTTATTTGCGTTTTTAATAGTGTTAAAACCAGGGCTGCCACATGCTGACGCTACTGAACAGATGGCTGAGTCTCTTAAACGATCTTTGCCAAATTTTCTGTAGGCATGTTAGAATCTAGCTGGGACTTTTGTGGTCCACTTAAAAATAGAGTGCATCAGCATTATTGGTAATCTATATGTTGTGCTTCGATGGGTCTTCTCCTGTTGCTGATACTTCTTTTGTCTTAAAGGATCTTCACATCACTTTTCTAGCCCTGGTGGGACACTTCACTTAGTGCTCGCCCACACTTTGCTTGTCCCACACCTAGAAAGCATAGGTCTGATTAGTTTTCTGCTTTCCCCCACCACTTTCCCCATGAAAATCGATTCTTTACTGCTGAATCGGAGCGAACATAAATCCATGTGTAAACTGAATCACTTTTGCTCTGATTAATTGGTAGAGTGGGTTTTCAGGGAGAAAGCATCAGGACAAGTGGAAGTAAGGACAAGCCTTACTTTCTTTTAGTACCCTCTGGACCTCTCACAATAACATTTGCTCCTGCACTAGATTGTTTATCTTGAGAGATATTGCTTCCCTTAGTAGATAGGTAGCCGTGTTGGTCTGCCATAGTCAAAATAAAAAAATTCCTTCCAGTAGCACCTTAAAGACCAACTAAGTTAGCTCATACCAAGAACTAACTTAGTTGGTCTTTAAGGTGCTACTGGAAGGAATTTTTTTATATTGCTTCCCTTAGTTTGCTATGGGTCTTGAGCCACGTGGCAAACTCCAATTCCCTCTGCTATTTTCAGGGGAACACATTTTGCCAGTTGTTGTCTTGAGAGATAGTAAAGCTCAGTTCCTACCCCCCCCCCATACTTTTACTTTTTAAAGTCTGGAATGTTAAAACATTTTAGATATGTCACTTTCTTTGTCACCCAGCTGTTCTGTGAGACCAGCGAAGGACTGTGAGCATGGAGGGAAATGTTGCTATCATAGTTGTGGAAATATTTTTTTTTGGCCTAAGTTTGGGAAATGGTTAGCATGTATTTAAATCATGAGTATCTGTATATATAAGATGTATTTGCAAAATGGTTTAACATAAAATAAAACTTTAAACGCTTTTTCCTGGTCTCTGTATCCATGAAAGATGTGACACGCCAATGGATCCCCAGCCTTTGTCAGGCAGTGAGACTGTGTGCCAGAACTCAGTTCCAGAAAAAGAGCCAGCAAATGGAACACAGAATCAAGGACCAGCCAAGCAAGAAAAAAATGAGGTAATGGAATATTTTTGCTTCCACCTAATAAAGGGCCTTTGAATTTTCCTGCTTTGATTGGTAATAACAAAATGCATACTGTAGTGTTCTCTTCGGCAGCTCATATGCAATGCATGCTGTAATGGGAACTCCTGTGCAACGTGATTTTTTTGAAGCTTGCTTTTCTGTAGCAAGCATGCTTGCTGTGCATTCTGCATACTTAATTCTTGATTCATCTAAAAAGTGTGTGAATGTGTCCCTCTGTAAGATACTCTACTGATTGCCATATAAACGTAAAAAGGGGTTTGTGGGGTCCCAAATATATTTATGCAGCAATTTTATTTCGTGGCATGCAGTCCCAGTATTTAGAAGTAGATTTGTGTGGATGTTTTTATTATGATTATTATTTTTAATTTATTTTTATTCAAGATTTTCTTTTTTTCTTTTTAAAAAAATTATTTTGTGTGGATGTTTTGATGTTTTTGTTTACGCACTCTCTCCAGGGTATATAGAAGAAAGTGTCTTTATGGGGGAAACCATTCCTACAATTTATAACACAGTGGATAGGATCAAGGGGAGAATAATGCTTTGCAACCCACTCCTTGTCATTTCAGGCCTGTGCATCTGTTCCAAAGTCTCCCATGAGGGTTGGGGAGGGGTTGTAGTGAGAAGGGGATCAATGAAAATCTCTACTCACAAAGGTGCATCTGCTGCTTTAGCCAGTTTTATCCCTTCTGCTGAAATGACCCTTGAGCTCTTCCTCACACTGTTCCAGAGGGTCCACCATAGTGAGGAGTAGCTTTTCAGGAGCTGCAGTCATGGTGTAGGAAGAATTAAGAAACCTATAATTCTTGATCCAGTCCATTGTGATAAAACTTCTACAGAAGTTCAGTCCTCCACTGAAATCCAGAAAACATCTCTTCTTTAGAAACTCGGTACTGCTATTTTAAAAATTCCTGCTCTTTTATGAGGGCTGAGATGTGGCACAGCACAGCACAGGAGGGATGTCTTCCACTTCGGTCTTCTTTTTAAAGCCAGCCAACCAATGGGGAGTAGGGAGCCACAGAACCAGGCAAAGCATGCAATTTGCCTCCATGCTCCAAAGCTTGTTCTGTTTTGGAACTACTTAGCATTAGGACAGGGGTCAGCAAACTTTTTCAGCAGGGGGCCTCAGACCTTGTGGGGGAGCCAGACTATATTTTGAAGGGGGGGATGAATGAATTCCTATGCCCCACAGATAACCCAGAGGTGCATTTTAAATAAAAGCACACATTCTACTCATGTAAAAACATCAGGCAGGCCCCACAAATAACCCAGAGATACATTTTAAATAAAAGCACACATTCTACTCATGTAAAAACATGCTGATTCCCGGACCGTCCACGGGCCAGATTTAGAAGGCGATTGGGCCGGATCAGGCTCCCGGGCCTTAGTTTGCCTACCCATGCATTAGGACTTCATGCCTGTTTGTTGAAGCTTGCCTGCTCGCAGTACAAAATGAGATAAAAGTTGTGACTGTGGCATATAAGCAGACCTGCCATTAATTTGGGAAAGTATATAGGACAACATATGTTCTTGGTATGCTTGGTGAGGTTGCAGCTTTCCTTGTAACATGCTTGCAAAATGTTTCTTCCCACTCCATTCAGTATCTACCTTTATGAAGCAATAAATTTTAAAACTTGATTGCCTTGACCAAAATTTTTGAGCTGGCAAGTGAACACAAAATTTGTGGCAGCAGCAAATGTAGAAATGTGTTTCCTTTGTTGTCTAGTCATGGGAGATTTCCATTTAAAATCAAATTATGCATTCTAGAATTTTGTTCATGATTTTCCAAGCCTTTATGTTATGTTGTTGTTTTTTAAAAAAACACTTTCGGTAAGTTTACAGGCGTGTCTTCATGTTTTCCAGGTGAGGTAAAAGACAGAATGAGCATACACCACCAAATGTTTAATGCTGTGTTACACTTAAGTAAAGAGCCGTTGCTTTTTTTCCTGCCTCTGGTAATGTAAAATTTTATTGGCATGGTGATAAAGAACTGTAATGAGAATGATGATGTCTAAGCTTTTATTTATGTCAAATCTTGTTTAGCTTCGTGATTCAACAGACCAATTTCAGGAATATTACCGACAGCGATTACGATACCAGCAGCACTTAGAACAGAAGGAGCAACAGCGACAACTATATCAGCAAATGTTATTAGAAGGAGGGGTAAACCAGGAGGATGGTTCAGATGCACAGCAAAACCTTACAGAGCAGTTTCTTAACAGGTTGGCTATGATATCTTTGTGGTTTTCAGGCCATGATTTGTTCAATAGCAAAGACTACAATCTTAGCCTTACTCTAGAGTCAATGGAATTTACTTTGAAATAAATGCTGACAGTCGCTAAAAAGAATATTTTCAAATCTGATTATAATTTTCAGTATAATTTTGTTATAAAATGACTTTCACAGTAAATTCCCCAGCATCTGCTGATAGGATGTGATGACGTTCTTTTTGTATTGATTTGATGCCTTTCCTAAGTCTTATTAACCAAATACCATATTGGTGACAACATTACATTGAATGTAATAGTAATTATGCTTTCATAGCTCTTCATTTATGTTTTTTTAATGTATCCTGCAGGTCTGTTCAGAAGTTGGGGGAGTTAAATATGGGAATTGACAATCTGGGAAATGATGTGCAAACACTAAACCAGCATTGCACTGGCAGCAAAGGAACCGTATCCATCCTTCCAGATTCTAGTCAGAGAACAGCAAATGCTAATGTACAGTTCAGTACAAGCACACCTCAGAAACATGGGTCCACTAATCAGATACCCTCTCTTGAAGAATCACCTGTCCATGGAAATAAAATGTAAGTACTTGGAACACTCTCGTGCATGTCAGTGCTACTTCTGAACTAAGATTAATAATATGCAGATCAATTTGATGTGCCACCCTCGCAACATATTGTGCTTTGCTCAGTCATTTGGTAGAATACTTTTGACTGTATCCAGAGCAGCAGCAGTGGAGTTTCCTCTCCTCCTCATCCGCACCACCAAAATCTTCCCTGAGGCTGCACACAGGGAGTTGCTGAAGAGAGGAGGGGAAAGTTCATTTCTGCTAGCCCAAATCTCTTGCACCAACAGGAGTAATGGATACCACCCATCCCAAATTTGGATAAATTTTTTACAAGTAAACATACAAGGAACAAGCGAACATTCATTTTCTGGAGTGTTTTCAGTCTATTTGTGCTGGTTGGAATCCATTCATTGGTTGGGTATGATCTCATCTGGCGATGAAGCAGGAGAACATAGAATTATGGGAGGCAGGTGTCTCTCTGTTTGCCTGAAGAAGCAGTTTGCAGAGCCTCTTCTCAAAGTATATTAGTGGTCAGTATACCTTTCTGTCAGCCTTGCTGTCTCCCTTCAGCAGCCACTCCTCTTTCTCCTTTTCAACTCTCTGCCCTGATATCAACCACTTTGGCTTAATCCGTTTTTATTTACCCCTCCTTTAATTTAACTGGCTTTCCCCCCCTCATGCAATTAGCTCCTAACCTGTCTCTTCCCCCAAATAATAAAAACACACAAACCCCCACAAAAACCTCTTTCTGTGTATGCTTTCCCCTCCCTGGACTGTTCCGTCAGGCAGGGTTAAAAATCACATAGGTACATAATCGTCTGTTGGGGCCCACAACAGTTCTAACTGCCACTCGCCATATTCAGTAGACTCTGTCATCTGCACTGGCTTCCACTGTATTTCTGGAGCTGTATTCAAGGTGCTGTTGTTAACTTTTTAAAGACCTAAATAGCTCGGGGCTAGGCTACCTAAAGGACTGAAGAGCTGGCAATCTCCAGGTGTGCCCATCAGATGGGGAGAAGTGGGGAGGAAGGACTTTTTCAGTTGTGGTGCATTGGTGCCTTCAACAGAGAAGTTTGTCTGGTGTTTGCATTGTGGACTTTGGTGCCAGATGGGGATCTTTTTAATTATACTCTTTTAGTGTGTAGTTGTTTTATACTGCATTTCTAATGGTTTTGTGAGCGTTGCATTGATATTTTCTTATATATTTGGTTCATAACGTTTGTGAACTGCTCAGAGAACTTTGTTGCTGAGCAGTACAAAAAAGCATTAATTATTTAGTCTACCTGAAGCTATTACTAAAGATAAAATACATAAAACAGAATAAAATACATTACACAGTTATCCGTCAGATAAGAGTTTGCTACCCTGAAGAATTTAACTCATCAACCCTGCAAACTTTTCTCCTTAAAATTGCTACTTTAAAAGCAAAACAGGCCACTTTTTCAGAGGTCCAGGGGAACCTGCCCCCCCCCTCAAGTTAGTCAAATACTTAAACAATTTAATTATATGAACACGGCTGCTTTTAAGTCCTTGTAGCTTGGGCAAACCAGTAAGTAGTGGGCAAGTATTCAGGCAGATTACCTCCACGTGGTAGGGCATTCCTCAATAATGTCCTTCGATTATGGCAGCATGTAAAAATATCTTCAATAATTATTCTAGAATTTGAAGATGTCAGTTTATTGCTGAATAACCAGCGGCAGACAATTATATATTTACATTTGTTGCTTGATTTAGAATAAGAAGGGAAAGGAGAAGAGTGGAGGGCAGCACTAAGAAAGCAAGGGGATGGGGAAGCAGAGGAAGGTGACATGGATATAAATAACAGGGAAAGTTGCATTTAAATTTGAATTTAAATTTTGTGTATCAAAACAGAATACCAGAGCATGGTGCCATTCCAGCACAACATGAAGATTCTCCAGGGAATTTAACAAGAGCAAGTGGTGAAGAGGTAGGACTTAAGAGCATCTTGCATTACAATGAAAAGGCTCAATCCTAAAAAAAAGTTTTATTGTTGTTTTTTTTCAAAATGTAAAAAATGACAGGTAAACAATAAGAAACTGTACAGTGCAATGGTGGAGTACCCCAAAATATAGTCATAGTCTTACTGCCAATCACTTGGACATGAAGAACAGATATGACTGTGGAAAAAATGACAATCCCATATTTAAGACTCATGCTAGGTACCCTTTCCATAAGGCTTCATGTGTCCCAGAAGGCTGAGGAAAATTACTCTTTTTATTCACATAACTAATAAAAGGAAACTAAACTATATTAAAAATATGTTTTGTAGTACCTGACCTTTTAAATGAGTGTGTTTTCACACACGTTCCAGTATCAAAACCTGCATATAGTGTAGTATAGTGTTACCTAGTGGCACACTACAAGCATTGCGGTGTGTTTAGAAGCACACCAGCCAAATATCTCATTTAAATAGACTCCACCCCAGTGAATGTGAAAATTTACCCTTAGTTTTTACATCCAGAATTCTAAATGTATTGTGTTCCCCATGCATCAAAATTGCTAGGGGTGGCATTATATCATAATGTGTAGGAGACGTGGGAAATACTTCGACAACAGTAGAGAGTTTAAGTTTTGGCTTTCAACACTGACCCTTTCTCACAGTTTCACAAATTACGGTTTATGAATCCCTGAACTATTGCCCAAACCAGGTGTTGCTTTCATATTTCTTATGTTGAGTTGATATGCAACCTTTTCCTAATAGTAGAATAATATCATGTATGGCATTCTAGTTGTAAAGAACTATGGAGAAATAGTCACTTGTATTGTAACTTTTGACACAACAGGATGACAAATCAAAAAAGCAATTCATTTGTGTCAATACCCTAGAAGATACACAAGCTGTCAGAGCTGTGGCTTTTCATCCAAGTGGCACTCTTTATGCTGTTGGCTCAAATTCTAAAACTTTAAGAGTATGTGCCTATCCAGAACTCCAGGAATCAAGGTAGGAGTAATTATTGATTGTTAATCTGTCTCTCATCAGTTATGTCTGACATTTGTATCCATTTCTGCTCTGCTTTTCTGACCCTCATTTTCTCCATTTGTTATTTTTTAACATGTCATTGATTATTGTGGAACTTTACCCACTGAGGGCTACAAAAATATTAGTCTAGGTATTTCATACGAATAGGGTTACTCTGAAAAATGTAAAACTCTCTTACATTAATAGAATATCAGTATTTTATAACTTCATTTTTGGAAAGCAATCTGAAACATTGGCATTATAAGTGACACAATTTTTGCCCCATTATCCTCATTGCATTTTTATAAGCATGGTTAGGAAATTTAAGGCAGACAAAACATTCACACTGTTCTCAAGATCATTTTAGAACCAATGCTAAACTGGAAGCCAGTTACTGTTGTGCCGTTGCTGAGAAGTTACCATATGTTTTGCTGTTGATATTGAAGTGAAAGCTTATACGTAGTGAAAATAAAGTTTTCTCCCTGCCCAACTTTTTATGTATGAACTTGGGGCTGCTGTCCCTGCTCTTGTTGCTCGCCAACCCAGCTAAATAAATCTTTACGCCTTACACACACACCCCAGCTCCTTCAGATCAACGTCTGTTCCCTCACAGCTCTTATGTGTACCTCCAAACATGTTTTATTCAAATCTCTGCTGTTGTTTAAATCTGCCATCTCTTTGCTCCCCTCTCTTGCAAGTTCAGGATTGTGATGATTACATATCCTTCAATGGGGGCTGCACGATAACAACCTCACATTTTTATGTACATAGGAAAATGGAGGTTGCCAGTGGCAATCTTAAATATTCTGATGTATAGGAAGCAGAACAAGCAGAAACAGAAGTCTTAAAAAAGGAATTTCAGCAAATTCCTACCTGAATAACTACCATTAAGGTGAACTTCTTGACTGTCCAACTATGGTTAGCAAATAAACAAACAAACAAAAAATAAATGCCAAATAGAAGTTACTTTATTATTTACAGGATTTTTGTGAGGTTCACTGTAGCTCATAGTAATATCAATTACTATGCACAGGTGACCAGTGCAAGTTCTGATATTAGTGAGCTCGGCAAGCCGTTTCACTGAAATTGGTGGAATTACTTGAAATTGTTTTTGGACCCATGCTATTTCACTTTTGCTCAAACATCTGAGTAAAACAAAAAACAATATGAAGTAGTTTGAACTCCTCCATATATCATGCTTAGCTTTCTCACCTCTGTGGACTTGTGTGGCTGCAAGCATGGCAAATGGGAGCAAATGTCGGTAGCAAACGCTGTAGTAGGATGGGATGTTTGTTCAGTGAGTTGGCTGTTTGCATTATAAAATGTTGCCGAGTGTAGTGCTGCTGCTGTTTTAAATGTGACCCATCACAAGCCAGCCTTCACCTTGTGAAATTTAAAAAGCCATAAATATGTTACTCTTACAGAATATTTTGTGTGTGTGTTTAGTCCATTTATAACTTGTTTGCTTATATGCTGTTTAGCTCCTCCTCTGCTGTTCCTCGAAAACTGGTATTTGACTTAGGCAGATCTTCGCAGTCTTCCTCTGTAAAGATGACAACAAAGTAACTAGTAAATTTACAGTATTTCCTCTTACAAACACTTTGGAGTTGCCAGATCATTTGGCTTTGTTTCTTTTGGCTTTGTATTATGTGCCTGCTCCATAACTACTACCACTTTCTCCATATTTTGTACTCCTCTGCTTTCACTCTTCATTACAACAGCCTCACTTTACAGCTTCTGCAGCATGACCTTTTTTATAAAAAAAATCTGCTATCACTAAAAGCTTCTTGGTTGTATTAGCTTTCAGTTGCCTTATTAGCATCTTGCTTTTATTTAAACTGTCCAGTAGCCAAATATTTACATGATTCCACTGCTTTTACAGTTTCTACTTTTTCGTGTAAGTAATGATTGTTAATCAGCTGTTTTCCTGCATCTTTAATAAATAATGGTTAAATTAAGATAGAGAAGAAAAATAATGGCAGGCAGATTATTATTTCTGTTACCTTTTTAACTAAGAACTTTAAAGCAGTCTTGCAATTTCCAAGATACAAGATTTTTGCACATGAAAAACAGTAGAAATGGAAATTGTTATGTGACTGTATCTGAAAATCATGAAATCTGGTTTCCTCTCTTCCAAGATTACTTGAAGTCCTTTGTTTTCCATTGATTTTTTGCCTTTACAATGCTTAAAGTGTTATATTAGAAGTGGCTAATTCTCTTTGGCAAAGTGGAAGTTGTGGTATTCCGGCTTTTCAGGCATGCACATTCAGTAGTAACAAAAACGTACTGTGGTGGGGAACTGTAGGGGTTGAATGTGCTAGCTCCATCCTCAATATCCTTATCATCTTCTGTGTGTTGGAAGGTGACTGTTTGAAGTAGAGAACCTTCTGTACTCATGAAGGGTCAGGGGGTGGTGTTTGCGCACTCATTCCCATGCCCCCCTTGTCGGTTTGTTTTTGCTTATTGTTATTACCTTGTTAACTTTTCCATTAATGCAATGGTCAAAATCTGAAGAGACCAATAGTCTTGCAAGTCTCCTGTAGCTGCCTTCCAATGTTTGTCATGCTTCCTAAATGTTCTGAAAGTCTGCTCACCCCTCTTGGTGCGGCGGCGTTGCAGGACAGCAAAGGCTTCACTGGAGCTCCAGTGTGGGAACTGGAACTGCCGTGCCCTTCCTGATAGGTGGGCAGGGGGGCAGAAGCCCCCACCACATATCAGGAACTGGATCCTAGCCTGCACCCTGCTTTGGCAAATGGGGATGCAGGCTAGGATCCCCTTTGTTCAATTAATGCTGAATGTGCACATCTGAAGAAGACTCCTGTAATCTGAAAACAAAGTGGCTTGGCTTTAGCTGCGGTAGTGCCAGAAGCAGTCTGCTGTGTTTTAATTAAATTCTGATTTAATTAATTAAATTCTGTTGTCTCAGCTGAACTTCTGGTAGGCAGGTGCATTGGTGAGGAAAATGATTTTACAAGTTTAAAAAGTATGGATTTCCCTACATTCTGCTAAAGGCAAAACTAGATTAGTGATTAGAGATTGATAATTAGATCTCTCAGGTTCTCTTAAGAACAGAGTGTTGGGATCCCATATTGGACAAGGACAGTGGTATTGGGCAGAAGTTATCTTGTTCCCACCAGGCCATTTGTTTATTGTGTGTTTAATTTAAAATGTATTTCTATTAATTTAAAGGGTTTCTAAAGGTTGGAGAAGGACCTTAGCTCAATGGCAGAGCATCTGCCTTGCTACAGAAGGTTCCAGTAAGAGCTGGGCAGCTGTGTTCTGAACCATTTTTTAAAAAGCACTTTACAGCTCATTAAAACAATTAATATAAGCCTTTTGAAGGTGGGCTTTTTTGCATGCTCAAGAAAAACACACTCTCCTTAAAAGTGCATCACTTTAGAAGAGGGACCCTTTCTATAGTTCATATTTTTAATACAAAAGAAACGATAAATAATTTTAAATGCAGTTATGTCGTTTTAAAATATTTGCTAATTACTCTATCCTTCCAAAAGAGTAGAATTATTAGCCTTTTGTTACAGATCCTGTCCTGCAAAAGCACAAAATCATCTCACTTTCATTTGCCCCCCCCTAGTGATAGTAACACTCCTAAGCAGCCCGTGGTACGTTTCAAAAGGAACAAACATCACAAAGGATCAATCTATTGTGTGGCCTGGAGTCCCTGTGGACAATTGCTGGCAACTGGTTCCAATGACAAATATGTTAAAGTGCTACCTTTCAATGCAGACACCTGCAATGCAACAGGTAAGTACAAACTGTTGTTACAATTGCTTGTAACAATTGACTTTTTATACACTTAAGAGCATATAATTTCTTGCATTGTTTAGGGGATGAGAAAGCTTTCATATCGGCTATAAATAATTTGTCCTAACAAACCCCGACTCCTCTCCAAGGAGCTGTCAGTCGCAGCGTCTGCACGCGCCACCATCTTGGTTTGTTGTTCTTAACTTATGGTCTGTGTGTGTGGTTTGGGAGCTGCATGGTCAGGGAAAAAGCAATGCTGTCCAGGGTTGTAAAAACTGCGGAGAGAATTAATTGGGTGCACTCTTCCCACCTTGGATCAAATCTATGCTTCCAGGTGCCATAAGAAAGCTGCAGAGATAGTGCAGGATAGTGCGCACCCCGGAAATGATCTCTTTCAGCTTCTGCCTTCTGGAAGAAGGCACAGGGTTATAATGACTAGGACTAGCCACCTGAGAAACAGTTTCTATTCAAATGCGATTTTCGTTTTAAACACAGTGTAAGGTCTCTATGAGAGAATATTTGTATTTATGTATTTAATTATGGGGTATCATAGTTTTTAGCGGGCTAACCAGGCTGAGATAGCTGGGATAGCAGGCTTGTTGGTTTCAGAATGTATGATGTAGATTTTCAATTTCATTGTTCTGTATGGGACATTGACAATAAAGATTATCGTATCGTAAGAAAGCTCAAAAAAAATTAAGAACCTTAGCTTTAAATCTTTGGAAGATTTTTTTATAATAAAAACCAGACTAGTTGTAGTAGTATAAATGTAAACCATTGTATAAATGTATAACTATTGTTATATACTGTGCCATCTACGTACATGAAGGCAGTAATTCTGTAGTGTGGTACGTTTCAACCCGATACCAGACTGGCACAATTTTTCTGTGTGTGGGATTGAGAGTTTTGTTTTTTGTAAACAGTTTGGTTAGACTCAAACGCTGCTGTGTTTTAACATTAAGTAGTGTCCTGAATGGTTATAAAACTCCTAATTTTCTCTCTGTGTGTGATAATTGTTCACTCTGTTCCCCATCTGTTTTAGGGCCAGATTTGGAATTCAGCATGCATGATGGAACCATTAGGGATCTAGCTTTTATGGAAGGTCCCGAAAGTGGTGGTGCCATTTTAATAAGCGCTGGAGCTGGGGACTGCAATATTTATACAACAGACTGCCAGCGAGGGCAAGGCCTCCATGCTTTGAGTGGTCATACTGGTACGTTTCTGGTCAAGCTTTGGTAGCCTTTGGTCTCAATCAGTTTTACTAACAACAAACAGTGTGTGTTGCTGGATTAATGAACCATTTTAATAAAGTTTAAAATGTACCACATTGTATACTTTACTGTGTAAATTCGCAAATTTTGGCAAAACTACCCTTGTTACATGTAGAACGTGTCATTTCTCTTACTTGTATGACAAAAGTGCATTTTGCTGACAAACGTGCATTCCTAGTATATCCATAATTTTAATCATCAATGTAATAATATCAATATTTCTATTAATAATTAATACAAATCAAAATTCCTTACATGCAGGTCACATTTTAGCACTTTATACATGGAGTGGATGGATGATAGCGTCTGGCTCCCAAGACAAGACCGTACGATTCTGGGATCTCAGAGTACCTAGTTGTGTTCGCGTTGTTGGAACAACTTTTCATGGAACTGGTAAGGTTACTGATGATGAAGCCAAGAAAAAATCCTTGCCATGGTTGGCCAGTAGAGTTGCTGCTTGGAAAATAGCGAGTTCTGTGCATAAATATTTGGAAACAAATTCACATAAATTAACTTCTGTTCACAAGGTACAAGGGCCCATTTCAGTAATAGGACCCTGGATATAGAAAGCACTAACTCCTGGAGGTGTGGCTGTGCAACTTTTCAGCTTTAGGGGCCAGCTGCAAACCTTCTTTTTCAATCAGACTTTTTTGGTGTAGGGGAATGCCCTCTATAAAACTTTCACATTAATTTACTATGTTGCTGATTTAATTTTTTTAAACTATTGACTGCTTCATGTATTGTTGCAACCCACGCTATTGTCTTTGGATGAAGAGAGGGACATCAGATTTTAAAATGAGTAAGTGCAAAGGCTAGCAATCCTTCTAAAATTTATCTGATGCCTTTTATCAGGAAAATAAAGGCAATGATTTCCAGTTTTTAAGGAGCCAAGGGTTAGGTCCATTTCCTGTCTCATACTGGTATTGAAGACTGTTTTTTAGCATACAGAAGAACTTGTTTGAAACATTAACCAGTGTTTGCTGTTAGTTAAAAGTACATTTATAGCAGATCTGCAAGGATAAACAACCATATCTGCCATATTTATCTAAATTTAAATGACAGTACAAGTAAACAATTAAGTGATAGTACAGTTAAAAAGATTTATTAATATCATATCATATCATATCATCTATGTACATGTGGTCTCCCCCCCCCCCGCCAAGGAACAGGTATGGAAGGCCCCAGCCCCAAGGGACTTACAACCTATAATAAACATAGGGAAATGGAAGAAAAGGCAGGCATGCAAAGGCAGGGGAAGAATAATGATTATCTCAATAGCACATGCTTTGGCTCAGTTACATCTCCCTTGGTCCCTATGCTGAATTGTATCAGATGCCTGGAAATGCATCTACCTTTATTCTGATCTATATTTTATAAAGACTTCTTTAAAAAATCTTTATTGTAAACAACACAAACCTTATCTAGAGAAATGGTACTGATTTCATTTATGGGATTTCTCCTTGCAGGCAGTGCTGTGGCATCAGTAGCTGTAGATCCTAGTGGTCGTCTTCTAGCTACAGGCCAGGAGGATTCCAGCTGCATGCTGTATGATATTCGTGGAGGGCGAATGGTGCAGAGTTACCATCCTCATTCCAGTGATGTCCGTTCTGTCCGCTTTTCCCCTGGGGCTCATTACCTTCTCACGGGTTCTTATGATATGAAAATAAAAGTGACAGACTTGCAAGGTAATTTAACTGCTAAATCAGCAATGAAACAACAGGGAGTTTTCATTTTTCATTTTTTTAGACAATTTCATGGATTACCAGAAGGCAGAGAAAGAAATACCATGGGTAGCTGCTGCTTCAAACTTTACTACTTCTAGAAAGTATGAAGTGGGATTTATGAGCAAGATCTGTTCGCCTCAGAGGGCTTCTGAAGCGCAAGGTGGTTGTTGCTACTGAGGCCTGCAAGTTCTTTTTTTTTTAAAATAAAATTTTTATTAAAGTTTTCACATATTTTTAAGACAAACACAAAAACACAAACAACCACAGACAAGCACAACACAAATAACAAATATAATTTTAAATCCTTAATTTCTTAACCACTTTCCCTGACTTCCCCACACCTCCCCTTCTTGCATCCCAATTCCAATAGTTAACTCAGCAAGTTCTTATCCCCAACTTTTACCTTATTAATATTTTACTCAATTCATCTTAATTAACCAAATTTAACTGACCTCAGTTAAACAACAGTACTCATCATTTACGCCCTTTTCTAAGGTCGACCCAAATTCCCTTCCACAAATTTCCCAATTTTTATATTAATTACAATACAAAATAACAAAAAACAACATATAATTATACACCCTTTGGATTCCAAAACTCTCACCCCCCCTTTCCCGGTTTCGATCCCCCAAAAATATCCATCAGTCTATCAGTTATCAGCCTGGAACTCTCACATCCGAGGCCCTCAAATCTCTCTCAGTCCCTCTCTGCCGGTTTTGTTGGTAGTCCTTTATATTGGACATCGAGTCTCGGAGAAGCTCTGTCCCAATAGGGTCTATGTTTCTTCCAACCAGACCTCCATATTCAAAAGTGGAGCCCAAATCATGTTTCTTATTCCTTTTAAGTCCAAATGTCCCAAATGTCCCAAAAGCTCCAAGTTTCGCCTTGATCAAATTTGTAATCCATAGGTCTTCCGAGGCCTGCAAGTTCTTTACACATTGGAATTATGCTGAATTACTTGGGAGTAAGCTCCCTGCAATTCAGTAGACATGTATAGCCTTGTGCTGTAAAAGTAGAAATGGGGAAAGAAGAACAAATCATCTGTGCTGCTTCTTTCACTACCCCTTGGCCGCATATGAACCGACCTTAATGAGTTACTGAGTTATCAGGATGTGATGTAAAAGTTGTAAATGCAATCAAGTGAAGTGAATGGTGATTCTGTAAAAAGTTCAGGTAAACAATAATTATTCTATTTCTTTTTCACAGGGGACCTTACCAAGCAGCTCCCAACTATGGTGGTAGGGGAGCATAAAGACAAAGTGATTCAGTGCAGATGGCATACACAAGATCTTTCCTTCTTGTCATCTTCTGCAGACAGAACTGTAAAACTCTGGACCTATAACGGCTAAAGAGTAGTTTTTAAGCCTGCAGATAAAGCACACACATTTAAGACTATTGGAACATTAAATTAGGCATTAAAAAGAGCAGCATTTGATCAGGAAAGCATCTCATGGAGAAGAGATGTTTCCCTTCAGTTACCTGATTGCTAGGAGGTGTTGGTGTGTGATAGTATTATTGTTCAGTGCTTTCCATGTGATCTCATGCTGCTGTGACCTATCGTAGTCTTGTTGCCGAAGTCTGTTGAACAAGCTCTTGCAATGTCAGTGTGCACTCCAAAAGACTAATTATGTGTTTACAGTTTAGTGTTTATTGCATTCTCTGGTCTTTGCCTCTATGACTATTTTATTTTCTACAGGAATAAAAACTGATTCATAATTAACTCAAGTTCACATGAAATATCGCTAGGTCCACACAAAATAGATTTTTTTAAAACAACAACTAGTTATGCTGTATTCTACACCGTTGCTTACATCAGATCTTAACTAGTGGTCAAATTTGTTTTGCATCAAAATTTCATATTTTGATTTTAGTATCTATAATTGTGAACTTGAAAGGTGGTTAGGTAGTGGCTGACTCTTGATCACAGTCCATTAGGTATAATATGTTGGTTTTTAACTGGGATTGTTTTGATTGGATGTTCTACACTCCTAAGCTTTAGGTGGGGGAAAAGCCTATTGGTTTGCTGAAGAGATGTTAAAACTTTTGAATGCAACAAAATACCTCTTTGTAAGGTACCGTAGGAAAGAAAGCATGCAGTTGGATATGGTTGGTAAGAGTAATTTTAATAACTACAGCCACGATCCCTCAAACCCTCATGCACACATGGGAGAAAACTGTATGCAGCTAGGGATTTCTCTGAAGTTTCTATCAGAACTGATTGTATTGCTGAAGATTTTAATATATATGAAGCGGAGAAGTAGCTTGCTATTGTAACTGTGCAAATGACTATGATGAAGTCTTCAAAGCAACCTCTGGCTGCACATGCTGTTTCTCCTGTGTGTGCATGTAGAGTACCATATTAAAGGCAACAGCATGGCTTGAAATGCTATGTCTGCATGATAATGTAAAAGTAAATGATTTCCCAGTTCAGAGGCTTATTTGAATTTTTTTTTAATTTCTTGCACTGTCTATATAATACAGAATTACAAATTTATTTCTAAATATCTTTAGAGTATTATGTTTTATGTATTGTTTATATTTTCATATTGTACAGTTATGCTTTTAAATTAAATTCTTAAATATTTAGGTTATTTATTTGAAGTACAGTTAAGATTTGGTTCTTATTAATAAATTATGTGCACTGTAGCAAGACCTTTTTAACTATCATAAAAAGTTGAGGTTACCATAGAAATGTATATGTGCTTTAAACTCAATAAAGACTTTGACACCTGATAGAGAAATGAGAAATTATTTTGGCATTTCTATGCTCAAAGATGCCATACTCTAATTATTATACAATGCAATATGGATGCTGTTCTAAAACAAGGAATGGGACAAATTTAAAAATATTGCTCCTGGTCTTAATTAAGTCTTTCAATTAGTCTTATACATGTGGCTACTCCTCTTCCAGGGCTTTCTAGATTGCCAACTCAATGGGTGTGCTTGGGTGGCTTTGCTTCAGGCAAGGAGGAAAATACCCACATATTCCAGAGGTCTTACGCCTATTTTCAAAGGTCCAGTCATGGCTGACTCTGGGGTTGCGGTGCTCATCTCGCTTTATTGGCCGGTGTACAGCTTTCGGGTCATGTGGCCAGCATGACTAAGCCGCTTCTGGCGAACCAGAGCAGTTTACCTTCCCGCTGGAGCAGTACCTATTTATCTACTTGCACTTTGACATGCTTTCAAACTGCTAGGTGGGCAGGAGCAGGGACCGAGCAACGGGAGCTCACCCCGTCGTGGGGATTCGAACCGCCAACCTTCTGATCAGCAAGTCCAAGGCTCTGTGGTTTAACCCACAGCGCCACCCGCGTTCCCCATCAGTGGGCACTTCTAAATTAAAGCGGCTGCCCGCCCACCCGCCAAAGAGGACAGGGCTACTACACCTTTCAGCCGTTTTGTAGTACACCAGCTGCAATTCCGTCTTCTGCATAAGAGTCCCGGGTTTCGCAGAATCATGGAGTTGGAAGGGACCCTCAGGATCATCTAGTCCAGGGGTCAGCAACCTGCGGCTCCGGAGCCGCATGTGGCTCTTTTACACCTTTGCTGCAGCTCCGGGGCGGATACTAGCAAGGGGAGGAGGCACATTGTGCGCCCCGACACTCCCCACTGTGGCGGGCGCTGTACTGGCTGTGACGTCGCATGGGGCGGTGTGTGCGTTAGTCACGCACCGTCCCGACGTCACCTTCCCGCCCGCTGTCAGATCACGGCTCCAGAGATATATTTGTTTTAAATGTCGCAATGGTTTTGCGGCTCCCAGTTTTTTTTCTTCGGAAACGGGTCCAAGTGGCTCTTTTTGTCTTAAAGGTTGCAGACCCCTGATCTAGTCCAACCCCCTTACAATGTAGGTATCTCAACACGCGGTCCCCCATCCAATTTGAAACCACACCGGACCCTGCTTAGTTTTGCAAATGGGCTAAGCACTGTTATTGCTGCAATAAAAGTAAAACCTATCAGTTTAAGACCAAAAGCACTCTACTTCGAAATAAGATGCGATGCCTTTGCCTCTGCACTCTGGCGAGAAGAACTGCCCTCTCTTTTGCAGCACCACCCCGCGCGCATCTCGTCGAGACAAGAAACCCCCGCCGAGCTAAACGGATATAAACTTAAGCATCCCAACCTCGCCACCGCCCTATCAGGCGGCTATCAGAGCGCCCGCGGCAGGCGAGCCAAGTCGACCGCCGATCGAGAGGCGCGAGCGAAGGAAGCCACCGAACGCCGAGCGCCAGGCCGAGGCGGATGACGGCCGAGCTCACGGATCCGAGGAAGCGCGGTTGAGCTGTGGCCGCCGGAAGTTGCGAGGGTCTGTTGCCTTCGTTCGCTTGTTTTTAAAAGCGCGAGGAACCGTTGGCGGTTGGCGAAGCGAATCCCTCAGGTGGTGCGCGCGCTGCTAATGCGGCGGAGGGGGAGGGGTTGTGTGTTCGTTGGTTGCGGGCGTGGTGGTTTCCTCAGTTTTCCTCCGTCCGTCGCCTCTTTCCCTCAGGCGGGGACGTCCCGACAGCCAGTGGTCGTGGCCTCGGTTCTCCTTCTGTCGTTCTCCCCGCTCCCCCCGGGCCTGGATGACGAGGCATTTTCCCTCTCCAGGGTTACCGTTCCGCCTTCCCCTTTTCACCCCCCCCCCCAAGACGATTGCACGGCGTCTAATGCGGGCGAGAAGCGTTTTCCCTCTCAGGAAGGCATTTTCAAAGCAGCAGCTTTCCCTTTCGGTGGCCGTGGCCAACCCTATCCATGGTGTGGGGGGAGGAAAAGACAAATCCCCGTGACCCGTGCTATTTTTCTAGAAAAAGAGGAACCGGAAATCCCTAAGAACGCCTCCTTTGTTCTCTTATAATGGCAGTGGTGCCCACCTGAGAGGTGCCGGAGTTGAGTTCGGGCGAGTTCTGGCTGAAAAAGCCCTGCCTGTGACCCAAAGGTATGTGGGGGGTTTTTTTGAAGGGGGAGGGGAGTAAATAACAAAAGAATCTGGGTGCCTGGATTCAAAATGCGGGGTTAAATTCACTCCCAAGAGGCAGAGGCATAGCTGGGCTCCCTTGCGTCCTGGGATCCCCCCAATCCCTTGCGCTCTGGGATCCCCCCAATCCCTTGCGCTCTGATGGGCAGACTGGGGAGAGCCCCCCCCGGCAAGGCTGTTGCGATGGCTCCCACTCGGAGCCAGAGTAGAGAGGTGCATTTTTTTGTACCCGCTCCGCCCCCAACTGTGCCCTTAGCGTGGTCCAACCTGACCAACCCCCTAGCTATGTCCCTGCTAGCAGGAGAGAGCCCCCAGTAGCAGAGTTTAAATTAACAAAAGTCAAGCAGCTCTATAGCTTTATGTTGTTAGACCCTTTTATCTTATTTAGCCTGCTTGCAAACAGCATTCTTTCTACCCATCTTGCAGCGAACTGACTGCATGCTATTAAGTAAGTTTAAAATGTGTTGCTTACAAAGGTCAGAGTTTCATTCATTTATCCAAGCAGCAGCAAAGAGAACGCAGGCAGAATACTAGTGGGTAGAAAATACAGAAAGATAGCTTCAAACACCTGCTCTAAGCTTGGAACTTAGGCACATCTTCTTTGGTCAGTTACATGGCTGAGTCTAGGAACAGACATCTCTGGTCTTAATGCCTTCATGCACTTATGCATAGTTATGTTTGACTGCAGTTAATTCTCTACCAATGGCTTATCTCTACTTGTTTGAACCCCCAGTTGCTGTGACCTGGGAACGATGAGTGGGGAGAATGCTGCTGTTATGCTCAGCTTCTGCTTTCAGGCTTCCCACAGACCTTCTGATTGTTGGCTGCTGCAAAAACAGACCTGATCTAGCAGGCTCTTCTGTTCTTGTGCAGCGTTGAAATGAGGAGGACTGCCAGCAGCATAGTACACTGCCCATATTTAGACAGGTAGGCAGGAGTGTGTGTAGGAGGTTGCTATGCAATAAGGAAAAAAGAAATGCTGTCTTTCATTTCTTTGACACAAAACTTGCAAATCTTTTTGAGAACCAAAAATGCTGCTGTTAACAAATAATGTGTTTGTGTGCAGAGAAGTCTCGGTGGAATTCTTTTTTTAATGCCAGCCAGACTTTCTTAGAAAGTTGTCTAGCAAGTGGCACACTAGTAAAGGAGTTATAAGTTATTATATTTCACCCAGAACCCTGTAAATGTGGTGTTAAGTTTCCCAACTGATGTCTGGCCTAGGTTTTGAACATGTCCCACCCTATATATGCATCATAGAAACTTAGAGTTGGAAAACACCCAAGGGTCATCTAGTCCAACCCCCTGCAATTGAGGAATCTCAGCTAAAGCATCCATGACAGATAGCCATCCAACCTCTGCTTAAAAACCTCCAAGGAAGGACAGTCCACCACCCCTTGTGGGAGTCTGTTCCACTGTTGAACAGCTCTTACTATCAAAAAGTTTTCCCAGATGTTTAGTTGGAATCTCCTTTCTTGTAACTTGAAGCCATTGCCTCAAGTCCTACCCTCAAGAGCAGGAGAAAACAAGCGTGCTCTCTCTTGCATGTGACGGCCCTTAAGTCTCCTACAGTCATACCTCGGGATAAATGTACTTCAAGTTAAGTATTTTTGGGTTGCACTCTGCGGCGACCCGGAAGTAACAAAGTGCGCTACTTCCGGGTTCCGCTGCGCGCACATGCGCAGACAGTCAAAATGGCATCACGCGCAGAAGCAGCAATACGCAGATGTGGGTTGTGTTCGCTTCAGGGTGTGAACGGGGCTCTGGAACGGATCCCATTTGCATCCCAAGGTACCACTGTATTTTTTAAATTGTGGGTGGATATTGGTATCATTCTTTGAATGGCACTAATAGGTCTATGAAACTCCTAGCAGTCAATGGGAAGACTGGGTTTTGTTTTTAAAAACTTATCAGTGGTCAGGTTTGGGTAATATGAGTTAAGTTTTAATACAGCTTGCTTTTATCAGATTTACCTTTGTCCATACATATGCCAGAGTTTCGCAACCATGATTTAGAATAAAGTTTACTAGACTCTATGACCATCATTTGAGTGTGCAACCTCAGACTTCCACACATATTAGTTAATCTAATCTGATGTTCATGTAAAATTATTCTGCAGATCAAGTTTTTGAAGGTGTTTGGAAACTAAGCGGGTAGAATTTAATGGGGACTGTAAGAGATAACTTTATATGTCACTCTCGAGTTACTTGCATAAAGGATAGGGTGCTAGTTTAACAAGTAAATTAAGTTATATTTCTATGTTCCTTAACTAGAGTAACCAGATGATGTAGGCAAATTACCTACGTCACTAAATAGTTCAGTTTGTCCCAGAGGATTTTGATTCTGCTAAAACCATCAATTGTGTTTTGTGACAGATGATGCTAGCTCCTTTGATACTGTGTGTAATCCTGCTGATAGGAGGTAGCGAAACTCAAAATGATGACTGGATTGATCCAACAGACATGCTGAACTATGATGCAGCTTCAGGAACCATGAGAAAGCCTGATAAGGTACACATTTTGAATTTGAGTTGCTGTTCAGTAAATGGTTTAGTTGATGCCCTTTAAAGAACCTGTTCACCATGGATGTCTGGATTGCCTCCCTTACAGAACACATACTGCAACAAATTAATAAACCAAGAGTTGAGCATTGTTTTTTCTTACTGAAACGATTCCATTCTGTCCTAATGATCAACTGATTAGTTGATAGGGGTGTCTTACTGAGCTTTGATTGCATCTTTAGATTCAAACAGAGTAATTACAAAAAAGGGATTGGAAGGAAGTAATAGTTGGTTGAAGGCTGCCAAATACTTTCCCACATTTCATTGTTATTTTCTTTTCCATTTGTTTTTGAAAAAAATATAATCCCTGAGTGCTCTCAGTTGTACATGTAGCACCATGTGGACAGGAGGGCTTGGGACAGTTCTCTATGCACATCCTCTCTTGAGTGCACAGATTGTGGTTTTGAAGGGGATACTGGGCAGCTTCTGCTGGAATGGGACTCCCAGTGAATATGGGAAACTCATGGCTAATAAAAGCGAGCGGGGAAGGGCTGGGCGATGGGCTCTGCGGGGTGGTGAATGCTTCCCTCTGTGAGGGAGCCTTCCCAGACCCGCTGAAAGAGGCGGTCATTAAACTTCTTCTTAAAGAAACATCCTTAGACCCAGCCGATATGGCCAACTATTGCCCAGCCTCAAATCTTCCATTCTTGGGCAAGGTGATTGAGCAGGTGGTTGCTGAACAACTCCAAGCACGCCTGGAGGATGTGGACCATTTGGGTCCCTTCCGGTCGGGATTCAGGCCTCATCATGGGACTGAAACTGCCTTGGTCGCGCTGGTCGATGATCTTCGGCGGGCTAGGGACAAAGGTGAAAGTTGTTTCCTAGTTCTGCTGGATCACTCAGCGGTCTTTGATACTATCGACCATGACATCCTTCTGGACCGTCTAGAGGAGCTGGGAGCTGGAGGCACTGTTATACAGTGGTTCCACTCCTCCCTCCTGGGCCGTGTCCAGAAAGTGGTGTTGGGGGATGAGTGTTCAGACCCCTGGGCTCTCACTTGTGGGGTACCTCAGGGTTCCGTCCTCTCTCTCATGTTTTTTAACATCTACATGAAGCCGCTGGGAGAGATCATCAGGGGGTTTGGGCTGGGTGTTCATCAGTATGCGGATGATACCCAGCTCTACCTCTCTTTCAAATCGGAACCAGTGAAGGCGGTGAAGGTCCTGTGTGAGTGCCTGGAGGCGGTTGGAGGATGGATGGCGGCTAACAGATTGAGGTTGAATCCTGACAAGACAGAAATACTGTTTTGGGGGGACAGGGGAAGGGCAGGTGTGGAGGATTCCCTGGTCCTGAATGGGGTAACTGAGCCCCTGAAGAGGCCTGGGAGTCATTTTGGACTCACAGCTGTCCATGGAGGCACAGGTCATTTCTGTGTCCAGGGCAGCTGTCTACCAGCTTCATTTGGTACGCAGGCTGAGACCTTACCTGCCTGCAGACTGTCTCGCAAGAGCTCTGATTATCTCCTGCTTGGACTACTGCAATGCGCTATACATGGGGCTACCTTTGAAGGTGACCGAAAAACTACAATTAATCCAGAATGCGGCAAGTAGACTGGTGACTGGGAGCAGCCACCGAGACCACATAACATCGGTCTTGAAAGACCTACATTGGCTTCCAGTACGTTTCCAAGCACAATTCAAAGTGTTGGTGCTGATCTTCAAAGCCCTAAACGGCCTCGGCCCGCTATACCTGAAGGAGCGTCTCCACCCCCTTCTGGCGGTTCCCTTACTGCGAGAAGCGAAGTTACAGGGAACCAGGCAGAGCGTCTTCTTGGTAGTGGCACCCACCCTGTGGAATGTCCTTCCATCAGATGTCAAGGAAATAAACAACTATCTGACTTTTAGAAGACATCTGAAGGCAGCCCTGTTTAGGGAAGTTTGGGCAGGGTATAAATCATAAATTACTATATTATGAAACTTGCATTGCGCCAGTTTGATTTACACAAAGTACCAGTGAGCTGAGAACCCAGTAAATGAGAAGGAAAATACATATTTGGTTAGCATGTTTATAGTACAAACAATGTAATTAGTTAAATTGTTTTGTTAGTATTCTTGTTCATGCATTCAGCAGCAATGAGTAACAAATTTTGTTGAGTTCTCTCTTTTCTCTCTTTAATCCTTTTCCAATAAATATGCAAAATGAAGCAACCATATTGATATGAGATTTCCAATCTATAAATTACAGTAGAAAGATTAAAAAATGCCTATGATTACAGTTGCTGCAGGTGAACCAGGATGATTCTGAAGATAAGAAAGTTCCCCAAAAATCAGTGGTAAAAGAAAATATTGTGGATGTTTCCATGTGCCAAAAGCAACTTGATTCTTTAATTCTTAAGGTTTGTTTGCATGTATGATGCTTCATATTTAATATATTACTTTATGAAAATATTGTTTACATATTCTTTTCATAAATTCAGATCTTGTTGGTCTATCACCTTCACAGAAATATATTCCTGGGTAAGCATTCATATTGATAGGTGGTGGTAAGAATCAATACTCTTAATTAACTATTTGGTCCACAATCTGGTTTTATTAAAACCAGTCAGTTTCATTGTTGACATCAACAGGTGCAGATTTGTATGTTTACAGCACAATCATCTGCACGACTGCATACAAGTCAGTCCCATGGAGTTAACTGAGACTTAACTCCAAGTAAATGTGGGATTGTAGTATTGGTGCCTGCAAGGCAGTATTTGTTATTGTATTATTAGCTACTATGTGTAGAGTGTTGAGCTACTATGAAGATCTACCACAACAGCCCCTGTATATGCAAAAGATTAGATGTAGAAACATAGACTGTTTCTTGGGACATTGACCTTTGTTTATAATAGGCATGTATAGTTTTTGACCCACCAAGCCAAACCTGGCTCACCAGCTATATATCATAAGCTGCCAGTTGTTTGATAACTCTGTATTTCAGCAGACATCAAAAGCAAGCAGCTGATTATGATCCTGTTAGGTGCCATTCTTAGCTGATGGACTGCATTTGGCATGATGGGTCACAAGTTTCATTTTTAAAATAGATTTCAATACATGTCTGGAGTCAAATCTCTTGAACATAAAGAGATCTTGAACTGTGTTTTGGGGGTGCTTTCAGCAAGTAGATTTCAATTATTAAAGGCCAGAGTGCCTCTGCAGTCAATGGACCTTAGCCTACATGTGAACATTAGCCTACGTGTTAGTCTAATCAATATACACACTACAGTGGTACCTTGGTTTCGCAACCGCTTTGGATTACAACCATTTGGATTACAACCACGTCAAACCTGGAAGTGCCTGTCCCTTTTTTGGGATTACAAACATTTTTTGGGGGGGAGGCCCCATTGGTGAAAGCGTGCCTTGGGTTACAACCTGTTTTGGTTTACAACCGGACCTCCAGAATGGATTGTGGTTGTAAACCAAGGTACCACTGTATAATCTATTATTGCTTGGCTAAGGCATTGTCTGGCCACAGTATACGTATTACAGTGGTACCTTGGGTTAAGTACTTAATTCGTTCCGGAGGTCTGTTCATAACCTGAAACTGTTCTTAACCTGACGCACCACTTTAGCTAATGGGGCGTCCTGCTGCTGCCACGCTGCCGGGGCACGATTTCTGTTCTCATCCTGAAGCAAAGTTCTTAACCTGAGGTACTATTTCTGGGTTAGCAGAGTCTGTAACCTGAAGCGTATTTAACCTGAAGCGTATGTAACCCGAAGTACCACTGTATATACTACATGAATTAAGATTGGTAAAATGTCATATTGAAACACTTTATATTTGCAGCTTGAAGAATATGAAAAGAAAGATAAAGCCAAGTTATATGAAAACAATAGCATCCATGTTTTTAAGAGATATTTGAAGAAGATTTTAATTGAAGCTGGAAGACTTGGTCTTGTGAGTATCTGAATAAGCCAACATTCTTATTGCTGTATACATTTGCTCATTTAAAGATTAAAATGTATTCTTAGCAGCACATTCACTGATAAGATAGTAAGTATGTCATAGAACCCAACCATGTATTTATTCTTTATTTCCCTTTTACTTTGCTTTCATGTGACTAACAAGTAATCTTACTAAAAAAATCCTTCCAGTAGCACCTTTAAGACCAACTAAGTTAGTTCTTGGTATGAGCTTTCGTGTGCAAGCACACTTCTTCAGATACACTGAAACAGAAGTTGCCAGATCCTTCTATATAGTGAGAAGGTGGGGAGGGGTATTACTCAGAAGGGTGGTGGGAATGGGAGATTGGCAGATAGCTGAGATGAGCCTGTTGACGACTCTTAACGACTGTAATAGGTCTTACAGGAAAAGGCAAGGGGTGAGAAGGTGAGAAATGGCTTAGTCATGTATAATGGGATAAGAATCCAATGTCTTTGTTCAAACCAGGTCTCTCCATGGTTTTAAGTTTGGTAATGAGTTGCAATTCAGCAGCTTCTCTTTCCAGTCTATTTCTGAAATTCCTTTGTAGTAAAACAGCTACTTTGAGATCTTGTATAGAATGTCCTGGGAGATTGAAGTGTTCTCCTACTGGTTTCTCTGTTTTGTGATTCTTGATGTCGGATTTATGTCCATAAACTAACTTAGTTGGTCTTAAAGGTGCTACTGGAAGGATTTTTTTATTTTGACTATGGCAGACCAACACGGCTACCTATCTGTAACAAGTAATCTTACATAAAACATGAAAACATCCTATATTCATGGATAAGATGGGCTTGGTTCTGTAGTCTTATATAGACTTTGTCTTGGGCAAAGTCTCTTAGAGGTGCCTTGGGGGTGAATGTCGTCCCCTGCAAAGGTGTTCCTGTCTGGCCCTCAGGATTCTTCCCAGGCAATGCTTCCTTCCCAGGCCACACCCCTCACCAACACTGCTGTATCCTTTCCTCAAGTGCTTTGGCTTAACTCAGCTGTCTCATTGAGCTGTGTTAATGCTGCTTACATGCGTGCCTGCTTGCTTGCTTGCTTGGATGGTGGGGAGATATGTATAAACCTCTTAATGTAGCCAACTGTAAAAAGGGTAAGAGTCGTATCTGTTGCTCTACAGTACCTACTTTTTGCCTCAAACCTTACCTACCACTGCCATGCAGTCCCCAGAAGGTTGCCCAGGAGGAATGCTGCCCTTGGGCACTGGGGTTGGTTTTTTGGTGGGTTGTTGGTTTTTGTGTGTTTTTGTTGTTGTTGGTTTTTGTAATAAACCCTTGGATCTAGGACTTCTATAACTACAGTATTAGGTTTGATAAATGATTTTCACAGAACTCCCATCTTCTGTTGGTACTGTATATACATCAACAGCTTTACCTGTGAATCTGGGTAATAGGTTTGAGTAGGGCCGGCCCAGCCATGAGGTAAGGTGAGGCAACTGCCTCACACGACAAGATCCACAAAGGCAGCACATCTGGCCTGCAAGGAATGCATTACCTGCTATTGCCGATGTAGATCTTCACTTGCCCCTTCTTCCTTGGCAGAGCAGGGGGCTACATCATTTTGTGGTTCGTCTTAGGTGCCAAAATGTATTGGGCTTGCCCTGGTTTTGAGACTAGAGTAGGTGAATGTATACTTAGAAAATATTAAGCAGAGAAATCCTAATTATTGTATTATTTGACAGACTAGTCCTTGTACAGCGACTTACATGCATTTAACTTGTGCGCATTCAGCTTTACATGCTTGGCAAAATATTTTTTTTTTAATGGAAGGGGGGGGGGAAGCATCTGGAGAAAAAGACTAACAGTCCCACCCACCATTGAACCCAATGTGTTTTCACTATACATAATTTTGGCTATAGGCGTAATCCCTAGAACATAACCTCCACATAAACTGTATAAGAATTCTTTGCTCTTTGACTTCATCACTACAGCAGTCAGTCAGTTTGATTTAGTAAGGCTCTGCTTAGCTATGATTAACAGTCAGATTACTTTGTTATTATCTGCAAGAAATGTCAGTTCCCAATTCAACTGTGTTGCCTTGTTTTTTAGCCTGATGATAACACTGGAGATGTGCATTATGATGCTGAGATCATCCTTACAAGGCAGACATTTAATGAAATCAACAGGTTCCTTAATGAAGAGGGCTGGAAATCAGCTGCTTTGGATGATGCACTCAGTGATGTTCTGATTAACTTTAGGCATCATGATGCTGAAGTTTGGAAATGGAAGTTTGAGGACACTTTTGGGGCTGATGCATATAATGTCTTTATGGTGAGATAATCTTTCTGCAGTAAGGTGTTTTTCTACAGCCAATATAGTCATGGGTACCTCGCTTGCACCAGACAGAAAAAGATAAAACCTATATGCAGTGCTTTATCCCACTGAAGGCTGAGTATATATCTTTTAATGTTTTCAGGCAGCAGTAGTAGGTCAGGACTTCTTAATTTGTGATCCAAATTTCAGCCCACAACCATGACTGCTTTCCTACCATGAGTTCAGCACCACATTTATGTCTAGGTGTGCAAAAATAAAGGGATATGAATCAGTTCAAAATCTGTAGCATTGTCTTGAGTGCAGCTTCATGGGGTATGTACTGCAAAAGTCTAAAGTAAATTTATTTGTTGCATTTATACCCCACCTTTTTCTCCATGGAGGTCAAGGTGTTACACATTGTTTACCCCTTCTTCAATCCCCACAACAACCCTGTAAGGTAGGTTAGGCTGAGAGAGGTAGTGAGTGGCCTGAGATCCACCAGTGCGCTTCATGCCAAGTGATTATTTGAATGGCATCTGTTTAAATTTCAGTTCACATTTGGCTGCCATCAAGCTATTGTAAATGAAAAAAAGTTATCTGTTAGAATATGAGGGTTAATAAATGTTCACCAACATGATAAGGGTTCCACATTGTTCAGCTTTACTTCAAGTAACCAAAATGAGGCTGCTGCCACCCCACCCCATGATCCCTTTAATGCATACTGCTCATGATTCCCTCAAGCAGAAGCTGAATGGAAGATTTGTCTATTATCAGATAAATGCTAAAAATGCTTCAATGCTAAAAATGTAGGTTCCTCCCATTTTAAATAGTCTTGGCTTTTATAATTCTTTTGCAATTTATCTCTCTTTTTATCTCTTGTTTTCTAAAAGGTACTTCTGTGTTTAGTGTGCATTTCAGTAATAGTTGCTACAGAACTATGGACACGCATTGGTTGGTTTACACAGCTAAAACGTGTTTTATTCATAAGTTTTCTCATCAGTTTTGGGTGGAACTGGATGTACCTATATAAGGTAAACAATTACTAGTGTTTATTAAGTAGTAATGGGGAAGTGGATATCAGTGTGCCCTGAAAATACAGAAAATGTTGTGCCACTCACTATTTAGCTCAATAACTTAACAGGGCTCAATATAAACTCAGGCTACCACACTTGCTACCCTTAAAACAAAAAATGTTCTTATCCGGCACATTTTGATATTGATCCAGTAATAATCAGAGGCCATTTTGGAACACTTGTGCAAAACTATTTTAAAATATGTCAGGTTCGTTCTCGTTAGTCTAGTGAGATTGGCACATTGGTCTTTCCTTCTCCATGATTTACTAGCAGTTCAGTAGTTTTGAACTTTTCTTATCCTGTGTGGCAATCTTATAAAATTAACAGTGTGCTGCAGCAGGTCTAATAGACTCTTTCCCCTCTGCTATTTTTCAGTAATTTTATGGCTCAGTCACAGAAAGAAAAGTGCTTGACCTCAAGAGCCATATGTGTGCAATCTGTTTTGAATAATCATATGTTTTAAGAAGTAGACTTTTAATAGCTTTGAATTATTCAGTTTTATTGTATATGAAAGTTGCAGCTGCGTTTGGAAGTATATTAGTAGGATTTATTTATATCCTGCTTTTAGGATACAAATCCTACCAAGACAGTTTACAAGTAACATCAAATTGCATTAATACAGTACAAAAAATATATCAAAATATTAAGTCATAAGGAATTTCCCACAGGCTCTGTGGAAACAGAGGGCAGTGGGATTTTCATCCACTTTTTTAAAAAAAGATTCCAAAATGAAATTGATTTAACAATTTTGTTAAATTGTTAAAATCCTTTTGTTTCTGTTGTAGGTAGCCTTTGCTCAGCATCAAGCTGAAGTGGCAAAAATGGGAAAATTTGATACTGTATGTGCTGAGAAGATCCGCTGGAGTGATGGTCTAATAGGTGAGCTGTTTTTGTTTTGCTTGCTAACTTTCCATGTCAGATTTCCTTCTCAGTAGTGGCACCCGCTCTGTGGAACTCCCTCCCATCAGATGGCAAGGAAATAAACAACTATCTGACTTTTAGAAGGCATCTGAAGGCAGTCCTGTTTAGGGAAGTTTTTAATGTTTGATGTTTTGCCGCTTTGTTATTATTATTATTATTAATATTCTGTTGGGAGCTGCCCAGAGTGGCTGAGGAAACCCAGCCAGATTGGGGGGAGGGGGTGTTAAATAAATTTTTGTTTGATTGATTTAGTAAACATTTAAGCTTATTTTTAAGATTGGCTCTAAACCAAATCTGGAGTGGAGTACCTAAGACGGTTGGATGGCTCCTTGTATGCCTCCTTCCAGCAACTCCTGCTTCCAAGCTGTTGCCAAACATTTTGTTTTCCTTTGGACCACATTAATGAGCCTGAGAGCAGGGTTTTGTCTAGACAGTCAAGGACTTCCATACACATTGCTCAGGCTTGTGTTCCGGCAAGGCCACCTCAGTGCTGCTAATGCAGAGTTTTGGCTTCACACCCTGGCGGCACACTCCATTGCCTCTCGAGACAGATGCCAACAACACATTTCTGATATTGCTGATTTTACTCTCTGAGTCATTTCTTCCTTGTGCCAATATAATGATTCAAACATAATTATTCCTGAAATATTGCCTGTATATTCAAGCATTTCAACTTGCTTAGTTGGACTGTGTCATTCATACTGATAATCTTCTGAAATGAATCTCTTTCCTGGTGGTTTCCTAGATTCATTTAATGTAATTGTCTTTGAACAAGTCAGGTAGATGTGCTCCTTGAAATATCTACAGAAGACATATTGTCTGCTTGTTGAGCCCAAACTAGTTTTTTTGGCGATAGACTAGGGTATGGGAATCAGGTCTGCTGAACATCTAAAAAAATGACAGAGAAAGGTATTTTAGTGGGATGAAGGGGAATGAAGACAAGAATACTGGAGAAGTTCAGCATCACCCTTGGCCTTTTCAGCCCAGTGCACTCTTCTAGTGCTGCTGCTAAACCAAATAGCCATTTGGGAGGAGAACTGAGTCTGATAATCTGGGTTAGCAAACTTCTAAAAACTTCTAAAAACCTTTCTCCTACACCTCCCATTGTAGGGCTAGGAGAAAAGGGCATGAGGAAGAGACTACAGAGGGAAAGTAACAAGTTTCTCTGTATCTGTTACATTTTACTTATGTACCTAATCAGAACAAAACAGGACTAAAAGCAAATAAATAGGACTATTTGGTAGCAGACCAAGGTATGGATACTTCCTCCTCCTGAGGAAAGAAAGTGCCATTTGCCATTTGCTACATTGCTTACCTAAAAAGGTAAAGGTAAAGGACCCCTGACAGTTAAGTCCAGACGCGAACGACTCTGGGGTTGCGACGCTCATCTTGCTTTACTGGCTGAGGGAGCTGACGTTTGTCCGCAGAGCATTTTCCCGGGTCATGTGGCCAGCATGACTAAGCCGCTTCTGGTGAAACCAGAGCAGCGCATGGAAACGCCGTTTACCTTCCTGCCAGGGTGGTACCTATTCATGTACCTGCACTTTGACGTGCTTTCGAACTGCTAGGTTGGCAGGAGCTGGGACCGAACAACAGGAGCTCACCCCGTTGCGGGAATTCAAACCACCCACTTTTCCCGATCAGCAAGCCCAAGGTTCAGTGGTTTATACCACAGAGCCCAAATACCAATCTGGCAGGTTGGGGGTGGGTGTGTTCCGTTCTGCAAATTGTGCTTCAGCCATGTCTTCTACTCAAGACTGGGCTTACCCCCAGTTTAGCAAATATACTTTAAAATACCCTGAGTGTTGGTGTAAATATTAGAAAATCATTTCCTTCCAGATCTTGTATCATTTCTTTTGATAAGACAAGTATAGTAAAGTGTTTACACCCTCCTCACTGTCTATATATGACTTCTTATTACACACTGAAAACATCTAGTTATTTATTCATCCTTACAGCCAAAATATACTTGCTTTTTCGTGGTTAGTTGTATGACTTGTTGCTTTTTAACTATAGAATGGTTTAGAAGCTCGATGACGTTCCAAGATGATCCTTGTCAAAAGTATTATGAAACCGTATTAGTAAATCCTATTTGGCTTGTTCCTCCAACAAAGGTATTCTCTTTTTCTAACTGAGTCATTTGTATTTTGTTTGATTCTGACAGCTTCACTATCATTCTAATTTTACTTTCTGTCTGGTTTTAGGCATTGGCTGTTACATTTACCAATTTTGTAACGGAGCCATTGAAGCACATAGGTCAAGGAATTGGTGAATTTATTAAAGCACTCATGAAAGAGATTCCATTGCTGCTACATATCCCAGTGCTGGTGATCATAGCAATAGCAGTTTTGGTATGTACATGCACAGAAACATGAGGGATTCAATACTGCACACATGGATTAGAAATTGTGAAAGTAGATACAGCTAACAATGGATTTGCTCAACAAGTTAACACCAGTAAGACTGAAGTAAGGGTACAATTAGCTACTTGCCTGTGAGTGATAGACAAGGTAGTTCCAGAAATAACATCTTAGTTCTAGCACAGTTGTTCCACCTCCTTGTGCAAGAAGAGGCAGCTGTGATTGTATATTGATGCTCTTTCTAGTCCTAAGAAAGAAGTGTTAGAGGATAAGGAAGACTTAACTTGTTGACATCTGCAGCTAATATTTTGGGACATAAATAGCAATTTATTTTTCAAGGATAGTATAATCTTTCTCCCATACTGAAGTATTGGCTTCACACAAAGAAACAAATTATCCATATTTAAAGATTTATGAAATAGAAAATTGGATTTTTTAACATGCATGCCAGAGCAGTGGAACATAATTTGGCATTTTCTGTTAGGTGGACTGACTAAAAGTAATACTCATTTGTAAAGCTCTATTCTTATATGAATATAAGTAAGTCCAAGAATTTAATTCTCTGTTATATAGGGCAGTTACAGAAATACTATTTCCACTATGTCTGACTAAGAATAGTTGATAGTGAAGAAAATCTCTTGAAAAAATTATCTCATTTTAATGAATATATAGGAACACAGATCTTGAGCCTATTTTCAAAACAAAACAATGTAAAAACCTGTGTTAAAAGGAGGAGTGGAAACAAAGTTTGTCAGAGTACTTACAAGGGTGTCTCTTCTGTAGGGTTTCTGCTTTGGGGCTGGAAGCTCAGTGAATGCGCTAAGGATGTTAAGCTACTCAGACAAGCGGCCACCTCCAGCACTTCCTCCAACAGATGAACAGCCGCCTTCACTTCCCCCAAGGGGCAAACAGTCACCTCCTGCACTCCCCCCAAGGGGCAAACAGCCACCTCCTGCACTTCCTCCAAGGACCAGAGCAATACAAGAACAAATGCTACATCTGCAGCCAAATGACACAGGTGAAAATGGTGTCAACATTATAGAAAATATGGAAAATACATACAATATTTACTCCATCAAGAGAGGACCTTATGACAGAGGAGATGCTTCAGTAAAGGTAATATTTAGGTTTTGCAATCAGGTGATGTGCTATATATATATTGTTGTCCAGCAGCCTCCCAGACCAAGCAAGCAAGTCTCTGGCATTGTGTTGTAGAACCTAGGACTATTTCCATACTGAAACTGCTCTTGCTGCTCTGACTCAGGACTTCATGCGATGAAAGAAGCTAGATGCTGGCTAGAGCACAAATGGTGGAAGTCCCACTTCAAAGATTACTAAACCTGTGCTAAAGCACATAATTGTGCCTGCTGTGGAAACGAAAGTGGCAAAGAAAGTGAGCTAGATGCCATGATTGATGCAGTCCTAAGTGAAGTTTCCACCAAGCCACATTTTGTGGGATCATTTTCAGTTTTTGCAGCCGAATGGCATTGACAGGGTGCTTGTGAGTCTGCACCCAAAAAGATGCCCTTTGGACCATTTTCGTTCATGGCTGGTTAAAGCTAGCTAGAGGGGTGTAACTAGATAGGATCTTCGTGTGATGAATGCATCTCTGCCTGAGGAGGTTATGCCAGACATCTTGAAGAAGGTAATAGTATAGTCATTCCTGAAAAAAACCACCCTGGATCTGTGGTATTTAACAACTGCCCAATCACAAATACTTCCTTGAGTGTTATGGTGACGCAGCTACAGGCGTGTCTGGAGAAATCGGGTTATCCAGATCCTTTTTAATCTTCTTCATGCCCAGGTTTGGAACTGAATCTGCCTTGGTTGCTCTAATGGATGACCTCTGTTGGGAAAGGGACAAAGGGAAGCATGACCCTGTTGCTCTTAACTCTTGTCAGCTTTCGATACCATTAACCATGGTATCCTGCTGGACCCATCTATAGGAGATTAGTATCAGTTCCGGTTAGTGAGCGGTTCCGGTCTTATTTCCAGAGGCAGTTCCAGAGGGTATCACTGGATGAGTTCTCCTTGGCCCCTTGTCTTTTGAGGTATGGGTGCCACAGGACACTTTGTCTCCAGTGCTATTTATCATCTACATTAACCTGTTGGAAATGGTCATTAGGAATTTTGGACCAAGCTGTCATAAGTACATTGATGTTGCCCAATTCTGTTTCTATGCAATTCCTGACTTGAGAATGGTAAAAAAAAAAAGGCTGTTGTCTGGTGTCTGGATGTAGTGGTGGACTGGATAAGGACTAATAAACTGAGCCTGAATCCTAGCAAAATGGAAGCTCTGTGGATGAGTAGTTCCTGGGTCCAGGAAGTTGGTAATTTGCATGACCTGGACAGGGCCAGAAGGGCTAGCCAATATGTTCTCTCCTGTTTGAGAACTATACTCTTAGGAAATGTATATGGGAATTTAACAATTCAGTTTGGAATCTTTATTGCAAATAATGAAGAAAAAGAACTTAATTTTCTATAGTTATTAACACAGGAGGTTTAATCTGCATTAAAAACAATTCTTGACAGGCACCTCAACTACCAACTAGGGATGCACTAATTTCATAACTGCTTTCTAAAAAACACCTTAACACAATTTTCACATAAGAGTATCAAAAACAGCAAATAAATTTAAAGCAAGACTAAAATCATAACAAAATAGACACTCATGGTAAAGACCCATTTATCCAGCTGCGAAAGCCAGTTGGAGCAAAACCGTTTTCAGTTTTAATGCATGGAACTGGCATTATTAAAATGCGTTAGGTTTAATAAGATGTATAGTGCACTTAAACATGTCTACTCAGAATCAGTCTCGTTCAGTTCAGTGAGACCTAGCTGGGGGTTTGTAGCCTTAATTATTTAATGACCTTGATTCATCTTGTTTTTTCAGTCTTCAGAAGAAGTAAATTTACAAACAGAAGCAGAAAAAAAGAACAGTGAAGACCGTCTTGTAAGTTGATAGATAATATGTTGGGCGGGGTATTAAATAAAATGTCTTAAGAAAAACACTTAATTCCTAGTATGTTTGAATATCAAATTGATATTATATTTTTACTTAATGGATGTTTCAGACTGTTATAAGAAACTTTTTTCCCCTGGGTGTTGGATGTCTCTTGTAGCTTGAAGTCTGGAAGCCCTATGACAGAACAGATTTTGTCAGACCTCACTTTGCCTCACAATCTGATATTTTCATTGTGCCATGATGTTAGACTACGCAAAAAATGGAATAGCATGCATTTGCGTAGCTGGTTGTACAATGGAAAGTAGAAAATAATATGTTCTACTGTGTCTGGCACATTCAAAAAACACCCACAATGTCTCAGCTATCTTTCCCTCTCAGCTCTTAGCTTCTGGACTCCTCCTCCTCCTTACCCAACTGAATGGGCTTGGTACTCTTTGAATATTCACAGGGCTGTCAAGATACATACATAGAATGAACACATTCAAGCAAACAAGCACACTATTTCCCTCTTTTCACCTGACCACTTTTAGGCAATAAGGTTTCTAATTCCAGCAGTGCTCGATAGATCAAAGCCTGTATTTCATTGGTTTACACATTTCTATACCAGGGCTGCAGCTTTCTCCATAAACACCCCATTCATAAAATATGGCAAGCACCCATGTTGTCCACACGTAACACTTGTACTTATCACTATGAATTAGACCCGTTTGTTTCAGAGGAGGTAGCTTTTGCAAGAAAGAGACTGCAACAAGCCATCCCTCATATGTAGAAAGCCATGTTGCTCTCCCATCCACATTACACCCACGGGAGAAAGTAATGTTGTCTTAGCATAGAAGGTTGTTCTCATTGAGAGTCATTTGTGTCCCCTTTAGTGGTTTTTCTTTGCTCTTTGTTCTGTTTCTGTGCATCAGAGGGTCTTACTGAGCTCACAGAATGGAACGGAGGTATGACAAAATCTGTTGTTGCAGGGTTTAGAGATAATGGCCAAATTTCACTTAAGATACATATACCCAAAGAGGACCACCTTTCACAGTAAAACCGTTACTAAAATAACAGATTGAGATACCCCATTAAGGCCACAATCCTATATCCAGTTTTCTGAGACTAAGCCCCATTGAACTCAGTGAAACTTACTTCTGAGAATATATGTATGGGATTGCACTGTCCGTATTTTTTGTTGATTTTTGATGACCTAATATTGTTCCACAAATTCAGTGATATGTTACTTCTTGCAGAGTGGATTAGATACTAAACCAGGTGATCAAGCTACTGATAGAATACAGAACAGCACAGATCAAAGCCTGGTTGAACTGGACAGACCTAGCCACATACAAGAATTTACAAGAGGCAATGAAGATGAAACAAAATGTAACTTTAAAGAGGACAGGAGTGTGCAGCAAGAAGTTCCGGATATAACAGGATGTAAGAAGAAAGAGAGCCACTCATGTGAATTAGAAGAACCCACAGAGAAGATTGTAGAACATTTGAGCTTTACTGTAAGTTTTAACATACAGTATATTTTGTGTATCACAGAAAGGTGATGTACCCCTCAGCCAATTCGGCCTTTCCTAGTGAGGTAGCATTGTTGAGCAAACACAGAGGTCTTTCCCTCGTCTGCCTGCTGCAGAGGCTGGAAAGACCTGCACAGAAATGCCAACAAAGAAGCAGTTTGAGGACTTGCTTTATTATCTGCCAGTTTGAGAATAACAATGTTACATTCTAGGCTGGATGCACTCTCTTGCCTTATTTCAGCTATTTATATAACCATTTCAAAAAGCTCGGTAATGCAGGCAAATTTATTTATCAAATTCAGAGAATGTAAGAATGTGTCAAATCTGAGTTGAAGCCTTAAATCATTTAGGTATCTGATTCCTACTAGAATCAAGCTTAGTAGACAAATGCTGTTTTATTCAGACTTAAAATCAAAGGATTATATCCAACTAAATTCTACTTAAGAGTAGTCCAATTAAAATGAATGGATCTAACTTGAGTATCATGATCTTTGAGTTGTACTATATTGAATATTTAATAACTTAAAGGAAGAGTAAATTCCTTTCTGGGTTAGCGGAGTCTGTAACCTGAAGCGTATGTAACCTGAGGTACCACTGTATATTAAAAAAAACAGGAACAAAAACAAACCAGTAGCCCCATTCCCAGTCCTCATATTCAACAACTTTCTGTAGTACAGTGGTGCCCCGCAAGATGAATGCCTCGCAAGACGGAAAACCCGCTAGACGAAAGGGTTTTCTGTTTTTGAGTTGCTTTGCAAGACGATTTTCCCTATGGGCTTGCTTTGCAAGACGAAAGCGTCTTGCAAGTGTTCCGATTTTTTTTCGCTCCCCCCCCCCTTTTCTAAGCCGCTAATAGCCTTTTAGGCGCTAATCTGCTAAGCCTTTAATAGCCGCTAATAGGGTTGCTTCGCAAGACAAAAAAACCGCTAAACGAAGAGACTCGTGGAACGGATTAATTTCGTCTTGCGAGGCACCACTGTACTGGATGTATTAGATGGCAACCTTATGACCCAGTTCTGTTCATATTTACTTGAGAACAAGCCCTACTAAGTTTGAGTAATGGTGCATAGGATTAGTTAGATTCTTTGGTAAAAACAGCTGCCTAGAACGATTTGCCCAAGTGTGTTTAATGAGACTGACAGCATTCTTTAAATAGCAGCATCTTGGCCGTGGTGGAAGATGATATTAAGCTGAAGAGAGCAGCAATGTTCTGCTTCAGTTTCCATTACCAATTCTCACCAAAACTCATTTCCCCATGTAGAGTTTAAATTGCATGTGTGCAAACATAAATGCATCTGGAGTGGAGAGAATAGGGAAGGGCTAGCTGGGGTAATGGTTGGCATAGCAGTGAGCCTTGGCCTCCTATACATTTAAAAACAATGGCACTGTAGTCTGTGTTTGAAGATGTCATAGTTTTATCCTTCTACCATTACAAAAAGTACCAGGATAGTGGTTTTGCCCTTTAAGATTACTAAATATTTGACTCCACACTGGAATAGAAATTAAAAATAATCTGAAAGGTTGTGGCTTGTATGCTTCTCATTTAAATCTTCTCATTTACAGGAACAAAAACAGAGGAACACTGCTTCCTGATAGACCTCCTTATGATTTTTTTAAATGCCTCTGCTAACCAACAAATGTTCGTGAATCTACTTTTGTCAGTTTTCATTCTTATAGAACTTCTTTGCATATTAGGTATCGGGGCACATAAATCATATTTATGAAGCACCTTTGTTTCCATACAACTTCAACACATTTTAAAAACATTTAATGAGAAAATAATGTAATTCGAAAAGGGACTCTACTGGTAAAATGCTTTTAAAATTTGTGCTATTTGCCAACAAAATAAACTCTTACAAAATGTTACTAATGAAATTTCTTTTATATTCATATCTGTAAAAGCTGTTATTTAGGTTCAACAGGAGAACTTTTATTTAGCTGTGACTTTCCCCTACCCCAAGATCAAGAACTAATTTTTACCAGGTGTCCTGTTTTTGCATGAAGAAGGCTTGAACATTGCTTGGAAAAGGAATGTTGGTTCATACCCAAGTTCATGTTCTTCAAAGGTAGGAGAATAACCTCGAGTGGGTTGCTTTTCCCAGTCCCTCAAGGAGACAGGACCATGCAAAGCAAGCTCTCTGACAGAGAAAGCACATCTTCAGCCATAACAGTCTAGCCCCCACCCCACCCACCAAAAAACAAAAAACAAAACAAAAACCCAATAACAGGCGGGAAATAATGGAAGGCTTCTCTTAACAAATGGGAGCAACAAATAACTAGAATAGCTGAAAAAACTCCAGGGTGGGTAGGAGATAGGACCTTACCACAAAAGGAACTTATCTGACTTAAGAACCAACGGCATTCTCTTTGGATCAGTTCATTTACTTACAGACAAAATAGCAGGTTTTGCTAGTATGAAAATATTTATTTTTCTTGTGTGTGTGGTTTTTTTTAAAAAAAACACAATGTAATACTTGTCAATTGTTTTGGAACATTTTATACTTCTTAGGTGTTAGAAAAACTTTTGAGGTTAAGTCTAGAGTTTTCCTATTACATAATTTTAGCTGGATTTTCCCCCATAAGCTCATGTGAAAAGTACCGTTAAACACTAAACCATACGAAACAAAAAAATATTTACAGAGAGAAAATTGAAACAGTGCTCTATAGAGCTTTTTACAAACATTTTTAGATATGTTTTTTTCAAGCTGTGGCAGCAGTAACTGTACCATAAACTTTTTCCCTTAAAGGCATTGTTTCCTGTATTATTAAAAAAAAAGGAATTCCAGTATTACACAATCCATCTGTTTCTCTTCGGTGTGCTTTTGAAGAAGTCCATTAATTGGAATTTGCCCTCTTCAAATCAGAGGGTAGAAAGACTCTCTGTTCATCCATTCTCTTCCCTTGGGATCGCAAAATAAGGCTAAAAAAATCTTCATCAGGTACAGTTGGTCCTTTTGTGATGATTGGTGGTGGTGCACATCTCTGATCATCTAGTCTAGAGCCCTAAAATCAAAACAAAGTAGGATAGGAGTTACAGCTAAAATCCACTGTTTAATCATTCCACAGTTCAATTCATCCTGTTTGCCCATGTTAAACCTATTAAAAGTAGTAACATTCACATTTTGGCAGAATATTGTCAGCCATGATTTCCTGTCCTTTCCCAGCAGAAACAGCATATATACATTGTGTGGTTCTAATTGAAATACTCACTCAGAGAAGCAGTAATATAGCACAACTATGTCTGTTCCTCCAGTGACAAAGGAAGAAAAGAATTGTGGTGGGGTTTTTTGATTTGGTAACATGGTGAAAGATGTTGGCCAAATTGAAGCTGGTTAAAAGATTTTGTCGACCAAAATCCTGGATAAACTATTTTACTTCCACAGCAAATACACTAGGAAAGCAAGTGCTAGAAACATTTGGAAAATCTTAAGTGATAGGATATGCGTTTTTGAACATGTCAGTATGCTATTCTCCATGGTTACTGTTGGATAACAATGTGGTGAGTTCTTGTTCTCATTCTTTTTATTGGTTTTTCACATATAATAAATACAAAGTACAATAAACAATAGCAGCTTGCCTGTCATTTTGGGGGGTGGGGGTGGGATTAAAATTGGAAATATTGCTTAGAACAAGTTAGTGATGCATATTAAAGTCTCTAATCCAGTAACTCTCTGCCAATGTTTCCATGGGTGTGGGGAGGTTGTCTCGATGCAGCATCTGTCGTACAAGAGAAGAATGGATGCCAGCTAGAAGAATAAAGGACTCATCTGGCATCTTGTCACACTTCCCAGCCAGAGCAGTGAACTCCACCCAAGTGTGTACCATGAATGGATACAGAGGCCTTAGCCCAGATTAGAGAGGAACACCTTTCAGGTATGCATGAGCATATACTTCAAAGTCAGCTAACACAACATGAACCCATTTTAAGAATACTGAAAGATTAGCTAACATATTGTACCTTTCATGATAGGGAAAAGTGTGACACAAGAACAAAATAGTTTTAAATTTTCCTAATCTATCGTATTTTTCACTCCATAAGACACTTTTTTCCTCTTAAAAACTAAGGGGAAATGTCTGTGCGTCTTATGGAGCAAATGTGTGGTCCCTGGGGCTGGGGGGGGGGACCCGGGCTTCAGCTCTGGGAGCAATGGGAAGGCTGCGTGCAGCCTGTCTGCTGCTCCGTGAGCTGCTCTTTGGGGCTGGGGGGGGGGACCCGAGCTTCCCCCGCCAGCCCCGACAAGTTCCTTAGCAGCTCTGGGGTAGCCCGCAAAGCCTCCGCAGGGCAGCAGGGAGCCTTCATCCCGCTGCCCTGCAGAGCACAGCTATCCCTGGCTTTGGGGGGAGGTGGGGGAAGGGACAAAGCGAGGCTCTCTCACCTCCCACAAAAGCCCCCAAGAGCCAGCATGTCTGACGGGCTGCCTTCTCCCTCCTCGGGGAAAAGCCTGCAAGCGCCGCAGATGCTATGGAGCGAAAAATACGGTATATTTTAACCATCTCTTCCTACTAGACCCTTAGTCTATGAGCTCTTTGTTTGGAATAAATAGTTAATGTCATGGAAAGACTCTAGAGCTTCTTTTGCATTTTGTCCTTATGAAGTCAGAGCACTTTAGATAAAAACTGAATTACTCAGTTTGCTTATAATCTCCAAGGCCCTTCAAGCCTCCTTCACTATATTATCGTTTTATAAATGTTATGTTAGCCACTCCTTCACCTTGTCAAGAAATGTGTCTGCAAATATTTTGCACATTTTAGATAGTTTAATAACATCACTTGCTTTATAGTAAACTTTATTCCAACTGAAATAAATTTTTCTCCTTGCACAGGATTCACAGCTAGTTGTTAGATGCTTGGGAAGTAGGGCTGGCCAATGTCAGGTTTTCAATATTACAATGTATCACCAGCCAAACATTACAGTCTGGCAATTCACCATGATGTTGAAATAAGCTGCACTGACCCCAGCCCACAAGGGAGGGAGCAGTTTCACCTCACAGGACTGGGGTCAATGCAGCTTGTTCCCAGTGCTGGGGGAGGAGCAAGTCCCTCCAGCCCCAACACCTGGTGTGGAGAGAACATGCACTGCCCATCTGGGGGGGGGGGCACAAAGGCTTTACCCCCCCAGCTGACCAAGCCCCACGTCCCTCCAGCTCACGGGGCACTTTTTGTACTGCATTGCCCCATAAGACCCCTCATCTGACTACCTTCACCCTGGTGAGTGGGGTCTGTCTTTCCTCCCAGGGTGGTGGGTGACCCTGGAAGTAAAGATGCAGTGCACTGGTTGGGTGGGGAGAAAGAGATAACCTGCCAAGGCGGCACTGTGCCAAGGTGCCTGCCTCACCACCACCTTGGCATGCATGGGCTACCTCTTTTGGGGTGCACAGCTGCCTGCCCCTCAGCAGACAAAATCTAGCAGAGCACCCACCACGTCTCTGCCTTGTGGGGGCTCCCTTAGACTTCTCCGCTGCAGGGCAGGCAGCCCAAGGGAGGAACAAGCTAGCTTGTCCTCAATTGTACGATGGCCAGAGTGCAATGGTGGCTTCACCTGGTGGTATATTGCGTGTGAAACTGCCTCCAGTGCCCGGCTCCAGTTTGTTTTTCCTTTGGCACACTGGTGGCAAAGGGACTCCTGAGTGGTCTAGCCCTCATACCTGGACCGATGTATTGATATAGAAAAGTCCTTTTGATCCAGGCTTTTAAAACAAAATCCTAGTGACATGTATAGTCATTTCAACAGGGAGAAAAAAATGAGATAAGAAATCTGCAATTGTGAGGGTCAGGCAAAGTCTGTTCAGAACCTGAGAAATGTGCAGAGGGCTGTTTTCTCAAGTCAGAGCATGTTCTGCTTATTTCTCATCCAACCAACATATAAATCCAGTAAGTTGAGTTCCTTATTCCTTACAGCATTTTGGCGAGCCATTTGATTTTAAGAGTATATCTGAGGGTGACTCACCACGAGCTTTGTTTAAAATGCTAAGATTTATCAGAGAGCATTCATTAACTTTTTAAATCGAAAAAAACAGTAAGAACCCACTGAAACCAGATGTCACCATCATGCTGCATAAAGTTTATTTCCTTCTGGCCTTCACAAAACATGACATACTATGTAGAGCACCATTTACAAGACTTACCTGATATTTTATCAAAATGTCAAAGAAGTCATCATCTGGTTCACTATTGCTACTGGCCATCAAGCGGCCAAGGACCGATTGACTGTTGCGCTGATTAAGACGAAGTCCTGGTAAATCACTGGCATTGGCTCGCTGATCATCTAGACGTCTACTCTGAGAGCTAGCAAGAAGATCTAGAAATTCATCAGTGTGAGGTGAGACCATGGACGTAGAAAAGGCTGCAGAAAGATGAAGAAAATACTTATGCTGCTTTTATTCTATTCTGTCAGAAGGTGGGAATTATACACAATTTAAAATTAGTTACATTTTTTCAATGTTCTTGACGGTGTAGAAGAAGATGTCACTGCCAGTCTGTTCCTGTCCTGGAAACAATACCGTTGATCATCCATTCTGTTGCTCTGAAATCGACTTAGCAAATCAAAGAACCCTTCATCTCCAGGCACATCAGGGCTGTTCTTTTAAGAAGTCAGATAAAAAAATAGTCAGGCCAAAGTTATACTGGTTACTTTTGAAGACAATAGGAGAGATTTTTCCTCTACCCGTGTTACAAAAAAAGCTATGCACAAATAAATAGCATGGGAAAGAGGGAGGGAAGAAGAGCCTATGAGGTAAAACAACACTTAGGCTAAGACGCTAGCAAGCCAGCACAGTATTTCAGCAGCTGATACAGGTTTTATAATCAAATGTTTAGTTCTCACTCCAACCCAACAAAATTTTCAAATGGATTTTTCCACCCAAATCCTAACCATGCTTATTTAGAAAATATCCACTGAGCTTGATGAGAAGTGCTTCCTAAGAAGTATGCTCAGAATTACCTTCATAATGAGCATTAATCATGATGTTGCTAAGATTTTTTTTAACTCAAGCAAACAAGTTAAACCAACATGCTTCTAAAAAGGTGTTCAAACTATAATTTTAAGATTTCTTTCAAGCAATTAAATATTTATCCACAAATACCTTCTGTGAACTTAGTCGGTGGTCAATAGAATTACTAGCATCCTGAAGCACTTTAGAAGATGTGATGTTTTTGTATTTTTTGCCTTTTAATCGATTTACAAAGTGTAGTTTTGCTGAAGGTTTAGGAACTAGTGGTTTCTGTTTGGCCAGAATTTCACTGTTCCAGTCCTGAACCTAGAGAACAAGGGACAATGTATATCAAAACAGGAAGAAGCCTGCTATGGCAACAAATCCTACACCCTTGAAGTTCTAAGCAGCCTTCCAAGTTAGAACATTACAAGCGGTATCCACTACAACCTGTATCACTATAATAGAGATGTAAATTTTGGGCAAGAGGGTGGTCACATTTTCCCAGGGACAAGATACTGCCACTTTTAATGTTTCTTTGTGACACTGCACTACATTCAGGAAAGTAGTATGGATCCCAGGTATTATTTAGCTATAATTGTCCAGGATAACTTTTTAAGACCTAAAATTAAGTTCATGCAGTGATGCCAATTCCTTCTTCATTATATTAATTGTACATCACTTTCCCCCTGTTTAAATTAGCTCTGCCTCCTTAGATTGTTCCTGAACTACAGATACACACAAGCATTCTGAATTTTTAAATATCCCATTTCTGTGTACAGATCAAGTGCAGCAAAAAGGAGAGACCCCCAGGCAAATGGGGGCGGGGCAGGTGGAGGCACAAGGGGGGGGGGCAGGAAGCAGAAGCAAAGAAGACACAGTGGAACAACAGATGAACTTCTATATTTTTAACTTTTTCTCCTACCCTTTGACTCCCCATGTGTGGAGACTAAGGGTGGTATTCAAGGAAGTTTTGCTTGGGGTAGGCCTACTGAAATTAATGGACCAAACTTAACCATGGTCACTAATTACAATGGGTCTACTATGACTAGAAATAGCACAGGAAACAACCCTAAAAATGTGAACTTGGAATTCATTTTACCCATTTCTCAGCAAAGCTGCTGCTCCTCATAATTTTAAAACAATAAATTTAATGTTTAATGTTAAACATTAAACATTTAATGCTTTTTGCTCCTCCCTGCTGGTAAGCAGGAGCAACAAATCACAACCCTTGGCTTAGTATTCTTTCCAAATCAGGGATCATGTTTTTTGCTCAAAAAACAGGGATCCCTGGATTGAGTGATCTGCACATTGACCATAGAACATTAAGGGTCATTGTGATGTGTGAACCAAGCCTTGGAAAGAAACTCAGAACATCAAACTGCACAGAAATCAGTCATCATTCCATCTTGCTTAGGATGTACTTGTGTGCCCTTCATTTCCAGTAGCATGCCTCAATTACAGAACCAAACATTATTACCCTTAGTACTGTTCTACTCCTATATCTTCTCTCTCTTTCAGTGCTATTTCTGGTATTTCCATGTAGTCATCTTCTGTAAACAATGGCTTAATTTATTTTAAGTACCCACAGTACTCAAGACAAAGGGAAGAAAAATATTTTCTATCCCTGATATGTAGTCAATCAACTAAATCTCTGCTTCAGTTCAGCTGATTTGGTCTTCAGATCATAAACATCAAATACAGCATAAGGTATTGACAACCTCAGGGGAGGGGGAGAAGGCTATAGATGCACACACAAGTGGTGCCATTTATTGCCAGATTCACAATCAATCAGAAACAGTTAATAATACAGATTTTGATTCTCCCATTTTTGACCAAAATCACTTTGTGCATAACTTGTTCTGGCTAGTCTAACATCCAAAGGTAGTTGCCACTGCAGAACACTGGTCAGTGAGGAGCACTGCTGCCAGAGACCTGACACGCCCCCCCCACCAGGAGAGAGGGGGACGACAACAAAGCAGCAGGCAGGTCAGCACTGTGCAGGCGCGTAGATGGGAGTGCCACAACCTCCACATCCCCTCTCCCTATAGCTTGAATGACAAGTAAGCCTAATGTGCTGAATCCATATTAAGGTAATAATGCCTAGCTGAATTCCATTTCCTGTAAAATCAGTGGGAGCTAATGTAGACCGGATCCAACCCATGAAATATGTTCAGCCAGTCACCAACCTTTTCAGGAGTAAGCTTCATAAGTTCCATGTTTTCCATACTATGGCGGCGTCCTACTCGGGGTCTTGCACCTTAAGACAGAAAAAATAGTTTATTTTGAAGGAAAGCTTCATAACAAATACAATGAGGGTAAATTACCAGGACCTTCCTAAAGTCTAATGACCAACAAAGATCATTACTACTTGAGACTAACAATTGAATTAGAACTCACCTACATGCAAGGTAAGATTTTATCAAATTATGTATTTATTTCCCACTTTCACCTGAAGGTCCCAAAGCAGGTCACAGCAGAATATAAAAACAACTTGGAATGACTTAGAACCATAAATATAAGGTGGCTCCTAAAAACATAAACCTCAAGCGTCAAATTCCAAGGTGCAGCTTCAGCATTCTCTGAAAGCTGTATAATGAAGTTGCCAGATAAAACTCAGCGGGGAGTTCCACAGCTTAGTGGCCACCACAGAGAATTCTCCACAGAGAATGCCCTGCCACAGGCCAGCACCACCCCAAGCCTCAGATTGTGGAGGAACTACCAAGAGGACCCCCTCTGCTAATCTCAGCAGGGTCTGTAAGGAATGAGGCAGTCTTTCGGATATATAGGGTATTTTGAGATGTGTGTGTGTGTGTGTGTGTGTGTGTGTGTGTGTGTGTGTGTGGTGTTGGGGCTGAGGGGTGCTCTACAGTGGATTTCAGCAGGGGGGGGGGGAGACGATCAGAGAAATCGCCAATAATTATCTCCTAGTTCTGCTGAGGGACTTCACTGTATAGGTGTGCTTATAAAAGAAAAATGGCTTGTGGCTTTTTTAAAAACAGTTTCTAAAACCAGAATACAAGAACAGACCCAGTATTGAAGATTAAGGATTGCAAAAAAATTTCCCCATTGCATTGCAAATACACAATGGAAGCAGCAGGAACTTCCAGCATTGGAAGAATGGCAGACTAAGATGATAGAATATGCAGAATTGGCAAAGGTGACGGGGAAGATCCGAAATTAGCACAACGAACTGTTTGAAAAGGACGAGTAAATTTATACAATATATGAAAGAACATTGTAAACATTTGTAGGTTTGAGTTGAAATATTTTGTTATGCTAATATTGAGAACGGGTTTACATTTAATGAGGTAAATTTTATTAAGAAAGAAAAAAGGTAAATAAGTGGTTATAGAAATGCTAAGATGTAAGTGATTATTTATGAAAGCCAGAGAGTGGGATGGGGGGCAGTGGAAGCTCAGTTTGAGCATTGTTCTTTGATTATGAGATTATGTAATGGAATGTGATTATGGTAAAATGTTAAATCAATAAAAATTATTATTAAAAAAAGCAAATACGGAGTCTTATAATTTCCCCAAGTAAAATGAGAAGTATATCCCACAAAATATCAGCATATCTATGAGTGTTGAAGATTAAGTAAGATAAATCTTAATACATAATCATGGAAGTTTATACTTACCATTCACACTATGATCTAGAATTTGATTTTCTGTCATCATTGAACTGTTTGTACTGAAACTTAGGCCAAGCACCATTTGTAGATCTGAGAGGTTAAGTTTAGCTGTTAGTTCTCCAGTTTTATCTCCCACCTGCAATCAAAAGCATTTCGTAATTTCATATCCATACTGAACAAGTTCCTGTATACACTATCCATAAATATGTAAACCCCAGTCCTTGAACTTCTAGGTGGCTTCCATTTTGAGTTTCCCTATTGTACTGAGGCTTCTGTATTGAGTTTTGGTTTTCAAACATTTCGAAACTCGAACGGTCTTCCGGAACGGATTACGTTCGAAAACCGAGGTTCCACTGTATACTTAATTTTATAAAAAGTGTATACCACAAACAACTTGTAATATGACCACATACCTCTCTCGAAATGTCCAAATGCTTTTCGGCATAGTGCATAGCTTGTTCATGGTTCCCCAGGGCTGTGTATGCATTCCCCAAACTCCAGCATGCTCTTCCTTCACCAATTCTGAAACACAGTTCAACAGCATGACACTTATTAAATGCTCCATACATTAGCTTTCTAACTGACTTAAACCAGTAAGGACCCATTCCTATACTAGTCAGTTAATATGCCACAATAAACCAGTTAATAGTTTAATGCTAATCCACTGGTCTGTGCCACTTTATACTCCCCACTAGCACATGTGAGAAACAAATCGTGATCCTTGGCTTAGCTTGTCTGAACCAGAGATCATGTTTCATTTAAACAAACCACTATCGGCCAAGAACAAGTAAGAACATAAGAGCCTGATGCATCAAGCCAATCCTATCTAGTCCAGCACCCTGTTCTGGCTAGCCAACTACGTGCCTGTGGGAAGCCTTTAAGCAGGATCTGAGCACAATAACATTCACTCCTCCTGCAGTTCCCAATAACTAGTATTCAGAACCATTACTGCCTCCAACCATGTATAACCTTCTTGGCTAGTAGCCATTGATAGCCCTACCCCCCATGAATCTTGTCGGATCTTTTAAAGTTGGTGGTCATCACTGCCTCCTGTGGGAGCAAGTTCCATAGTTTAACTATGTGCTGTGTGAAGAAGGACTTTCTTTTATCTGCCCTTAATCTTCCAACATTCAATTCTAGTGTTATCAAAGAGGGAGAAACACTTTTCTCCATCCACTTTCTTCACTCCCCACCCAAGAAGCATCCTGAGCATGCAGGCATAACTGTTCTTCCCTCAAGGAATGGGTCCTTTCTAAGGAAGTGTTTTCCTCTTCTTCTGACACTCTCCTTCCCAGAAATCCTCATTCTCCCTGACAGGACAGCTCTCAGTGTGGGAGTGGGACACAACTATAGTATCCCCGCATGTCTCATTCACAGTTTTCTGCCTCTCTTAGCTTTCCTGGTCTGCCACCTTAGCTTCAAGGGAATGAGCTTGTTCCAAGAAAACCAGGAGCTCGTTGCACTTTGGACACCCCCGTGACTTCTGCCCAAAAGGGAGATAGCTGTACATGTGACAAGACAGTGTAAAACACTGGAAAGCCCCCACACCCCTGCTGACATTCCAGTTGCAGGGGTTACTTTTATTGAGAGTTCAGGTTTACTTTAGCTAAAGGAAAGAAGGGGCAGAGAGTCATGTGCCCTGTCTTCCATGCCCTGCTGCTAAACCTGCACATCTGCTGAACTCACCTTGATGCTTTGTCAGCTGGGGCTCCCTCTAGCTCACTAGGTTGCTACAAATTTACATGCCTAGCTTTCTTCCAGCTACTGTAGTAGTCAGTGAAGTCAGGAGGTGTGGCTCAAATTTAGTTAGCCCCCTAGGAATGGGGAGAGAACAATGGACAGTGGCTGTTGAATCAACTAGTCCTCCTGGTGGTGCAGCACTGAAACTGCTGGGACATTTGTAAAGCTAAGCAGCATCCAGTATAGGTTCAAATAGGAGAACCATGTGTTGAGATTCTGTGCATTGCAGGGGGTTGGACTAGATGACCCTCAGGGTCCCTTCCAACTCTACAGTTCTGTGATTCCTTCCCTTCCTGAGAGGAAGTCCTGTTTACACGCTCTTAGTAATGCTACTGAACAAAGCTAACTAGCTTTTATTTTTGTTTTATTTACTGGCAACAACACACTTAACACCGTCAGTCAACAAATGCATTACTTTATGGTCTCTGCAGAGGGGATCCATTTCTCTTTGCTTCGTATGTTAACTGTAGAGAATCAGAAGTATGAACACGCATACTTCCACAAGCTGCTCAATTAAAGTAATACTTAAATGAATTGGTTCTCAGTAACAGTTTATATTCAATTTGAATATACAAAATCTCATTAATGCACAATTTCAATTAAAAGCCCTAAAGCTACATAATACAAAGCTTAGTGACAGAAAGCTGGCTAATCCCAATGCAAATCTCACAACTTTTAAAAATAATTAGTGCTTATTGAAGTTTCCAGAGTTGTATTTAGGTATTGAACCCAGGCTTTTGTTTCTAAAGTAGCAGATCAAAGGACAAGTAACTGCACAAAACTGAAGGGAATTTTCAAAAGAGTTTATGATATGGCATGGTCACCTACAGTTCAAAAGGGTGGAGGGGAAAATCCCAAGAGGCAGGGGCAGGTTCTTAGGCATGCATAATGTAGTTCTTTGGACCTTTGTCTATTTGAATAGGACCATTATTCTATAGGAACTTAATTTTATACCCTCAAAAAGATCTCTCTCTTGCTAATGAACAGTGGACCTTTAAAAGCCTTACCTATCATTCAGTTCTTCAGCAATTGCCAAGTGTTTCAGATGATAATCGATGGCCTTTTCATAGTCTTGAAGTAAAGTATATGTATTCCCAAGGCTGTAGCAAGCTTGTGCTTCTACAGCCCGGTCTGTAAGCTGTCTGGCGAGCTGCAGTGTTTTCCTAAAAGTACAAACAGCTAGAAATAATCTTCGCTTACATGACTAACAAGAATGTATCTGCATATAGTTCAAGTGGCTCTCAATGTTTAATATACAAATATAATCCTATACAAAGCTAATTATCTCCCCATTTCCAAAACAGTCTTTTTCCTTAGACAAATAGTATATATGCATAAACAAACATACAATGGGTCTTTATCAATCAATCTCTATTGTTTAGACTAGAAGTCACAACAAAGAAATAAAATAGTAATAACTTCAACAAAACAATATAATTTATTTATCATGCTACTGAGAGGGCAGAAAACTGGCTCAAACTTTAGAAGCTGCCAAAGCAAGTATCACCACTGCTAACAGGGTCACCCTACTTTGCAGTTCAGACCAATTAGGTTTCCCATCAACAGCTAGATCTAAGGATTTTGTATAAACTCTGCAGAAAAAACAGGTCAGTCAAATAATGGGGTACATCTTCCACAGAACCAGTGCTGCAGTCTAAAGCCATAGGGTAAGAACACATAAACATAGGAAGTCAGACCATTGGTCCTTGTGGCTCAGGGCTTGTCTACAGTGAATGGCAGCAGCTCTTCCAAGGTTCCAGGCAGAGGACATTCCCAGTCTTAATGGGAAATGCTAGGCATTAAACCTTGGACCTTCTGCACACACAAGCAGATGTTCTACCATTGACCATTCCCAAAATATTGGTATTTTCCTAAAATGATATTCTAAAAGAGCTGTCGTTTGTTAGATCCTTAGATGAGGTAAGATAGTTTAGAGCATTAAAAAATGTAAGAAAAGCTTGCTGAATCAAGCCAATGGCCCATCTTGTCCACCACTCTGTTCTAATAAAAACTGATTTTGAGGGTCTTAGTTTCAAGGGGGGACTGCCAATACTGACCTTTTGAAAAGATCTTAACTAAACTCAGGAAAGAGAACACAACCAATCAATATTCAAATAAAACATCTAAATCTGAAAGTAGCTTCAGATTTGGAGTTAGAAATAGGAAATCCAGGCTCACACAAATATAATATTCTCTGGGTGGTCCACGGCAAGTTATATCTGAGTGTAGCCTACCTACAAGATAGGCTAAAATCTGAAAGAAGGATTATAAATTTTTAATGAAAACTAGGAGGATTGGAAAACTTATGAAAATAATACTGTGGTTAGGTATTAAACAATACATCGACTAACTTGTAGTATTCGGCAGCAGTTTCAAATTCTCCAAGGAAAATATAAGCATTTCCAAGATTGCTGTAGGCTCTTCTTTCAGCAGCTCTATCACCAAATTCTTTTGCAATTAAAAGGCGCTGAAAAAGAAAGGTTCTGTTGTCAAATACTGTGAATTTCTGATAGACAACTACCTCCTCTGGAATAGTTAGGAACCCATATGCCCACTACTGTGTCCTGAAAGAAGGAACAGTAACTCTTTCCTGAAAAATTCAAAGTAAAACAACTTTTAAATTCTCAGGTCTGCTGTTTGTAATGGTTCATACTGATATCCAGTAAGTAGTTGTGAACTGTAAAAGGATGGAATTTAATATGTAGCACAAAAATTTTAGAATCCCAGGTTACTGATTTCAAATAAACCTTAATGTCATAGCTGTCAACTTTTCCCTTTTCTTGCGAGGAATCCTATTCGGAATAAGGGAATTTCCCTTTAAAAAGGGAAACGTTGGCAGCTATGCTTACTGTGGGTTTCTTTTAATAAAAAATTCAGCTATTTCTGCAGAACATACATTGTTACAGATTCTTTGTAAAGAGGAATCCTGAATAAACTATCTTTCATCACTAGGAGTTAACAGATGATGATAATAATAGTAATAGTAGCAATAATAAAAACCTGCTTTTTAAATGGCAGGTGCAGAATACATCATGCTGGAAACTATCACTATATTCTGGCATGCCATGCACATAACACCAAGCCAAGGTTTCTTCAGCCAAACTGTGGATTGTCTGAACCCAGCCCAGTTGACTAACAATTGTTTGTTTTCTGGCAATAAAGCCATGGTTTGTTCTTGGCTTATAGACTTATTTAGACTATTGTGTGGCATTATGTCTGAACCAAAAAGTCTTTGGCCATACCACCCCAGATGCTCACCAATCTATACAGCAAAGCAAGAGCAGTCAGAAAACAAACCAAGCTTGGGAGAAACAAGTCACGGCTCTGCAGGATGACTTCTGGTTTGTTGAAACAAACCATGGCTTAGTGTTTTGCGTGAACACAGCACTCTCTTGTACCTGTTCATGGGCAGTAACAGCACTCCTAAAGTTGCCCAGAAGATAATGAGTATTCCCCAGGTTTCCATAGGCACGTCCCTGGGCTGCTCTATCGCCCAGCTCTGTTACTAATGTCAAGTTCTCCCTATTTAACAGGGAAACAAAATAAAAACAATTAAAAGGTTTATGTTAGAAATGCATAACAATTAGCAGCCATGAAGGTGGCTGTTCTTCCTGCTCATGGAACTGACACGATGACCACAATACATTAATAACTTTTGCTAGAAGCCATCAATATTAGGTGGTTTAATGCTTTCACCCTCACAAGAGCCCTGATCCAAAGCTGTCCTTTTATTGCCTTCCAGAGATAGGAAGAGGGGCCTAACTCAACCTATTGTCATTCTCCCCTTGAAGAGCTATTGCATATATAGGCAGTGACCACTTTGCACGTGTTCAACAGATGTGCGACTGGTAACATGTGGGTACCTGTGGACCTAGAAGAGGGCATAACAGGGCAAGGCAGGCTTATGTGCGCTCGAGCTAGAAACAAAACCCTGTGCAAAATAGTTGACACCTGTGCCTAAAGAGAGATTTTGGAGGCTTACAAACGTGTGGTCAGTTTGTTGAAGAGCAGAAATTCACCAAAACTGAATCCCATTTTCCACCTCTCTGCATTGCGATATTCAGAAAAAATAGGGAGATGAGCAGAGGAAGCCATCAGTTATTAGTGGCTTTTCCATGCAAAAAACATTTATATGAATCAGGCTTGTAAAAGTAGGGTGGTATACACACTAAAGATTAAGTGGAAGGCGTTTTTGATGAGAACAACAAGGTCTCTTTAACTCTATTGCTTTATAATTATTATTTTTCACATTACAACCTGGTTCGTTATTAGCTCATGGAAATGAACATTTTTGATAAAAATGTGGAAGAGCATAAACAAAATGTAAGCAAACTTGCTTCTCTTTGGGTACTGTTAAAAGTTCCTACACAAAAAAATTTTCATCTTCGTCTTTCATAAATATATGTTCATGGTTTGAAATGGGATGTGTGTCACCAGACTGAAGCCAAATACTGTTGAAACCAGTGGTCAGCAGATCTCATGACTTGGGATAGGAAAGTACTGATGGAGTTCAAATGGGAGTGACATGTAGCACTTTTCCATAAAGGCTGTACAGTGGTACCTCTGGATGCAAACGGGATTCATTCTGGAGCCCCGTTCGCATCCCGAGTAGAACATAACACGCGACTGCGCGTGCTGTGTTTCACCGCTTCCGCGCATGACGTCATTTTGAGCGTCTGCGCGAGCGGTAAAACCCGAAAGCAACGCGTTCCGGGTCGCCACAGAGTGTAACCTTAAACGCTCAGCCTGAAGCATATTTAACCCGAGGTATGACTGTATATATATTTTCTTCCAAATTCAGTGAAACAACCTCAAAGTGAAATGAATTCAATGTGTGATTGCCCTTGCAGATTATTAAGAAGCAACAACCCATATAGTTTTGACTTGACAAGCCTTCACTGGCTTCTGGTACTGTTCCAGGTACAATGCAGGAGTAAGTTTGGTAACTAATAAAATCTTGAACGAAACAGTACATACCATTGTGACTGCTATGATAAACTGAAAGTGTGTCCTACAATGTGCTCTCTGTGAATTAATTTCATTTTGGAAAGGCGCATAAACAGCTTTTATGACAGTTACTCTATAACTGTTGACATTTCCCTCCTTAGAAATTCATCAGCAAGTGCATTTTTATTGGCCAGAATTAAGCTGCTGCAACTGGAGAGACAAGGTTTCATCTGAATCTTTCATATATTCTATTTTGGAAATTTATTTTTGTGTTTGGACTTTAACAAATTTTCAAACTAAAAGAGCTTATTATATAGAGAAGGGGAATTAGAAACACAGTTTTGAAAGCATGTCTAATATAAAGCACATTTTAAAAGGATATAAATACTATTTTAAGCTACATCAACTCCGCTTCCAAGAATAGTTCTCCCCGCTCCCTTTGTTACTTACTCATAATAATCTGCAGCTTTCCGCAATGCAGCTTTAACATCATCTGGAAACTCTCCTGGATCATGGGTACCTGCACAGGCTACACTTTTACCCTTGGAGTGGTATACATTTCCAAGGTTATAAAGTGCTCTTGCTTCTCCAACCTAAAGAAGAAAATGCTGGAAATGAATTTCAAACTTACTGCCTTATGAATGCTTTCAGCCAGACATATAAAAGAACATTTCTCAACTATTCAACAATGGATGTCTTCCCATTTATACTAAACAATCATTCCTTTCCTGCAATTCTGATGAGCCATTTCACCACAGCATTCCTCAAGAAGGCTCACTATATTTGCAAATATGTTTATCAGGTGCCACATCTGCAGACTGCAGGAACTCCACAGAGACATCTTTTAATTATCCAAACACATGCTACCTGGATCGGTAGGCACAAAACTTTCTTTTTAGACTATCAAAACAAGTTCTCAGGAATGTTCAGGTGCTACCAAGCACTCGGTTATGAACGATTTCCCATGGTTCATGCAACTGGCAGATTCCCACACCTATTTGCTTTTAACAAAGACGAATGGCACGAGGAGAGGTTAAGAAAAGCAAAATGGTGAATGGTGTTTAAGACCAGTCTGGATTGGTACCCAGATTTCCATAAAGGTTATAGAGAGCTAGAATGAGGTGCTCTTTTGTTCTCTACACAGCAAATGTATTATTAGGACAGAGACAGTAAATGTGGTATCCTCCCGATTTTGTGGACTGAAACTCCCAATGGAGCAGGAGGGGCCAACAGTGGTATAAAGAGAATGGGGAACTGAACAAAACTGAAATCACTTGAACCAAATAAATCTTTAGCTATAACCTTGTTTAAAAGAACACTTCCTGTCTCCGCCCCCCCCCCCCCAGTGCTAAATATAGCAAGTGTTTTTACCTTGTCACTTAGCTCTCTAGAAATGTCGAGGTGCCTCTGACAGCGGACAATTGCTTCTTCATAATTTCCAAGGACCTTTAAGGTATTTCCCAAGTTTCCACTTGCTTTAGCTTCACCTAACTGGTCCCCAATGGTCCTGAAAATCAAAAGAAATATGAACTCATTTCTGCCACTTTTATAACGTATGTGGACTTCAACCTACCTTAAACAGAAATATTTTCCTATTAAATATCTACATTAGTTACCACATGTTTGTTACAATTTGAACACACTTGAGTCCCATCCTAAATATGTTTACTCAGTATTAAGCCTTATTTGTGTATTTTAGACAACCTGTGATCACATTAATTCCAGCTAATGGCTTAGCAAAGACTGCTTGGAGATATTTTAACATTGGTCAAACTGCTACAATGCTATGGCTCCAATTCTAAATGCTCTCACTAGTACGTTAAGAACTACTGAAAACAATAGGACTTGACATGTGCATAGTATTGCACAGTAAATGTACTATAATTTAGAATTCAATTACAACTCGGTGCAGCTAGGTAATTTTATACCCTGAACTTAATGATCTTACGGGGGGGGGCGAATTTAGAAAGCTATGTGTATTACTTCAATTTTGAAGTGTACAACACTTCTCTTTTCCCCAACTCCCTGCCACCACTCTATGCTTTGCCACTGCTTCTACATTTCTACTACATTAGCGCAAAAAGCAAACCAAAGCTTCTGCTGTCCTCATGCTAAACACATTTACTTGAGAATAAGCACCATTTTATTGTAGAAAAATACATTCTTAAAGTAAAAGTAAAAAAAAATGAGAATATGTGACCATCTACATGTCCAGCTGGGCACCCCCTGTCTATACAATGTTTGCAAAAATAAGAAGAAAGAATGCTGAGGCAATTAGCCTCAGTCCTGCTGGGAGCTAACATGCCCGTGCCAGCTCAGGTCCTGTTATGAGACCTCCCTTCCTTTATCCCAAATCATCTGCAGCTCTTGATGTTCACTAAGGGACCTGGACTTAGAACAGTGTTTCCCAACCGGTGTTCCGCGGCACGTGTGCCGCGAGATGTTGCCTGGAGGGAGGCGGGCGAGTCCAAAAAAGGTTGGGAAACACTGGTTTCTCTTTCAAAAAGGAAACGTGGGTTAAAGCGGCGACGCCGCCTCCCACTCACTTTCCTGCTCTGGCTTCCCTAACAGTTTTCCGAGTTGCGTCACTGGATCCAGCCCCCTTTTCCACATGTGACACGGGGCTGGAGGGAGGGAAAGAGGGCTTTACGTCGCGCACAAAGGCAGCCTCCTAGAAGCGCTCTGGGCCGGCGCTGTTTCGCCGAAGGCGCCGGAGGACCCCCACCCTCAGCTCCTTCAGAAAGGAAGCCCCGCCCCTCGGCTCCCTACGCCGCCAGGCAGCTCAGCTGACTGATGAGGACGTTCTGCGGCGGCGGCCGCCGCACAACCACCGCAGTTGCTGGCAGCGTCCGCAGCGCAATAAGTAACAGCGCCTGGTGCTGCCAACTCTTTCTCTCTCCCGCGCCCAAGCTCTCGCGCGCCCCGCGTCAACATCGCCGCGCGCAGCTTCCCGAGCTCGAGGCCAGCCGCTGCACGCACGCGCTGGCTCGTCATCGGCTCCGGTTGTTGCCTTTCTCCGCCGAGGTCGGTGGACCCCGAGCCTAGGCTTCCTTCCCGCACCCCGCTTTCCGAAGACCGCACACCAGTTGGGCCAGTACATATTCCCCTCCCGTGACTGGAGCGGAATAGCCCTTTCTCTTCTTCCCCAACCCTTGTCGTTGGAGGAGTCCCTCAGTCCCTCGCTTTGCTGCCTCCTCCCCCCCCACCCCCAAAGCTTGGAGGTTCCCCGGCAAGGGGGAGGGAAAAAAATTGAAAGTTACACTTTCGTGCATCCCTCCCGGCGTGACGCTGCGCGCTGACGTCACGGGGCTGTAATGGTGGTGTGCCTCGAGATTTTTTTCATCAAACAAGTGTGCCTTTGCCCAAAAAAGGTTGGGAAACACTGACTTAGAACAACGAATGAATATTTTTAAAAATGAGAAGAATGAATAACAAACTTATGTGGATATGTTTTGGATATGGTATAAACTGCATATATATATATATATATATATATATATATATATATATATATATATATAGTAGTACTTTACTGGCTGCCAATCTTATGCTCTGTCAGTTTGTTTCTTTGAAGTGTATAATATTGTTTTGAGAGTAAAACAGTGTGTGTTTTAAACTTTAATGAAGATTAATTAAGACCACCACCACAATATTAGTGTCAGGAAACCCTTTTTGAAAAAACTAATTTCCAGTACATATTTTACACAATGCTTTCTAAGATTGTATTTTCAGATATGCAGGTGGCAGAAGGAAGATTAGTTATACACAACTAATACAACTTAAGACCCAAGTCAAATTAAGTGTGTATTAGTGATCAATGCATGCCTTTCTTACATATAATACCCTGGACACATCTGTGGCCGCTCCCATGAAATCCTATTAGCATATTTCATCACATAATTAGCAGAAATTAGCCTAAGAAATTTCTGTTGACAGAATTAAACCGAGCAACATTCCATTATCATGTGTTCAATATATGGTCAAGTATATCTGGTCAATTTCACTGAACAAAGTTTATTCACAAACAGAAAAAGTAATTGCTATCTAGAGGATCCTGAAGGAATCAAAATTTAAAGTTACCTTGCAAGGGTTAAATCATGATGGTGATACTCCAAAGCTTTTGTGTATTCATGCAAGTAGAAATAGGCATTGCCCAGCTGGCTGTAAATTGCACTGAGGGTTTTCAAGTCTTCTGTTCCAACCTGAACTGCCGCTTCAAAGAAAGAGACACCAGCTCGACAGTCCCCTGCTTTACACAACCGCTCCCCTTCCAAGGCAAGCTCCAGGCAAGAAGCTTCCATTCTGCAGAGATGGAATGCAAGACGCCATGAGTTCCAATATCCTGCTATTCCCCGCAGCTGTCATTAAGACCTACCTAAAACCCACACAAAATCCCTTGCTAGGCACTTTTACTGAAACATAGATAAAATATGCTTAGTTCAAGTGCACACTTAAGCACTCATGATTTTGCAAAATTAAAATTAAGTTCCAATTATCTTAGAACAGCTGATGCCCTTATTACATATACGGTACATTATTATACAAAGCAGAGGGTGTGATTGCAGCAGCAATCCTAAGCACCACTTACACTTAATGTAAGTAATAACACTTAATAAACACTTAATAAACATGTTTGGTAGCCCACCAACACATCATTAGTCATTTTTCAGCTCACCAATAGCCTGAAAGAAGAGGTTAAATATCTGTTTTTCAGTAGAAAACTATCCACACCTAGTTACCTGAAGGAGCTTCTTTCAGCACATGCAGCCAGAAATATGACTTACTTACTAGCTTCCCAGTTAAGGACCTTATAGTGCAGCCCATTTCACACAACAGAGGCAAGGGTTGATTTCCAACCCGGTACAGTGGTACCTCGGGTTACATACGCTGCAGGTTACATACACTTCAGGTTACAGACTCCGCTAACCCAGAAATAGTACCTCGGGTTAAGAACTTTGCTTCAGGATGAGAACAGAAATCATGCTCCGGCAGCGCAGCAGCAGCAGGAGCCCCATTAGCTAAAGTGGTCCTTCAGGTTAAGAACAGTCTCAGGTTAAGAACGGACCTCCGGAACGAATTAAGTACTTAACCCAAGGTACCACTGTAATGGTTATTTTCAAGGCTACATTTCATTTCAATTGACTAGACGGATGGTTGAATATCTCTGTCCCTGTCCCGCATAAGCAGGAGACACTGCTTCATGTTTTAAGCTACCAAAAAGACCTTAATCAAGCACAACAGGTTTTAGATTGCAGTGGTAAGCATAATTAGAGTACAAAACTGTAGTGCAGAACAAAAAGTTGCAGTTCATGCATTTGTAAGGCCCCTGGTATATAATTTCTATTTGGGTATGTCTTGACTGTACACTACGTATGCCTAGTTGTGGAAGAAGTTCTCTCCCCCACCCCTCTCCACCCAATGGAATAAATGAGATGATTTATATTGGGGAAAGAGTATGGAAAGGGTTGAAAGGGTTAAATCCCCTCTTCCTGAGCACCACAGTCCCACTCTTCAACACAGCCCCATGGGACAGCTAAACAAGAACTGTGGGTGACCTAAATCACTGATATCCTACCCCCTGCTGCTGCCACCACCTGTTCTGTCTGGTTTGGACCTTACTAGACTGCTGTGTTGCATGCTTTGAATTGCTCCATTATGTTGCAACTTCAACACAGAAACATGGAAGGTGGAAAGAAGATCGTGAATCTCTTAGGTGATGAATCTCAAGTGGCTATGTGATTTAAATTAAAAATTAACTGTACCACCAAAATATACCATCTATGTATTTAATTCCAGATTCCTGGTTGCAGTGTTGGGCTTTTACAATAAGAAACCTGAGTGCATGTTTTGCACCTATGCAAGCTCTTAAAATCAGATGTACTGCCTCCCATCTTCTCTGAAAGAGTGCTGACAGTTACCCTGTTTTTATTCATTTGGGGTGGGGGGTGGGGAACACACATGGAAGATATGCATAGATAGCAATACTGATGCTGTATTAGAACTGGTTCCATGATTGCTTCAAAATCAAGATTCTGGCCTGGATTTCAAGAACAGGCAAGTTAACAAGTTAGGTGATATGGTATTAACATGCGGAGAATTTATAGGTTTTTTTTAAAAAAACACAACAACAACGCAACAAGGGTCTTTTCATTTAGAAAGCATAATCCTTTCACTCAGGCTCCTAATGTGTCATTCTGGTGTTCAATAATGTTTAGGTTCTCGGCTCTTACCCAGCCAACTTTCACACATAAATATTATTGGATTGAATCTTTACAGGAGGGAGAAAGAACGAGTTATTCGTGCCAGTTGGACTGCAGTTCTCTTGGGTACAATTCAGCCAGCAGGAATTCCTTCGTCATTCCCTGCCTGAACTATTTGGGAGAAGCCTGGAAAGACAGACCACGGAAATCTTCCATCCCTCTTTCTCTGGCTTCTAAATAGCTCGGCCTGTTAAGTGGGTTAAAGCCAATACTTAATACCAAGTCAGAACACTGAGCATATTATCAGAGAGGAAAAAGGTGGGGAGCAAGATGTAATTACATATAATAATGACTAGAAAACAGGCAAGAAGACTAAAAATCAAGTTCCTTGCAGTACAGGCTTTACTTGAAGCCCATGTTAGAATCACAGAGGCAGCTGGGGGCGGCCTTACAGACTATCTAGTCAACCCCCTTGCTCAATACAAGAAATCCTGAGTAAGAGCACCCCCAATATATGTTCTGCTTGAAAAACTACAGCTAAAGCTCACCATCCATTGAGGTAATTTGTTCCAATGCTGAACCGCTCTGATAATGTTCAACTGAAATCTACCTTCCATTAGATTAGTCCATTAGATCCAGCCCTACCTCATTTTATGCAACTGCCCTTCAGGTATTTGAACAATGCTATCATGTGTCTCCCCAAGCCCAAATATTCTTCTCTTCAGGCTAAACACCCTCAGTTGTTTTTTTCTTTAGAGGACTTGCTTTCCACACCCCTGACCATATTTGTAGTTGTCCACTGAACCCATTGCAATTTGTTTACAGCATCCAGATGTTCAATGTGTGATTGACTATAATCCAGAGATCCTTTTCACGTTTTTCTGCCAAGCCAGGAATCCTCTGTTCTTTACACATGCATTTGGCTCCCCGCCCTACAGCAGAACTTTGCATATACCTTGGTGGAATTTGATTTTGTATGTTTCATTCAGTTTTCCATTCCATCAAGAACATTTTAGGTGTACTACTTTATTATGAGGAGTCAGCTATCCTTCCCAGTTTTCTGTCATCCTCAAATCTGAAAACTAGTTAATACACCTTTTCGTCTAAGTCACACATAAAAGTGTGAAGAATTCCAGGCCTAAAACAAGGACTTGCTGCACCCCACTTGAAACCAGATTGATGAGGAATTACTGATACGCACTCTTTGAATATATCATTCCAACCAGCTGTAAATCCACATAACAAAACTATCCTCTAGCAAACAGTGAATCAGTTTACTATCCAAAATATCATGAGGAACAAATTAGTTTAATTCTTCCCATATATTCACAACAAGATGACTGTTAACATTATGAAGCATATACTCCAGCAGTTAGGACTACAGAAATACACAGAACACACAAAAAAGCATTTTAAAAGTGATATGCAGCATTTTACCCATACTAGAGAAACTGGAACATGAAGTCACATAAGCAGTTAGTACGGTACAGCACCTGACTGCGTTAATAAATAGTGCAATTATTTTAAATACCATCCAAACACTGGCAACATAAACCCCAACTTTGTATATACCAAATAACATATATTTCTTCAATATCATGCAACAGGACCTTTTAAAATTTCTAGTCAAAACAACTGCAGAATTAATGCACCACAGACTATATGTAATAAGAAACTACCAAAAGTATACTGTACCTCTTAGCCTTTGACACTCCGCAGCCTAAACACAAGGATATGATAGACATTCTTAGCTTTTGTTAAAAAAAATTGTGTACGCCTATTAGTCAGGAATCGTACAAAATAAATCTTATATTTCGTTTGTAAGTCTAGTGTCTCATGTTGGCCAGCCATACCATAGATTTGGAAACTTGCCAAAATATCTTAAACAGAACTAAAAGCCAACTTCTTTCATTTTGTTACAACGATGTCTAGCAAACATAACTTGAATAAAAACAAAATTGACTACAACAGTATGTAACACCACCACAACAAAAGAATTAAGACATGCTATTGGGTAATCTTACCTAATCCTATCCCCTCCAAAGAGGTTCTCTCCGGGCACTTCATGTTGAATGTCACATTCAATTAACTTGACATTTAGAAATTATAGGGCTCATCAACATGTAGAGGTTTTCCTATCACTTAGCATGATAAATTTATGGTTATCCTTTCTTGAATTTTCATTTTACGTAATGGGTAGATTTTGATTTTTAATAAAGATTTTAAAGCACAAAGTCAAATGAAGCAGAATTTTATGAAAATTATATTATATGCATAAAGTGGCTTAAGGATAGATGGACACAACGCTGGAAGTATTTTTATGACTCAAGAGCAGAGCTTGCAGGGGTGCAGAGATGAGGTGTTTACTGTTACAAAGCAATAACAGCAAATAACTCCAGTTCAATTGTGCGAAGGCAATTTTTTAGTATGCCATACTGGAGATCAAAGCAGCTTTGGGAAGAAAAGCTATTTACAGATATCTCATTGGATCTAAAAGCTGGGCCTTAACTGAGGTAAGATACAACTTGCTTTTAATTACAGGAACAGCATTAGCAGCTGAGCAAAGGCTTTACACCTGCACTATGCCTGTTTCTAAAACCTTATAAAATGTTTTTAAAAATGCTTATTATGCCAAAAAAAATCAAGTGGGAGGGAGCAATATATACATTTTTAGGAATTCATCAAATAGTCACAAGAAAAGCAGTTTCATTTTTTCACTATCTCTTCCAGTACTCAATAAAAGGATATATTGTTAAGGATGCTGATTGGAAAAAAGATAACTCTCCTGGTTTGTACATTTCAAGATAAATAATGTCCTGACTTACCATATGACAGTTTTTTAGATTCTGTGTAATTATTTCCAACATACTGCTGCTTAATCTTAATGTTTTTGGTTCTACATATAATCAACAGAATCATTCTTCTCTGAACAAAATGTTTCTCAAATATAATTTTCAATTTTGGTCTCATAAATCACAACACATTGCCTATTTTGCCTCCATTCCTTTTAGAATTTCTCCATCTTTTCTTTTTTAAGCTTCTAAATTCTTATAAAATGATTTTTTTCCTTCATTCTTTTAAATGCAGGGAGCTGGTACTTCTGAGTAATAATTTAGTCCTAAATTATTTTAAGCAACTGTGGGAAAGAATGTGAATGCTAGCAAGTGTCTTTGCTTCCCAACCACTACCATGCATGCATCTTAAGTCAGGGATGAGCAAACTTCAGGCTTGCAGGATATACTTCATTTTTTACATAATCTCCAAGAGCCAACCAGAGCCATGTGCAAAAGCATGTGTTTAGAACTAAGGAATCCTGACCCCAGGGATTTATATCCGAGACCAGAGCTGAGAAAACCCCATTCTTGATAACCTCAGCTGCTCCAGCTTTGTTAATTTCAACAGGGTAATGGGTGGGGGGGTGTCATTTTAGTGTTGCAGTTGATAAATAATCAGGAGTTAGAAATCTCTGCTGATCAACTGGAAAACACCCAGAGATCTACTAGAAGATAGAGGTCAACTTTCTATCCACCTCTATATTAAGCTACCAAGAAACTGGGCCACATTTGCTGTTTAAGATGCAACAGAAGTATATGAGAATGCTTTGCACTTTCTATCCCTGCACTGTCATTATGTCCAAAAGATAATGTTTGCATCTACCCACATGCGGAGGTGCATAAGCTCGATGAGCAAAAACGTACAGATTTTAAACATGTTGGAAAATAATTAGTGCAAGCTATTTGCACTTTCTATTTTTTCCATTATCTCTGTCAAACCAAAAGCTTCTCTAAGTGTCTACTGTATTCCTTTCACATTTCTATTTTTCTTCTCCTGACCTTTAAAGAGAAAACACTTTTCAGTTTTCTAAAAGATTTTAAAAGATTCCCATTTATGTGTCTTTCCCATCATTTCTTTCCTCTTCTGTTAATAAAGTTTTTACCAAATATAGGTGCCTAATGTCATGTCTTGATAAACATATGCATATTTTTACTGAACTTAGTAAAAAGAAACTTCTATCTTTGGACTTGTCTTTAGACACTTGCTTTTCATCACATGCAGCTAAACCTACATTTACTCAGAGTTCAGAGTTTCTGATTGGTATACTGCTTGTTGCTACAGGAGCTATATCTGTTTTTCATTTTATGTATGGAGAACAAAAAAGTAATACATAAGTAAAATGCAAATGGGTCATATACATCTAGAAGGAAAGGAGCTATGTAGTCATACAAAATCCAGAAACTTAATTTTACAGCACTAGAGTATTTTGCCAGCATTAGTCCCACTCAATAAAGGAATAGAAATAGAATATGTAAGGCTTTGTGCACATAATTGTGTAGTGGATAAGGACTGCCTAGTTGAGCAGCAAATAGCACACTGAGATCCCTATAAGGCAATTCATGTGGTATTTCCTCATTCATTTAGCAGACTTTTCTAACAAAGTAAAGCAAATCTATGTGCTCATTAGTGAAGGCAGATTTCATTTGCTTTTAATAGGGCTTGCAAATAACTGATCCTTTTCTAAGCATTTGATCCAGTGGTTCATGTGGTGAGGTACAGAATCAGATGCATACAATTGGTCTTTCTAGAACAATTCTGTTCATTTCATAAAGAAGGATAATTACTTGCTTGGCCAGCAATCTTTCTTCATTTCTGCTGCTATTACTGCATGGTTATTTGAAACTGACCATCACCAAAAAACCTCAGTTTTCTATTCAGAGGGAACACAACCCACTTCTATAGCAGCTTTCTTGATTTTCTCTCTCTAAGAGAACTGCCACAGTAGACAGTACATAGCAAGGAAGGAATAAGGAGCAAAAAAAAGCAAATGAGTGGCTCTCACCTGAATACCTATTTGCTATACCCAGACAAGTTGTGAGAAGCGCCAACAAACAAATATATGTTCCGGGGAACGCTACTGTTGTTTAGAACAGATTCATGTATTATCTTTCATTCAAGAAGAAAAATCAGAAGATATTAAAACTGAAGGGGTTGGATCCTGACCAAGTTAGTTGTACTTGAGTCCCACTGAAGTCACTTGAGTAAGTGATAACCTAACTAACTTGGTCTGAATGCAACACAAGATTCACAGAAAGCTCTTTTCAATAAAAAATATTGCCAAGTATTTTCTATCTGAGTGTGCAACAGACATTGCTGTTGTGGGTGGAAACCACTGGAGAAAACACTTTGGCTGTCCCATGTTCAGAGGCTAAGAAGTCCCCACCACTGTGCTAAAAAAGGGTCTATGAAGTCTTTTGAAAAAGTAACATGCAATTTACTTGCAAGCCTTATTTTGCTAACCTTTTAAAAGTATATATTAAAAAAATTAGTAAGCATGCTTACCTGTAACGAACATGAAATGAATGACCTTCACACATGTTTAACAAAACATTTTCTTCCACTGAGTTGCATGATGAGTAGGAAAGACAATAGCTAGTATGTTGCATGCAGGGCAGCCAGTAGGTTATGAGGAAGTGCTTTACGATAAAGTCCCAGTTAGTGTATTAGCAAATTGGAGTTAATAAATTGTATGTTCTTGTTGCAGTAGTCTTCTTTAGTAACAAAAAAGAAGCTCCTTGTCAGATACCACTTAAATGTTCAGAAATAAGATGATGGGCTGTATCTGTGGCTGAATCTGTTGTATTTCTGCAAAGAGAACAAAATATGCTATTGTTTCAAACTACGTATTTATCATCACAACAATCCACAGCCAATGAAAAAAGAAGTGTAACTCTGTTGAGCAATCTTAAACAAATAATGCAAATAGGGGGTGTTTGTTTTATAAGTCAATTTTCATCTTATATTTTGTTTTCAGGTTGAATACCCAAGTACAAAAATACATAAACCGCTCAATAATTGTGACTAGCACACACAACTATGCACCCATGCCCTTTTTCTTCATAACTAAATATAAGTCATCATTTAAGAGAATTTCTTGGTTCATACTTCAGTTCTAGCTCAAGATGCCAAATACAGTACAGATACCGTTTTATCATTTGCTTTACTTGTGACATAGTTTTAATTCTAGTTGAATTCTAGACGTGCTTATTTTGAAAAAAACCCCACCAATTTCAATTAGATTTACTTTCAAGGATGCAGCTTTAGATTCAGCTTTACATGTTACCCTGAAAAGCAGCCTACAACTGAGTTTACAACTGACTCAAAAGGTATTTTAATCACATGATGGTTATTTCATTTATTAGGATTCTTGCTGAAATGATTGTTTTGCTTCTATTCAAGATAATCATTTTCTTTACAGATGAACCATGCCACAGTCAGATAGGATTAGAATGATAAAAGTTAACATAGCCATAGCATGTGAAATAAATTGAAATAAAATCTAACAGGGCAATAAAATCTAATTCATGCTTCTAGTTCTAAATCGTTATAACCAGGCTTAAAACTGTTCTGAGGGAGAAGGATCTTCTAACTAAGCCAGATGGTTCATAGTTGGCTTCCTCATTTGTCCTCCAGATGAGGCTGGTAGCAGCAGAGACGAAGTGCTGGAGTTATGTTATGTTCCTCTCCAGACTCCCAGGTGTTCCTGCTGCTAGTGCTGATCTTACAGCTAGAGCTCAACAAACACAGAACTCTTTAGCATTTCCCAGGTGATTTTCATTTTTGTGCATCATGAAACGGACAGTGTAAAAAAAAAAAGTGGTTCAGAAATCAACAGAAGAACAATTCTGCTACTAATAGAATGAACAAATATAATGCTGACTGGTGACAGAGAAGAGCTCATCATTTTGGCAGCATTTAGAGCTGTATATTAAGCCAGGAATAAGTGTCATGCTACACTCTCCCCCCCTTGCACACTGACTCTGGTGCTTATATTGTGGTCTGTTTAGACTAAATTTTCCCATGACATTCTAGTTTCGTATCACAGCTGTGAGTCCATGATTAAATATTTCAGACATAATAGGAAATGGTGAGTTGTTTAAACCACAATACAATTTCCAAACCCGATGTATGAGATAGGAGCAAGCATGTGGGCATGATGCTAATTTCTGGTTTATGAACTAGACAGTGGACACTTGGGGTGCGAACATGATCCATGCGGGATGCATGTTCACAACCTGCAGCGTTCACAACCCGCGTCTGCGCACGCACGGGTTGGGATTTGGCACTTCTGCACATGCGCAAAGCGCGATTTAGCACTTTCGTGCATGCGCGACCGCCAAAACCCAAAGTAACCCATTCCAATACTTCCATGTTTTGGCGGTCTGCAACCTAAAGTGTCTGTAACCCGAGGTATGACTGTACAGCAAAGGTTGTCAAATAGTTTATGAAGAAAGATTGTGAAACAGTTGAGAAACTCTAGTTGGTCCTCTATTTTATTATTTTTCCCCTTGACAGAAATACAGGTAATTTTGATCAGGGGTCAATTACTAAACAACACTTTAGCTTGAGGCTCATTATTTTCAAAATATTTCCTAAGAATTTACCAGTTAAAAGTGCCTTTATTTGTGGCTTTGACAGAGGGCTCAAGATTTTAATAATAAATAGTGGTATTCAACTAATTTGTACTCATAGCGAGCCCATTGTAATTAATGGTCCTAACTTAGTCACATTCATCAACTTCAACAGGTTTATTCTGAATAAAACTTAAATACCACCCACAATGTTGGTTTTGACAATCACAAAAAATATTAAAATGAGTTGTTTGTGTTTTGATTTGTTGAAAAAATAAGTTTAGTAGGTGATACACTGAAACCCCCAGCAATTTTCAAGTGATCCATGCAACAACGAAGTCTAAAAACCACTAAACAATAAGCTGATTTAGTTGGAGTTGTTGCATTCAGTTACATTCAAACAGTTACAAGAAGAAAATGTTACAATACAATCAATGTTTCAGCTCTCAGAAGACTAGGTCCAGGAAACTAGTTTGTGCTAGCCCAGTGAAATTTTTTATTTGACCATCTTTCAATGGCTAAATCCCATGGCAAGTAACAAAATGTTTTTGAAATGCCACTCAGTTTCAAAAGAAGTTTATTGCATAGCACTGGGGGCTGCTGTTCAAGAAAAATAAGTCTAAAGTCCTGCTCAAGCTCATGGAACAAGTTTAATTATTTTTTGAATCTCAGCCAATAAAAAAGGTTGTGTAGGGAATTGGGTGTAACTAAAAATAAGTACAAATGTGCATTATAAACATATTACAAAAAATATATATTCAAAGCATCTATGCAAGTGGATATAATATTGGTAGTCTCACTCCACCACAAAAGGTAGGTACAGTGGTACCTCGGGTTACATTTGCTTCAGGTTACAGACTCTGCTAACCCAGAAATATTACCTCGGGTTAAGAACTTTGCTTCAGGATGAGAACAAAAATCCTGCTCCGGTGGCGTGGCAGCAGCAGGAGGCCCCATTAGCTAAAGTGGTGCTTCAGGTTAAGAACAGTTTCAGGTTAAGAACAGATCTCCAGAACGAATTAAGTACTTAACCCGAGGTACCACTGTACAAGTCAGCAGTAAGATACCAATTTACTTTCCCAACAAGTATTCCATAAGTTTCCTCTAGCATAACCCTATATAGTACTATAGCTAGAAAACTGGGAGCAAACTCCAAAATACTGCAACACTTTGTCCTAGGTTCATTTTAATACCAGAGTTGTTAAAACAACCAAGAATATGTGAACAATCATACCCACTTGAAAGTTCTAGCCCTCAAATCACAAATCTTCATCTCTAACTTAACCAAAATAGATTTTCAAAAGTATTCAAAAGATTTGAAGCCAATATACTGTAGAGTGCTTCCCAAAATCAAACTACCTGTTCAAATGTCAAAATTGAAACTGCACACTTAGTAATTAGAGATGGCAGATGACTATACAATCCCATTATAAGCAAAATTAAATACCTCTCATAAAATCACTACTGAAGATAAACATGCTTCACATTTTGTACACAACCCAGGAAAAATATAGCACTTTTAAATTTCTGTATGCTCAGTACGGAGCTATTTCCAATGAAGTCAGACTTAAATGTACTTTATTAGTGGCATTTCCAAATTTTCGTCCATGAAGGTAGGCTGAATGTTACAGTACATCGGCATCTAGGCCAGATATTAGATTATGTTGTGAACATCCATCTCCAATATTTCAGATTTTTATAACTTTATCTGGAATTTAAACATTGACTAGATCATAATGAGCTCACTATTCAGTTCTCTAGTTTACAATAAAATAACTATATAATAAATAACATTCACCACTGAGAACAGCAATATTCAAAAGCAGCAATAAAACCATATAGGAAAGGATTACCCACTTTTATAAACACAAGCTTAGATATTTGTGCTTCTTTAATTTGTATCTTTCAGTGTCTATGGAACTCCCTGCAACAATAACTCAGAGATCTTCAGTGTGATCCCTTTCCTCTGCTACCCATTCTCTTAGAATGCTTTTAAAACCTCATTGTGGATATAATATGCTTAAGCATGAGACTGGCACCAACACAGAAGGAAGAATGAACCATTAACTAAAATTATTAAAGAGATATTTTGTACATAAAGGAAATTTTGGGGTCTTTCCTCTACTTTATTAATTTCTAAGGACTCAAGAGACATTATAGCTGACAGTAGCCTCCAATAGGATTTTACCTCCAGAAAAAAATATTTTACAACCCACTTCAGCTACTGGGTACAATCTGCCTCTGGCACCAAAGCCTCAGCTGTAATTCTGACTGCTTGGACAGTTTAGCTGCTTTCAAAAACTTATGGAAACTTTTTAGTAAGAAGCATTTTTTGCCCAAAACCTGCCCACTTCTTCTGATCTTCACCAGCAAAATATAGTCATCCCACCAAGAAGGAACAGCTTAATATTCAAGCTTCGGCTATCCAACTTCACCTCTATCCAACGCCACCTTTCTCTGCTGGCCTTTACCTCAAACCTCCATCAACTGATTTTTTTCAAATGATGTTATTTCTCCACAGTGACAGTTAACTGCCCTTTCTTCACTGACTAGAACCTCCAGCCAATCAGAGACTGTCATTTGCCACACCAGTCAGATGGAATCTACCTGATCCAGACTCATCTTCTCTGACCCCCCCCCCCAATCTTTCAGACATGTCACCAAGCAGCTGCTTACTAATCAGGCTTGCAACAGAGTTACAGCACATGGCCTTGAATTTTGACACTTAAAACTGTGACATCTTGTTCAGAGGCAAATATCCCCTTCTTGAACAAGACAAGTTACAATTCTCACGGTACAGTGTGGCTTTCTTAAAGAGTAGTAACACAGCCATCACCTTCAAGTCAACCAGGACCACCTCCTCTCAGAAGCATGCATTACTTATTGGACCCGTTCAGTTAACGCTGCTTTAAGCAGAGGTTGGATGACCATCTGTCATCATGTATCATATAGTTGAGATTCCTGAATTGCAGGGGGGTCGGACTAGATGACCCTCAGGGTTCACTTCCAACTCTACAATTCTATGATAACTTCTGCCACAGAGAAGACCACACGTGCTTTCAAGCACCCTGTCTGTCTCCTTAAGCTTCAATTACAAAAGCTGATCACTGACCAGTTATAATTACTTCCCAAGCAGGATACCATAAGGGGCTCTGTCCCCTTCACACCTTAGGGTCCCTTTTGAGATATGGTGGGCTCGTGCATAATGGGGAAATCTTCCAAAATTAGGTGGACCCTCCCGCATTTGATTTGGGATTACCCCCCCTCCCAAGAGCCCCCAGGTCCCATCCCAAATTGTTCAAGAAGACCTCCCAAGCACTAAGCTAAAAAGCACTATAACTAAAAGCTTATCACCCACACACGATGCTAACTTTTGCTTCTTCAAACTCCTCAGGAACAAGCTCAGGAAATACACACACAATCATGGATGCACAGCAACATCTAGTTGTGGGGGGACCAATTTGAATAAACTAACAGTGGTCTAATAATGAATCTTCTTGAAGCCAAAACCCCTGCACAAGAGGGAGGTATCAGAAGACTCAGGTAAAGCTCAAAGTTTGCAGATGTACAAGTTTTGCTAAAAGAAAAGCCTCTAAATGGGAGATATTAAAAAACAGTCGCATAGGGGCTGAATATGCCCAGTATCCATAGAATGCTGGGTGGGGATAGTGGTATGGAAAATCCTCAAAGGTGACATAGCTGCTAGTCTGGCCTTATGGAGAGCTACACAACACACTAACATTTTGTTGTGTTTTAAAGTGTCATTATCAGTTGATGCTGTTTGAAACTTTTGTAAACTACTCACTGCCACCCCTGTGGTCCAAATGCTGCTTACCACCACTCCTTCTGTTATTTATATATTAAAAATATGCACATTAATTGCATTCATGCAATTGACATAATGCCTAATCTGGCCCTAAACTAGCATGGAATTAATTCTAAATTAGCACTTTGCTCATTAATGTCCCCAGAGCATATTTGAACTAGGGAGACAACATCAACAGTAGAACACAGGGATCATTTAATGAAGTCAATTCAACCAGAAATTCAAGGCTGGAACTTTCAAACAAAGAGCATCCAAAAGAACATGCAGTATCTCTCAATTAGTCCTGCTTCTCTACAGCAAACTTGTAACACACAGAGGCATTATTGTTTAGTGTCTTGAAATTACACCAGGAGGTGTTGCCATCACATATTTAAAGTCCCCTCCAGTTTTACCATGGATAGATAGAATAATGATAATGCCAACATTTTTAAAATGCCAACATTGAAAAACTAACAGGAACATATGGGCTACTGTAACATAAATAATGATATTCGGGAGACAGAATTAATGTGTTTTATTAATTCTTATTCAGCCAGATTCACATGTAGCCTGACAGCAAAATGCTATTTCTCAGCATCAGTTCCATTACTATAAAATGGAACAACCCCCTTAATTGTCCTCCAAGAATTGTGAGGACAAGCAAGAAAAAGACCATGCACAAAGATGGAGCTAAGCATACCTAAGGCAACTACATTCAATAGGCTTAGGAATGGTCAACAGTGTGTTGGATTGTGACCAAAGGCTATAAACCACTTGGCACATTATGATAAATGAATAATTGTAAGTAGGAGTAATGAGGACTAGCTCTATCATTAAAAAATATTAATAAACACATGTTTAATAACTAAATTTTAAACTAATGTGATACATACTGTCAATATGACTCCCATTTAGATTTCAATTAGGAGATTTCAAGCTTGGCTTGCAACACGTTTGTGGTTTTTTTAACACTGCCAAACAGCTACATTTTTTTTTAAATCTTTTCCCCATAAAAAGTGAAAAAGACTTTTCTATCTCTGCTTCAGCTACCACTCAACATTTTTAGTTTTTTGCAGCAGTATTTAGTTGGACTGGACCCTCAGCAAAGCTGTGCCATAGACTGTGGGAAGTTTGTTCCTAAAGTCACATACTGTATTCCTTAGTACAGTTTTCCAAACTTTTCATGCTGGTGAGACACTTTTTAGACATGCATCATTCAGCGACACAGTAATTCAGTTTTGCTAGCAAACCAGAGGTTAAACTAACCCCTTTCCAGCCCCGGGAGGAGCGCGGGAAGTGTTCGCACAACACACCTACGTACTGTAGCTGGCACACTAACTTGTCGCGACGCAGTGTTTAGAAAGCTCTGCCTTAGTACATAACTCCATTTTATAATATTCAATGAAAACCTGTTTAGTAGGTAGTAAGCAAACGGAAGTTAAACAATACATTTTAAAATGTTCACTTTGACAACCGCTTTAAGTTGGGCTATTTGACGGATTGATTACCCCCACCTGAACCTGATTGTGCCCAAAGATCAACTGGACTACTATTAAGATCCATTAGACTGGCAGGCACTAGAGCGTTTTCTGCCATGGCCCCGCAGTAGGTAACCTACATGATGCCCAAAGGCAACATCACACCTGCCAGTTTCTCCTATGGTGCCCACAAAAGGTATCTATAAATATCCACTAAAAAATCCACAATAAGCACAAAAAAAGTTTGCTCTTCGTACTCAGGTACACTGACTGAGCCTCTCCTACACTAAACACACCCTGAAACATGCCCATATTTCATTGGATGCCAGGATTGCACAACCATCCTCCCATCCATTCTGAACAAAGAAGTGCAAAGACCTTCTCTCTTCCCCCACTGTTGGAGAAGGTGTTTCTTTGCACGACTTAGCGGTCCTGTCTTTTTCTGGGTTTTTTGATATGCCAACCATTTTGTATTATGCCATGGCTTCATAGCATCCATTTTGTGACTGGCACTAGTGGCATTTTCTTAAAATTCCAAATATGCCCCATCCCAAAAAAGTTTGCAAGGCAACCCCAATGAATCTAATCTGTGAAACTTCCTTCTAAGGGATTTACAGTTAGCCCCATTCTGGTCTCTAAAAGGGCTAAAGTCTTACTTATTTTGTATGACTGTTGACTAGATGATCTTTTTGAACATGCTTATTGGTTTATTATTAGATTTACTGATCAGTATTAATTTTTGTTCTGGTTCAAAATGTGGTGTAAATTGTCATTTCTGATATTTCCAATTTGTATTTTTAAATGAGGTTATGTTACTGAAACTATTTTATCATTTAATATTTGCAGGCTCCTAGACAGGACTTCATCCTGAAAGGCAGCCTAAAAAAAAAAAAACAAGAAACCAATAGGATATTTTCATATTGAATTATGATGTGCTAACAGTCCATTTCCTAATAAGTTATTCCTGTAAGCAATCTTTGAAGCTGGTTTAGATGATATAAATATATGTAAAAATAAAGTTGTTTAAACCCTGGACCTGAAGAGACTCATCAAGGTGCAGAGAGCATTTTCAAAGGAGATTCCTACCATCTTCAGAAGCAACTTTTCAGGGGGCTCAAGTGGTTATTATGGGGATGCCAGTAAATTCCAAATATGGATGAGGTCCAATAATTGCCTCATTGACTGGCAATGGGCACGCCTGCTTTTTACTTATGGTTCTTGAACAGATGGCAAGTCAGTTCAGCTCCCTGTGGTTCACCTACAATTATTTCTGTATGTTTGGATGAAATGCTACCCATATAAAATTGAATTAAAGCATTGAAAATAATACTAATCCAGTACTGAACAACACAATATAAATAAGAACACACTTATTGAAATAGTTGCAGAGTATTTAATCCTTTTTTTACACACAGGCACAAGCAACTTCATTTAGGGAAAATGACAACCACCTATTAACACTCCATTCCTGCAATGAAACAATCTGAAGGATAGTGCATCCAAAGAAGGCACACTGCCCAATTATTCTTGTTCAGGTGTTGAAGTAGGTCCTCTTTATGCCCCAAATACCACACAGAGACTGGGATATTTGTATGCAACTTTAAGCAAAGATGAATAGGGAGTTTCAAGGAGGCAACTCAAGTGGCACCCAATACAGAGGGATGGCAAAACCTGAAAAGTACAAGGGAGGGAAAGAGGGCCTACAGCTAAATACCTAAACTGATGGCAGAAGCCCCCAAGTTTTCTCCCACACAAGAGGGAACCTCGTTTCGCTGCTTTTCTGTATCTGGTGTTCCGAGGGTTGCCTTGCTTCTCTTGCCTAGCCCTAGAGACATCACGGAGGTACGTGTGGCCAGCTTGCTGGAAAACTCCCTCACACCTGGCGCTGATTGTAATACTGTCTATCGATAAGAAGCTCCGCTTTCAGCCAAGGGCTTCACGCGGATCGATGCCTGACCCCGTAAGGATTTCCTCAAAATGGCTCCCCTTTAAAAAAAAAGAAAAACCCCGACTCTCTGTATTCTCCTCACAAACAAGCACCGTAGCTGCTCCGTCGTGTTTTCGCCTCACCGCCACCGCGCGGGTGTCAGGCGGTGGATTCCTCGCCCTTCCCCACAAAGGACCCCCCTTGTGAACTCCCCCCCCCGGCCATTAGCAGCCCCCCCACACGTTACCGGGCTCGGGGGAGCCCCCGAAGAAGGGCGGGCGACTTCCACTCTTCCCTCAGCAAAGCTTCATCCACCCGGGGCAGCTCGCCAGGCCTCCTCGAGCTCGGCGCTCGCCCCGTCCGATGCCTCCCGGCCCCTTCGAGGGTAAGGCACTAAAGGGGAGCCGCCGAGAAGCTCGGTGGCTCAAAGCAGCAGCGCCCCGAAAGGGAGGGGCGCCCCCACCCCACGCGCGCGCACTCTCACACACAAACACGCTTCGCTCTGAACCGTCCAAGCCAATAGCATCGCACCCTCGAGCTCCCTTCGCCCCGCCCCAACCAACCCCCATCATGCTTTTGCCTGCTTGGTTGAGTGACGGGAAAAGGAGTGGGTGGGAAAAACTGCCGCCCGCGAGCGCATGCGCTGTACCGAGATGTCCTTTCCTCCCGTTTAAACGGTGTAATCTTTCAACTGCCGCCGCCCGCATCTTTCGCATTGGCCAATGAGAAGGCGAGTGGGGCGGGGCGGGTTTTTTTCCCTTCCTTCGCCTCGGTCTGCTCCACTTTTCATTGGTTTAAAGGCTGACAGTCGTTTGGGTCGGAATTTGATTTGAAGGAAAGTAGTTACAGTATTGAGCCCGAGCAGGGGCAGAAGGTACTTTGTCTTCGAGGAAAGTGGGTTTGCGCTGGAGCAGTTGAGTATTTGTTGCCATAACGAGAGTGTTTACTTAGTGTGGACACAGAAGTCCACGTAGCGTGATTACCCCGCCCTCTAAAGTGCATTGGATACTTTACTCGTGTACATAGGTTTGCGAAAGGACAAATCTTTATTCCGGATTATTTCATTCCGGAATAAAAACTCCTATCTTTTGTGTAAAACCAGACACCGTATACACACGGTGACCGGGAAAGCTATCGTAAAGCCCGAAGCAAAAAACAACGAGGTGTCTTGTGGTACAGTACCTTAAAGGCTTTACCAGATTTATTACCATAAACTTTCGTGGACTGTAGCCCACATCATCGGATGCATAAAGCGTTCATCTCAGTTACACGCTGAGGCAGCGAGCAGCTTTTGTTTTTGGTTTGCTGCCCCAAACACTAATCAGTATTTGAGTACCGGCACTTTTCTTGTTGCAATGGTGCACATGATGTTGGGGGTTGTAAACAGAGGGAAATGAAAAGTTTTTCATTTATCTGATGAGGTGTGGACTGTAGTCCACAAAAACGCAAACCATAATAAATAGGATTGACTTTAACGTTGCTGCAAAAGACAAGTAATCTCTAGATTATTAGTTCATCCTTCCTGGTGGGAAGAATTTCCTGTTGCGTATGCACCAAGAAACTGATGGCCCCATATGAATCACCAAACACCTAATATTGGGTCTCCCTATATGCAGTAAAAATACATTTGCCCTTTACCATGTGAAGTAGGCTAAGGAACATTATACATTCTCTACTGCCAGAGAAAGGGAGGGACACTATAAAATAATTATAGTTACCTGCCTCAAGCCTTTGGCAATAAAGCTTAATACATTCATACAGGAAGGGGTGGAGATGGGAACACACCCATCATTCTCACTCAGCACATGGGATGTGCTCATCAGAAAGCATGCTTACCTGGTGCATCAAGGAAGCTTGATATTGTCTAGCAGCAAGGCTGCATCTGGAACTTGAGTACTGTACAGCTAAATATATACATGAAGAGATACAAGGCGTGTTATGCTTTGGATGCTAGTTTACATATATCAGCCATAGTTTATCTTAAAAGTGTATAAACAGACCAGAGCTTGAGTTCAAATACCTGTTCAGCCATGAAACTACTGTGTGACCTTGGGCCGGTCACATTCTCTCAGTCTAACAGGGTTGTTGCAAGGATAAATTGGGAGAAAGAAAAACCATTTACACCACTTTGAGCTACTTGGATATAAATGCAATAAATAAAATAATAATGTACTAACTAAGAGTTTTCGCAAAAATATTATTTTTTATAAGCAAGTGGAATAGAGCAGTTTGACTCTGTCATGCATACCTTACACAGGATGCTGCAAAACAAGCCTCTGCTTGCACCTCCGCGGGTGCTGAAGGGATATTATCAGGATGCCTGTGTTGCCGCCTCCTGCTTTCCTAAACTATGTCATTGACGTTTTTAATTCCTAGTGCTTAAGAAACTGAGCTTCCATGTGTAAAGGGACTCCTCATAAGAAGATTCTAATGGACTAGAATACAAAACAAAGTAATTATGGAAAATACCTTTGAGGATTTTCAAATGAATGCACAGCGTCTCCTCCTCCCTTTGCAACTCCCTCTTAGCCATGCTAATGTGAAACATTCCTAGAGATTGCCTGTCTAGATAATTTATAAAGATTTCAGGATGCAAACATTTGCTTTTGATCTTAAGAAGCAGTAACAGATGATGGCCATGATAATAGTAAATAATTAACTTTCATGGACCTTCCCATATAAATAATTAAAAGTCTCCACTGTGTAGGTGGAATAAACAGATTTAAGACATTAAAGGCTTCAGAAGAAATCCAATACCCATTCGAAATACTCCTTCATAGGTCCCAATGAAAACAAAAGTTAGTTGTTAAGTGAGACTAGGCTCATTCTGACATTCCCACCCAAGACTGGAAAATGATGGCTTGTTACTCTATATTCCCTTTGTGATCCCACTGAACAATAGCAGGATGAAACCAGAATAATAAATAGCAAGGTGTCTTGTTGCATTTATAAAGATACTGTGCTACTCCAGTTTTCTAGGCTCAATATAAGGTTACAGCTTATGTAATTAAATATATCCACTATGAAAAGGCATTGCTGTGTCTGAGTCTTAACTGTTTGGTAGTAGGCAACAGAAAATGTTCCAAGAATTTTGCTATTATACTGGTTGCCTAGGAAATTAGCCAGACATTTGCCTGTGATGTGTAAGTATAAAGGAGCATTGTCAATTTAACGATTAATATTTTCTGTACAAGTATATGTACTGTTTCTGTTTTATAGATGTAATGGGAAATGATCAGGATTTGTGTATTGAAAGATGTGGGGGGCAGGCATGAAATAAATATTTAAGGTGTAGTAATTTAAATTCTGTTTGCCTGTAACTTAGACCCCAAAGCAGTTTAGACTCTAGCGAAGTTGTCCAGCATTTGACAAATGCTTGATGTTCCGAGCTACTTTGGTAGCCAAGCAAAATGTGTTGGTTTGCATATATAGAAACGAAGAAATGGCTAGTTCATGTAAACTAACCCAAAGCCAGACCTCTAGGGGTGAGGAGTAAAATTATACTTCAAATGCACTTTTCATTTTAGAATATACACAGAAGTAGATCTACAGATATCCCAAGCCATTCAGAGTTTCATAAAGAGTGCTCTTTTGTCCAGTTAATGTAAAATTTGGAGCTAATAAAAATTTATCTGGGGATGCAGGTTAGTCAGAGTTTTCTGTTTGAAAAAAGTGCCTGGGACAAAAAAAGAAATCCATTTTTTTTATTTCAATGGATTTACCTCAGACAAGAGTATATAGGATTGTCTTGATAAAATACCACCAGATGTTCTCTCTTACTTCCCTTTTTAATGTATACATTGAAACCTTGCTGTCTCAAATAAGGACAGGGCTTAATCCATAGCTGTATGGAAGGCAGCAACTTTTCATCCCGGTGGTGAAGTACTATTTGTTTGCATCCAAAACTCAGTGTTCATGAGCCACTGATAAATTTCAAATAGTGGAGGTGTAGTTCAGCAAGTCATGCATATTTTTGAAATGTAGGGAGGTTCCTGGGACTAAATAATTACCAAGACTTCACCCCAAAAGGAGCTTATAACAGGGCAGCCCTACATTCAGGTGGATAAGGGAACTGATTTTTGCTCCACATTGCCAACACCTCAGGAATAGCAGTAGCCTTAGTTAAGCTGCAGCTAACTGGCACTATTGATTGTGGATATAATTTTCCTTCATCCTAGGTTAGATCCTTAGGCAACCCCAAAGATTTTAATTGCATTAATTATAAGTACTGTAGTACTGTATGTGAAATGGACTCCATAAAGTTTTAGAGTATAGAAAAGGAAGACTTACAAGTTTATTGTACTGTTTTAATTAGTTAAGCTAATGTGCATGTTCTCTCAAATCTTTCAGAATTTGAAAGCTGACATTCAGTGAAAGTCATATTGAATATGCTCAGAATATGAGTAGGTATTGTAGGTAAGAACAGTCTAACTGTATGAAGGCTAAGCCAATAATATAGTATTTGATATGCTTTACCCTGAAGACAATACCGATGATGAGCAAGAAGATCTGCCTTATGATGGAGATCTACAAAATACATATCAACACAAGTGTGATTCACAAAACCTAGAAAATTCCACTTGTGTAGAAGATGGATCTCAGCATGTTTTCACCTTGACACCTTCTCACATGAGCTGTCATTCAAAAGAAAAATCAGACTGCAAAACACAACTGCCTGAAACAAAAATAAATCTGGCAACATTGCAAAGGGAAAATGACATGGAATCTCCCAAGGCAACAGAGAAGGAGTTACTTGCTTGGGATGTTAACAGTTTAGGAAGAAATCAACATCTATCCAACTCAAACATTTCAGATGTCCTTTTACGCCATTTTCCCCAAGACGAATTATCAAGTTTGTGCCAACTGATTGATTCTGAGACTCTCCCAGAGATATCATTTACTGAAAGTTTTGATGAAACTATCCTAAATAAAATTAAGATTTCAGAAAGTACAATATCTTTACCAAAGGAAGAAGGAAAAAATCTCAAATGCTGTAATTCAGAAAGAGAAGTAAAATTTGAATCAGCTGACAAAAATTGGGATTTGACTGAAGTTAAGGAGTTTGTAATGGATAAAAGTGTGAATCCCATTTGTGACAGAAAAGATTGTAAAGAAGATAATCTTCAACTTGTAATTGAGAAAGAACATGCAATTAATGAAGACTTCCATTATTTCTCAACCCCTAAAGAAGTGTACCAAGAGCACAAATATTTTCTGGAAACAACTTCGCATAATCTCAAAAATGGTCAACGTCAGGTTCATTATCAGCTTCCTGATTTTTCTAAGGTTGCTCCAAAGGTCAAAATACCTAAAGGAAAAAATAGCAACTCATGCCCTATACCTAAAAAGACCACACACACCCCAAATTTGCTTGGTAAATCAGAAGTTGTGAAAGATGTTTTAGAAGCGATGAATTCTTTGGACTCTGTTGCAACCAAGAATGAAGAAAAGGGAATTAGCACACCTGAACTAGACCAACAACTAGAGGTAGATAAGAGGTGATATTGCACATAATTGGAATTGCCATTGATAGCCAAGCACAATCTTGGGTGTATTTATTATGCCTGTAACAACTCAGCCAGCCACAGATTTCTGTGTGTCTCTAGACACTGGTTTGTGCAACACACTAAACTTTGACTTAGTGGGACCATGAAAATGGATGAACTCTTAGAAAGAACCAGCAGCTCTTTTGCTGCCACACTGATTTCTTAGCATTTCATCCAAAGTAGGGCTCACTCTCTCCTCATTAAGCATGAGCTTACAGCAAACTAGTCCATAAACTGAATGCCTACCTTTTATTTTTTTGTTAAATGTAAAACCAAAAACCAGGGAGACTCCACTAATCTGTGGAGGCAACCCTAAGCATGCTTTTTCTAATGAGAAAACCATATGAGCATAGTGAGAGTTAAAGGCAAAGGAATAAATATTAGCTGGCGTGCAAAGTGAAGAGTGCAGCCTAATACCTTACATTTGTGCTGAAGAATTTACCTGTGGGCTGGGATTGAAAGGAGACCTACTGCAAATAGGAAGCACTTATACCCATAAAAGGGTCATTCCATGATTTCTGCTGGTTCCCCGCTCTATGTGCCATGCCCCATACAGTTCCAGAGGTTTCCTGGCCAGCTTTTTGGAATTTCGGGGGACTATATTGGAAAGGATGATAATGGCAGTTGTTAAGATCCAAGCCATTACCTCCAGTCTAACCGTCCTGCAATATGCACTGATTGGGAAACTTCTACCAACCTGAGTTTTCCAAGGGTAATATATCCAGAAAAACATTTGTTATCTTCTTAGATGGTGGTATACACATGATCCTATGTAAGAAAAACTTATTGAAACTTTATTATATCTATTTCTTGCATAGTATTGTATATCATTTTGATTATGTATACTGCCTTGATAATATTGGCACTGAAGAAATTATAGCAATAAGATATTTCCTCTTCATTAACATAAGCCCCTTTCATGTAACCATCTGTATGTGATCTTTTATATGTATATATTTTAATTCTAGTCCTGTTGTTAAATTATTGATTTTTATATGTTTTTAGTTGTTTCTATTTTAGTTGTGATCGATCTATATACTCTCATTATGGGAAAAGGTGATATTATTATTATTATTATTATTATTATTATTATTATTGAGCCCAAGCACCAGTTTGGATCCCAGACTGCATTTTCTACCCTAACCTTATCCTTTGCTCATAGCACTGCTTCCTAGCCCAATATCTATATTTTCCCCCTTTCAGATGCATTATCACCATTAGCCACTTTTTCCAGAGTTCCCATTATATCCAGCACTCATCTCGCAGTGTAATAGCATCCAGTATCTCCTGAGCCTACCTTCTCTATGAGGATTTTCCTGGCCAATTTTTTGTTTTCTTTACAGTGCTTACTCTATTTGAATATAGATTTTTCCTAAGCAGCTAGAACATTAATGAATGACCTTGGCTATGGGAAAAGTATTGCTCACAGTCAATTGCTATTTTTGCTTTCCATATACAATATATGTTTATTGTTTTCTCTTTTTTATATCTATTGAAATAATAGCTACTGACAAAACAAGCTGAAGCTCAGAATCATATTGATCATCTAAGATTTAATACAAAGGTAAGTCTCCTATAACATGAAGCCAGTTTTTCTTAATATCTTGTCTTGCTACAAAATATTAATATATTTTTTCTGAATACAAATGTTTTGTTTATGCAGCTTTAGTATGCTGTGCATGGTATAATGCAAGCACATTCTGTATTCTTTTCAGTGTCTGTTTAAAACATGTGCAAGGCTGCCCAGACATGTAGAAATTACATGTGTTTTATCTCTTTTTAGCTACCATTGATTTAAATCTTTTTTATATATTATTCACTTTTTATACAGAATTTTAATGCTTTATTTTATATTTTTGCAAACCACTTAAGAGGTTTTCTTGTAGTCAAACAGAATGCAGTTCTTGTTAAATAAAATATGCATACTTTCATACTGTGGTTTATTTATGTCTCTGCTTCAGTATTTTATGGAGTATAGTGTGCTCACTCTTCCTAGAGCAGATGCACTGGAACAAGCTAATTTTCCTTGGGTATAGCTGGTATAAACAGTAACCCTAGTCCATGGCTATGTTTGAACAACCCTAGTGATGACTCTTCCTTTCCACCACCCAGTTTCAATGACCTAAGATGTCTAAACAATTTGCTATGTATTTTACCTTGTTTGTGTAAACCCTGAAAGTTCCATTGAAGAGTGGTATATACATCTTTTAAATAAATTAAAATATACTGGTGTTTGGATATCGCTTGCCTAATTTTACCAATTTATTATTTGTGCCTGTGGATGCTTAGGGTGGGGGTGGGGTATCATAAAGAGAAAGGCAAGTGAATGTTTTTATTGTGGGTGCTGATTTTGTACTTCACAATGAGTTTTTGTATATTTTAACAGATACCTCCTTGCTCAAATCAAAATAGACCAAATCCTGGCATTAAATCAGAAAGTCCTGGAATAACTACAAAAATGTCTACAGTTCTACCTGTAACAGTCCCTGTGAAGCCTATGGTTGGTTTCTCCCAGTCACCTTTCTCAGGTAGTTCAAATGGACTATTCAAATAATTAGAATATAATTTTTATTTTACTTGTATAGCCCTCCAGAAGTTGTCTAACTACAACTCCCTGACCATTGGACTAAGCTGACGGGAACTAGATCGCATCTGGAGGGCCTCCGCTTAAGCCACCGCTGTTCTGCCTGTTTGCTGTTGTACACTATATGAAGGAAATAGCATACAGATCACATTAGCACTTTTGTCATATTGTTCTGTAGAACTGCAGTCACAAAGAATGATCTCACCATTACCCTCAGCTGATGCAGCAAGACAATCATCTGGGAATCAACCTCTGTTGCAAAACGTTACAGAAGAAGAAAAGCTTTTTCAGATGTTAAAGGAACAGTCAAAAGAGCTAAAATCAAAAGTAATACAAATAGTTCTATTTTAAATACAATATATATTTGAAACAAACACCTTGTTTTTCTTAATACTCCATCTGACAGCTTAAATGAAATGCATCCCTTTTTCTTAAAGGTGGAAACATTTTCTAACTGTCTTACCCAGGATGTATTCCCAGTGGAAGAACGCCATCAGGTGAATACCTTTTTTTGTGTTTGAAAACAAAATTGTTACATTTTAAAACTCTGCTTTTGAAAAACTATATGTAAAAATAAAATGTATAAAATCTAGAATAGCAGCACTATTCTCTACATCTTATACTCAGAATGAAGTATAAAAATTGCTGCTTAAATCAGTTAAAATTAGTTTCCATTGAAATAAGTGAGACAGGTGAGTCACGACTTACATCTCATAGATTTAATTGGGAACTAAGTTCAGTTACCTTAATCTGTGCTTAATAATAAATCATTTTCATTATCTCAGAATCATGTGAAGTTGTAATATCATACTCTCTCTACAAGTTTGTACAGGAGAGGTGGTTAACCTATGGCCCTCCAGATATTGTTGGTTTACAGCTTCCATCATCCCTGACCATTGGTCTTGCTGAGAGATGAATTCCAACATATGAAAGGGCACTGATTAGCCACCCCTGCTGTTTAGGACTGCAGTCTTAATGGAGCAGTTTTATGACCATAGGTCTTGCTATAAAGGCAATTATAATTTGAATAAATTCCTTCAATTACCTTAATTCCTAAATTACCTTCAGAATTAACTGGGAGTTTTTCCTGAAGGGGAGTGAAGGCATTTGTTTAAGTATACCCTGCAGGCCACAGATGTAAAGCACCCGTAGATTAAGATTAATCAAATTTCTTAGTTGCCTACTACAAAATAAATCTCTGGGTGGCTTAAAAGAAATTTACAAAAACTATTTCAACATAATAAGTAATGATACTTACATAAATTGTATACCCCAAAGCGGCACCTCATTCACTTCTGCAGAGTAGGCAGCTCCATATGCATATTTCTTCCACAGAATGCCACCTGCACAGACATATAGAGTTCTTGGTAGAGCAGTATTGTTTGAGTGCAACATTTTGACAAAACAGGCATTCAGTTAAATATAAGAAACGTTTGAAAAGTCTGGTGTAAACTACTTTAGCTATTCATGTTATGTTTATCTTGTTATGTTTGAAGCTATTGCTGTGTCCATGGCATGTTTAAGGACAGCACTGAATATTTCAATTACTAACCTATAGAAAAACTGTCAAATAACACCAAGGTTACAAATTTTGTTTGTGAAGCTTTTAAGGCTTTTAAAGGAGCAACTAGACAAGCTGGAATGGAATTATTTAACCACGAAGGAGAAACATTGCACATTTCGGCACCAACATCCCATGTACTCATCAATGAACATCGGAGAGTTTGATCCTAACAGGTCAAGTATTTTTTAAAAAACAATAATACACTAATAATGTAACCATTTTTAAAAATCTTACATTCACAACCTTGCTTATGTTAAGAAATTATTGGGACGCACATCAAAAATTGCTTTACTTTTGGTCACCCACCAATTCTCTCCTGCAAATGCCTCCCAGGCTGATACAAGAAATAAGCCCAGTTGTGGTGAAAACAGAGTGCATCCCTTTCCTATCAGTTCACCCTTAAAAATGCCTGCCATAATAGTTACAACAAATGTGGGTTTTGGAACAGGACTTAAGGAAGCTATCTTATACTGAGTCAGACCATTGGTCCATCTCTAACTCAATATTATCTACATTGAATAGCAGCAGCTTTCCAAGGTTTCGCATGGGAGATGCTGGGGATTGAACTTTTGCATGCAAAGCCTGTATTCTACCACTGAACCATGGCCCTCCTTGCATGGCTCCCCCTATTGTTTGTCCTCCATTTATCTTAAGAGCCTTGCAAATATGAAACAGCAATTCCAGACATACAAACTGGCATTGGATTACTCTATGAGGTGGTAGGGAGGAAGGCAACATCCAGTAACTCACTATTGATACCGCTAGGGTTTTCTGAGTAAGGCAAGCTGGGAGTAAAACGAACAAGTGATCCATCCAGATGGGACAAGGAATTTGCAGGAAAGTCTGTGCAGAAGGATCCTGTACATGGAAATATGACATTGGGCAGAGGAGTGAAGGCTAGATAGTAGTGCTCCTTCCCATTCACCTCTCAATGTGTAACTATGTCTGATGTGTGTCACTACATGCAGCTTCCCAGCACATGACATTATTAATAACGAGCCCTTTTCTATCTGTATCCAACCTTAAGATGTGGCTAGCAGCACTCACGTTTTTCATGATTGCAACCCTTATTTTGAAGTTCAAACTTCACCGTACTCAGTGCATGCTAAACATTGTGGGTTGCATCCCGTGCTGTGCCAGTGGGATTCTGCTGGTACAATGGGACTTCCCCAACCCTCCTGAGCTGATTGTGAGGGCATGCAGGAGGCTGGAAGGGTCAGGAGAGGAAGAGAAAGTTCTGCTACATGCACAACAATCCATTGCGCTAGTGGAGCTACAGTGTCGGATAAGGCCTTTTAAATACTGTGATTTTTGACATTTCATTTCCTTACCTAGCCCAGGGGTCTGCAACCCGCGGCTCCGGAGCTGCATGTGGCTCTTTTACACCTTTGCCGCGGCTCCGGGGCGGATACTAGCGAGGGGAGGAGGCGCATTGTGCGCCCCAACACTCCCCACTGTGGCGGGCGCTGTACTGGCTGTGATGTCGCATGGGGGCGGTGCGTGCGTTAGTCACGCACCGTCCCGATGTCACCTTCCCGCCTGCCCGCCCGCTACATTGTAAGGGGCATGTATGCTGGTCACTGTTTTGAAGGGGAGTGAAGAACACACACACACACACACAAAAAGGTAACTTGTTAATTTAAGGTTTATTTCTATGAGGAGGAGTAATTCTGAGGGGTCAAACAAAGAAATAATTTAAAAAGTGACAAAAAAATTATTTTTATAATGACGAGTTTTGTGGCTCCCAGGTTTTTTTTCTTCGGAAACGGGTCCAAGTGGCTCTTTTTGTCTTAAAGGTTGCAGACCCCTGACCTAGCCCATTGTCTCTCTAATATGCTAGTGCTAAGAACAAGAAGCATGTATCACTATTATAATGTAACTTTGTATCTTATATTATTTGGATTTAGAAAAGTAGAGGGGGAAATATTTAAGCTTGGGATGCTGCTTGAAGATATCAAAGAGAAAATTGATAAGACTGCCTGCAGCCCACCTTCCTCTGCTTTTGTAACATCACCATCATGCACACCCTGTGAATCTGCTTCTCTCTATTCAAGTCGTTCTGAGGTAAACCATTAAGTCCCAGTAAAGAACAAAGCATATTGTTTTATATCACATTATCTTTACTGAGATTGCATGATTGAATTAATGTAATAGTAAAGTGGCAATACATGTACTCAAAATGTAGCAATGCTGTCATAGTGCCACACCCCTCTAATACACCAGTCCCATTTCACTGGATTTTCAGGTTTTGAAAGATTTCAGGTTTAGACCTTCTGAGTTTCTGTCTCCTCCACAGGATCATGCAATTTAGCTTTAAGCTAACAGCAGGCCTTTGGACCTCTTCCAGATATGTATATATCAAAATGTGCTCCTTGGGATGACTGTTGCTAAATTGTATTGAAATATTATTTTCCTGGTTTAGCTGTTTTGTATCAACTTACAATGGCTTCCTGTGGTATGCTTAAACTTGTCAGACATCATTTCTAGCTATGAGCCTGTGTGTTAATACATTACCGTAGTGGCACAAGACTCTTCAGTCTAGAGGCGGTAGCTAATTAATCCTGGTTTTTAGATGTTTTGTACTCATTTAGACTTAACATGTGGATTCCTTCTATTTCATTAGGGAAGAAATTACTTCAAAACTATGAACTCAGAATAATAGAATTGTGGAGTTGGAAGAGACCCCAAGGTTAATCTAATCCAACCCTCTGCAATGTAGGAATCTCAACTAAAGCATACATGACAGGTGGCCATCCAACCTTGGCTTAGAAACCTCCAAGGACAGAGAGGCCACCACCTCCTGAGGGAGTCTGTTCCACTGTCTAACAGCTTTGTCAAAAAGCTCTTCCTGATGTTTAGTCAGAATCTACTTTCTTGTAACTTGAAGCTATTGGTTCGGATCTTAGCCTCTGGAGCGAGAAAACAAGTTTGTTCCATCTTCCATGTGACAGTCCTTCAGATATTTAAAGATGGCTATCATGTCTACTCACAGTCTGTTTTCCAGGCTAAACTTACCCAACTCCCCCATAAGGCTTGGTTTCCAAACCGTTTAACATCTTGGTTGCCCTCTTCTGCACACATTCCAGCTTGTCAATATCCTTCTTAAATTGTGATGCCCAGAACTGGACACAGTATTCCAGGCGTGGTCTGGCCAAGGCAGACTAGAGCAGGACTATGACTTTCCTTGATCAGGATAGTATACTTCTGTTGATGCAGCCTAGAATAGCATTAGCTTTTTTTGCTGTTGCCTCACACAGTTGACTCATGTTAAGCTTGTGGTCTACTAAGACCCCTAGGTCCTTTTCACGTGTACTACTGGCAATCCAGGTGTCCTCCATCTTATATTTGTGCAGTTGGCTCTTCCTATCTCAGTGTAGAACCTTACATTTGTGTCTATTGAAATTCATTTTGTTAGTTTGGGCCCAGTTCTTCACCCTGTTAAGGTCACCTTGAATATCCTTAAAATTACAATATTTTTTCAGTTTTTCAGATCTTTTGGTTGGCATGCAAGGTGGGTTTTGCAGATGAAAATGGTATATATATATATATATATATTTGCTTTCGTAGATTTTCACGGGTACAGGAATGCAGGTTTTGGTGTCTTCGGGTGTCTTCCCGTGTAAGAGTTGGGGTGTCTAGGCGACGTTTCGACGAGGTCTCACTCGTCATCTTCAGGCTGGTGCTTTCGGCTTCTTGTTGCTGGAACAGAGCTCTGTTCCAGCAACAAGAAGCCGAAAGCACCAGCCTGAAGATGACGAGTGAGACCTCGTCGAAACGTCGCCTAGACACCCCAACTCTTACACGGGAAGACACCCGAAGACACCAAAACCTGCATATATATATATATATATATATATATATATATATATATATGCACGCAGAACTCTCCAACATTGTGAAATTGCTGTGAATGTAGCAAGTTCTTCAGTAGGTCATAATATCCATTTCCCCATGTGGTTCTTTCATAGAGTCCAGCGATTTCAAACATTAGTGAGTCCCCACAAAAGACTGCTTCTTGCGTGAATATTGCCAAGAATAAAAAGTATGGAGACAATGGAAGTCAGCCTATGGAGATGACTCCACAGAGAATGTATCAGCAATCTAACAAAAGTAGCCAACATCATCCCTTTCATCAGAAGTAAGTGTTATCCATAGAAGCTGACTATTAAATGGGTCATAATGTGTTAACTATTTGCTAAATTCAGCAGATCTCCAAATCATGGCCTAAAAGGCACAAAACATATCAAATTCTCTCATGCTCTTTCTCATGAATTTGTATGCTATGGTTAGTGCTTGCTCTCGCCAACCCATGTTTGGAAAGTGGTTTTACAGTTCTGGTTTGGAAGACAAGCGCTATCCATAGCTTGGCAACTCAGATCTCACAGCAAAATATAGTGAGCATTAAACTATAAACTGGAAGTAAAGCTGTATGTGAAAAGTGTGTGCATGAGCCCATGATTTGGGCCATTGGTATCTGAAAGAGAGCCTATTCTGACAGGCCAAATATAAATGTTTTGACTAAGGTCCAAAGAACTACCTTAGGTATGGCCAACTGTTTACATACATGCAAACATTCTATTTTACCTAGATTCCCAAGCAGACCCTATAATTTTAACATGTTCCTCCACTAACGATATCATTACCAAAGTGGCAAACCTCTGTGCATAAGCATGTATTAGTAGAAACTAGATGATTAAAGCACCTTACCAGCCACACTAGTACTCAACAATTCATTCTAGTGTGACTGAATGTGCGACAACACACACACACATATCCTATGCAAATAGTCTTTTGCTGGCCTGTAAACTAAAATTCTGTTTGTTTGATTATAATTTAGTGGCTGATCTGTGATTGGAATAATAATAAAGACTGAAATATATATGCAATATAAAACAATCAGCTCTATGCCATATCATAAGTTTTGTATGAAACTCACCTTTTTTTCTAAGTGGTTTACTATGCAGCATTGAGGACTCTTTTTCAGAAACATACATTCAACCTCTCTTGGGTTCATAGAGCTGGTTGTACATTTCTTTGGAGTGTAGACCATTCCAGCTGAGTTAACTTAAAATTTCCATGTAAACGTGCCTAGGATTAGTGTTAAAAGGCTCATTATAAAGCAACATCCATTGAAACGGCTGCATATTGAAAACAGCCTTATAAATGTGAAATACGGACTTGAAGACATATAGGGCAATACACAGAACAATATCCAATTATGTCTGTTTGCTTTTGGAATCGGACTCTTGGATTCTCTTCTTGTTCCTCCAGTTCCAACTCACATCCCGTCTGGAGCATATTTTGAAAACTTGATTGCATGAGAAACTTGTTTGCATGGGACGCGGATGGCGCTGTGGGTTAAACCACAGAGCCTAGGACTTGCCGATCAGAAGGTTGGCGGTTCGAATTCCCGCGACGGTGTGAGCTCCCGTTGCTCCTGCCAACCTAGCAGTTTGAATGCACATCAAAGTGGAAGTAGATAAACAGGTACTGCTCCGGCGGGAAGGTAAACGGCGTTTCTGTGCGCTGCTCTGGTGCGCTGGCTTAGTCATGCTGGCCACATGACCCGGAAGCTGTACGTCGGCTCCCTCGGCCAGTAAAGTGAGATGAGCGCCGCAACCCCTGAGTCGGTCACAACTGGACCTAACGGTCAGGGGTCCCTTTACCTTTACCTAGGGCAACACTCAGAACAGAACAGTGGTACCTCAGATTACATACGCTTCAGTTTACATACGCTTCAGGTTAAAGATTCTGCTAACCCAGAAATAGTGCCTCAGGTTAAGAACTTTGCTTCAGGATGAGAACAGAAATCGGGCTCCCGCGGCATGGCAGCAGCTGGAGGCCCCATTAGCTAAAGTGGTGCTTCAGGTTAAGAACAGTTTCAGGTTAAGTACGGACCTCCGGAATGAATTAAGTACTTAACCTGAGGTACTACTGTATCCAATTATGTCTGTTAGCTTGTGCAATCGGACTTTTGGATTCTCTTCTTGTTCCACCAGTTCCAACTCACATCCCCTCTGGAGCATATTTTGAAAACTTGTTTGCATGGGAGATGTCTGTAGAAGAAAATTTGCACGAACAGATACCCACTCACTATGTTGGATCTCAACCACAGAATGTAACTTTCTTCTTCCCATTTGTACCAATTCATTCTGTGCCTCCCTCAGATCTGCAAACAGTTGTTTAGTGAATTTATAACCTGTTTTTAAAATATCAAAATTACAAGGAGTTATTATTAAAGACACATTTAATAAAACAGAATTTTGCTTTCCCCTTAGCCAGCTAGAGCTGCAAACTAAACATTGTGAAGATATAGTGAATCCTCTGGAAAAATCAGGACTCCCAGCAAATAACCAAGCTACTCATGTAAGTCAATTTGATTCTTAATTTATTGTTTTATCAGCTTGATAAAACTAAGATGGTTCTAATTAATTACTGTTGACTTTAATTACTGTTGACTAGGCTAACATCCTAAGACAATTCAATTGCTGTCATTCAAATAAATGTACGAGGAACAATGTGCATTAATGCAGCAGGTGTTGACGATGTAAATAATAAGAGTCCTTTGTTAATGTACTTTGTTTTGTAATATAGCAGCACTGCTCCTTTTCACCCATTAAAAAGGCTGGAGGGCTACAATCCCACAAACCACTTATAGGCAAAGGAAATCAAAATGATTACAGTGATCAAGAAAACACAGATGGGTAAGTTTTAATCTCAGAGGTTCCAAAATATACTCTCTCAACTATTCAAACTATAACACATTTGCACTGTATGATTAGCAACAAGGCCAGCTTCAGGTTGTGTGCCCTTGGGCAACTGAGTATCAGTTGACTCCTTTGGCACCACCGATTTTGCACCGCCCCTTCTTATTCTAACCACTCTCCTTCCCTCTTTGTCACTTCTCGCTCATAACCAAAACAAGTCATATTCAACAGAATCTCCTATTTTCAAATAAAAATATACATTTTTTAACATCACTAATTGCCTATTTTTGTGCTGGGGTAGACTTTATAGTCTATATGGCTAATAAAAGCTGTAAAAATTAAAGCCTCTATTGAAAGATGCCAGCGTTTGTGCTACTGTCACAATCTCAGCCACCATCAAATCAAAACCTCTCAGTTCCCAATAGTTGCTAGCGACCAATGCCAATGATCTGAATAATGTTGACAGCAGTTATTCCCCACATAGAGCAATTGAATTTTAATTTGTAACAGACATGACAAAGTTTGCAGAACTTAGTGTTTATCTATGGTCCTTCCTGAAGCACCTGATCTGCAATGTCATGCTGGTGGAAACAATAATTTGCAAGTAACAGCTAGCCACCACATCACAAATTACTTGTAGGATTTTGCAAACTTGTAGACAGATATTAATATTTACAGATCAGCACATCTAAAACACACAACATAGCAAACCCAGCCTTGCTGTTACAGAAATACACTTTAGCTCAAACAAGCCAAACAAATGTTTTCTCAGACTCCGACCAGATACCATAATAAAAAAGGATATAAGAAAAAGAAACTTCAAAAAGAAAACGCACACCAGCTTCAATTTCCCTAAACAAATGGAGCACCATCCCTACTAGGAAAGACTTAAAATGTTTAGAGCTTTTTAGTTTAGTAAGAGAGAAAAATAAGGGAAGATGTGGTAGAGAATTATTGAATTATGGGTTTTAAAACTATACATGATCCAGGTTTATACTGTTGCATTGCTTATGTGCAGTTTCACTTTTCTTTATAGCTTTGATAACTAGGAATGATTAATAGTGTTTTAAAGAGTATCTGGATTTGGCGCCTCAATAACATGTTTTTGTAAGGGGGGTCTTTTGACACAACAGTGCTGGCTTGCAAAAGGAGAGTTCTAGGGCTCATGCTTAAAATGCTGATTACAGAATTTGCTATGTCCTTTATATTGTGCTGATCCTTTCTCTGACATGCATTGTGCTCATATTTTATTTTTTACCCCGTAAGTAATTTAAGCTATTGGGAAATGAGATCTCCACCCCCAGCCAATCCATATAATACCAACAATCAAGAATCCAACGTGACTATAATGAAAGAACGAGGTACAGAAAGATAAATCAGCAAAAGTATGCAAGTTTTTAAAAATCAGCAAAATAATTCTAATAGATATCACCCACTAATCCATTTTTTCTGATATACATTTTTTCATAGGAAGCGTAACTTATCCTTCAGATTACAGGTTTCTTGATGAGTTGAGGAATCCTGCAAAGGATATTATTATACATCCTAGACTGAAAATACAGTTATCAAGTAGACAAGTTTGTCCCTGTTCTTCCAGCAGGTTAGTATGTACATTGCTAAACCTAAACTCTACACAAACCAAATGTGCACTCTCACCATGTTGAGGAACACATCCCTGATATGTCTCATAGGGTGCAATCCTAAACCCATTTACATGGGACTAAGTCCCATTGAATTCAGTAGGATTTGATTTTGAGTAGATGAGTAGAAGACTGCAATGTTAAGAACCTCTGTGCTGATTGTTAAGCCTCTCTCCTGTGTTATCTGTTTCCAACACAGAAATAAAAAAATGGAGCACAGGAAAATAAAAGAAAAGCCAGACTGTGAAAGGTACTCTATCTTCTTAGAAGGAAAAGCGATGGATTTAGATTTATCAGGTACTTAAGTTTTGGTAATATTAACAAAAGGCCTCACATTATTTGGAATTTAAGTATGAACTACTAAGCATCTCTAGTAAACATTACAATAATCTGATGTCAGTTAAAGTCAATGGGTGTGATTGAATGTAGCAAGACTGGGCTTCTGCTTCCTTGTCGCAGCTCCCCCCCCCCCCCCAAAAAAAATAATCTGATCTGGAGGGCTAGATCCTCAGAAGCAGATTTTCGGGAGATACAATGGTGCTAGAACAGGGAAAAGAAAACTTGCAAGTTCTGTAGTTTCCAGCAAAAAACAGCTGCTATAGGCAGCAAAAAAAAGATGCGCTAGTGCCCCCGTATCAATGAGTACTGTCACACAAAAAAGATCAATATACGTACGTGTTTGTGTGTACATATGCATACAGTGGTACCTTGGGTTAAAGACGCTACAGGTTACAGATGCTTCGGGTCACAAAGTCCGCTGACCAGGAAGTGGTTGCTCCAGGTTAAGAACTTTTCCCCAGGATAAGAACGGAAATCGCGCACCAGCGGTGCAGCAGCAACAACAGGAGGCCCCATTAGCAAAAGCACGCTTCAGGTTCAGAACTGTTTCAGGTTAAGAACGGACCTCTGGAACAAATTAAGTTCTTAACCTGAGGTACCACTGTACAGCTTTAAGTATATGTAAGTATTTATAAATAAAAAAATTATCAGGGCAATGCACCTGTGCACTCCCATGGTCCCAATCAAAAGCAACCATCTCATTCAGGCAAAAGAAACCACATGTTCGGCTAGATGCATTTTAAACATCAACAGTGAGCTTCCTTGGTTGTCCAACTGGAAGTATAGCACTAAAAAGTTATGGGATTCTTAGTAACATAAAGGTAAAGGGACCCCTGACCATTCAGTCCAGTCATGACCGACTCTGGGGTTGTGGTGCTCATCTCGCTTTATTGGCCGAGGGAGCCGGCATTTGTCCACAGCTAGCTTCCGGGTCATGTGGCCAGCATGACTAAGCCGCTTCTGGTGAACCAGAGCAGCACATGGAAACACCGTTTATCTTCCCTCGCCGAAGCGGTACCTATTTATCTACTTGCACTTGGACATGCTTTTGAACTGCTAGGTTGGCAGGAGCTGGGACCGAGCAACAGGAGCTCATCCCCCCATCGCGGGGATTTGAACCACCGACCTTCTGATCGGCAAGTCCTAGGCTCTGTGGTTTAACCCACAGTGCAACCCACGTCCTCTTAGTAACATAGGGCTCAATTAATGCTTCAGCTGGTCCTGATGACTGACTGGTACGAACGGCTATTACTCCAGCGTTAGAAGACCTTGACTGACTTTCCCCTCCTAGCTCAGTTAGAACCCTAAATGGCGAAGGGCCATGGTATCTAAAGGGTCACCTTTTTTCATTTAAATCCAGCCATCAATACCTTTATCAGAAGTGAATCTGCATGTGTACCGCCCTTCTGAAGTTAGGCAGGTGGCAACCAAAAAGCCTTTTCTACAGTAGCACCATCTTATGGGATTCTCCCCATAGAAGCGGAATGCTTTTGCCTGGCTCCTAAAGATACATAACGAAGGCACCAGACAAGTCTCTCTGGGGAGAGCATTCCACAAACAGGGTGCTACCACAGATAAGGCCCGTGGAGGAGGCTCTCAAAGAAGGGCCTCAGATGATTGCAGGGTCTGGGTTAGTTCATATGGGAAGAGGTAGTCTTTGAGGTATTTGTGCACATTTATGATCCTTTAAATTGTTTTTGCTGCTGCTTTAAATCTGTTGTTGCTGTTAAATCTCCATGCTTTTACTCTTGGTTTGACACCATTTTTTATTGTGCCTTGTAAGCTTCCTTGGGACTGTTTGTGGGTGAAAGGGAAGGTGCGAATTCCAGGAATATACAATAATTTTATACATACGTTAGTGTTTCAATTGTTCCAAGAGACTTAACTGACATGGCAGCAGTCATTACAGATTTTAACAAAGTCAAGCAAGCCTTACATTTCTAAGGCCAATACATTACATATGTATTAATATGTTTGTTTAACTTGGGGTGCGGTGTTAGGTAGTGACACCGAAGACACTTCGTTCTCACACCTACTAGACAGTTCAAGCAGTGAAGTATGTCTGGAAAAGAGTATTAAAAGTCATGGATCATGGACAATGGGTCTACAAGAACAAAATGAAGGTAGAATAATTTTTGTAAGGTATTCTTTTGTATAGTATATGGAAAATTCTGGATATAATTAACACAAAATTTTGATCTTTATATGAATTTAGCTGAAGACACCAAAGTGGTATTATCATACTTCTGTGCCCATTCCACTTGTTGAATCAAGAACAGCAAGCCTAAATCAGCTGTACAATCAAATTAATCTGCATGAGAATGCAGATTACACAATGCAAAAATATACAAATCACGATTTTTGCATAACTACATCACAGTCTGAATCACTCAAAATCTGCAGTTTTCCTCTGGAAGAGAAAATACCTATTTTTGGCAGTTTCCACAAAAGTCTTCAGAACACTTAAGCTATGTACAAAAACGCAAACTGACTATGGGCTAAGTTGCTGTTTTACTTTCTTTTGCCTTCTTTTTATTTCAACAGACTTCTCTCAAAGAGATTCGAAAGGCAGTCAAAGAAAGAGTTATAGTAAGGAAAGTGATGAGTGTAAGAGTGGTAAATCTTGATTTACCGTACAGTTAATGATTAAGCATAAGCTAATACCAAAAACATTTCTTTCTTGAAAGGGAAAAACACAAAATACACATAATCTCAGATAGTTTTTTAAACAAAAGAAAAGTTCAAGGGAATGACCCATACCCTTTCAAAAGCTGTGATACTCAGTGGAGCCCCTTCACATCCTGCTTTTTGCATGTAGAAAATGGCCTTCATGGCTTTAGAAGCTTGTCACACCCTGTGTGACTCCTTTTCTAAGGTGTTAATTAAAAATAAAAGAGCAGTTATACTTGTGGTTGAAACATTTAATCATCAATGCTTAATAGTAGGCTGGAGCAGGGACCAGGTAATGTAGTGAACATGTTTAACTGCATTTCTTTAAAATATTTTTCAAATTTTTTTTAGCTAGTTCGCAGAAGCAAAGCATCAACCTTCAAAGGATATATACAAAGAAACAACCAGAAGAGTTTATAGAAAGGCTATGTGACAGGTAACATGCATCATCAGTTTTAAAACCAAGTTACTTATAACCCTAGCTTATAACTGTAATTTTCATGGGCAAGTTTGTTTTATTTGCAGCAATGCATGCCAATACTTTTAAGATCACAACAAAAAATGTAATTTTTGAATTCAGCCTTTTGTGGTGCCCTTGTGGGCTTAGTAGTTATATAATTAATTTAGAACTAGCAAGCAGACACTAGCTGTTAAGCATAGAATGTATTTTTGTGTATCAATATGATATGCCTGTGATTTCTTGTTACGCTCTAGACAAAATCTACATATTCCCCAAACTCGCTACTCAAGGATGCATGATACTATTATCCTTTCACCACAATACCTCACTAGTAGGAATATTTATGGAAGGCCAGTATGCGGTCTGAGAAACAGGCACCTCAAGGAGACACATTCAAAGGTATGTGGGGAGCCTTGTATCTACAGAAAAGGAAATGGAGAAATCTTTGAACATTTTCCTTACAATGAAACAAGTGAACTTTTCTCCCCTAGTCCAATCAGTGATGTTAATTACAAGCAGGGTTTTCTCCCCCCTTAACAGATATTAAGTTCCACTTTGGATGATGTTATACAGACTGCAAACAATTTGAAGAAAACTACAGAACACATGGTGCAAGTTGTTTCAGAAGATTTAGCCAAGGCCAAAATTCAGACACTTTCCAGTCTTGCAGCTAGCCAATACTAAATCTGAATGTGTTTTGAAAACTGACAGAACTGTATTTGAAAGAGAGACTATTGGAATGTGTAAAGAATGAAAATGCACCATTTCTCTCCTTATTCTTCATCTTAAATAACCTAAAATCTGTTACATAAAAAATAACAGAAATTATCAAGTTGTAAGTTAATAATAAATAGGTTTTACAAAATCTTGCATTGTATACGTATGTTTACCTCAGTTTGGAACTTAGGATAAGTATATTTCCCACTTAGTGTTGGTACAGCAGAATCATCTATTTGACTAGTCCAGTCATTTAATCTCAGACACAAACTCTGATAATTTAGTAGGCGGCGCAATTATTTTTATATCAGCATTGAAAAAATTCTAATTTATTGCCCAGCAACACCCCATTTATGTCACTCCCTCCCCCAATTAGAGAAGTAAGAAGGGAAATATGGGGAATATATGTGGGATTGACCAATGATGCAGTTCATTTTGTGAGCTGATGAAAGAAGCAAGTCAGTCATCTGCCCTGTACTGCATTCTTTTTCAGAGTCCTGACAAAAATTACCAAAACAAGACAACATATTCTTCAGCGTTCTTGATTGTTGATAAAAGGTTTATTACTTTCATGATTAACTTCACCCAAATACCATACAGAGAACCATGCAATCCTCGACACACATAACCAAAGTTCTGTCTTGAGATTTCTCAGGAAAAGTTTAACTTACACTTGGTACCTCACTGAAAGCAGATGTCTATGACACTCTTACAAGTTGCATGGAATCTTGTAGCTTACCAAATTGTAGTTGTGCTATACATTTACATTTCCTCTTGCAGCTAAGCTCATTGCCCTTTTATAATAGTATTTTTAGAAACAGACTTTTTTCCAGGATAGAAAGTTTACACATTATTACTGAAAAATCATTAGCATATATACAAATGTTTCCCATGTCCAAGCATGATATATTGCGATGGTGAGCATTCTCTACACCAAACACTTCGCCGCAAAATGCCATCTATAACCAAGTACATTAATATAAAAACATAAGCTGTTACATACATCTTATTCTTATCCATTACCTTCCCCTTCCCCCCAACCCAACAAAAGCAGATTTCAAATTATAAAAAGAACAGTCCCAAATACAGCACTGATTTATAAAATATGTACATAGGGTACAATCCAGTTCAAATCAAGGACTTTTAAGACCTGCTGATTTCAATAGGGAAGTCAGATATGTAACACTTCTCCCACTGTAATCATTTGAACTTAAAACACTCTTAACTATCACTAAATTGTATCCATACTATTTATATTATGTGTTCTTAATATCTCTTAAATTAAGCACAGCTGAAAATCTCTGAACGTTATAATCTCTATTCATTCTTAAAAAAGACTGTATCCTTTGATTTTGTTACAGTAAGTGCTTTTACATCATCCAGTAGTCTTCTAGGTGTCACGATGTGAGTGGAACCTGGTAAAAAACAAGATGTAATCTTGAAGGGACAGTCATCAACAACAGTAAGCTTATTAAACTTGTAACTGGGGAAGGGACAATCTGCATCCTCATTAGGGTGCTGGGTTTGGTAAAGAGGTTTAAACCTCTCTGTTCACCCCTGTGCTGTGTATTTCCTTTTTGCTGCCACTGCCAAAAACAATGAAGTATTGGGGGTGTGATCTGGATTTGGGGGGGTACTTTGGGTCCCAGGGCTAAGGATTAGCAACCCCTGAACTAAGTAATAACCTTGAGGAAACTTGTTAATTTCCTCCTAGATGCCATTAGTTTCTCCAGCAATTCAGTATGTCAACAGTAGTACATATTACAGCCAAGTGGCCATAACAGTGAAACATTTGCTGGGAAATGTTAATCACACACATTTCCTACTTCAAACTGCTCCTTCCCCAAACAGTTTTTCCTTTATTTTGAAAAAAAATAAAAGACCATCTGCATGCTATTACATGCATGTGCATTCAACATGTAGTTAGGCTCCTAAAACTATTTGAAGCTAACATGAGTTGCCAGTTGCTGTTATTTCAGAAAGATAATTGCAAAATTTGATGCAGCTTTACAGAGAAATGAACTACATGAGAATGCAAGGATAATACACTTGTAGGAGAGGATTCATGCTTTCTGATAATATGCAGACTAGATACAACAGCTATTTTAAATTGCTTGATTCTTAGAGGAACCAAGAGGAAGATTCAAGAGAACCAATCCAGAAATAAGTACTTTAGTCTTATGTAGAAGGGGTAGTAATGTTTAGAAATGTAAGTGGCGAAGTCAAATTGTAGAGGGAGCAGAAGGGGAATAAAATAAAGGACAAAAAAAGGAAGCAAAAATAAATCCTGGTGCTCCTATCGCTTCAAAAGCCAAGCAGTTTTTAGACAACAATCCTGTCTAAGCATAATTAGGCTTACCAATAATAACTTCACAAGACTTGTAGGCTTGAGAAACTTCATATGCACAGCGCATCTCAGAATATGTAATGCCTCCAATGATGAACACAATTAGCCTTGATCCACTTTTCCGGTCATCCAAGTAACTAGTTTTGGGTTTATTGCGAGCACTAAAACAGAGTGGAAAAAAGGGACATTTGGAAATTAAAGGGGGAACATGCACACAATTTTTAATTTGAATACCATTAAATCACTTACCTCACTGCTCCAGAACCATTCCATGGTGCAGGGCACTGGGAACAATAAGGCCAGTCTTTTGTGTCCAGTTTATTTTCTATAGCATCCTGGAATAAAATAGATTCTTTAAACAAATTAAGGTGATACAAAGTATTTATTCTGAGACTTCAAAATCCCCAGATTTTCTGTGACTAGAAAGCAGGCATGAAGCCAGCATATAGCAACAAACACTTCCTGGATAAATGATGTAAACGTGTTGACAAAAGAATAGAAGGTAAGGTTCCGAGGAACAAGCTACCTTTCTGAATGAAGGAACTGCCTTGTTATAAATAGCTTAAGTCCACACTTTAAACCATTGATTTCTTCTCCCACAGACTAATTGAAAATTGCTGAGAGTCTTGGTGGATACTTAAAAATTTTTCTGCCTGCTGCAGCAATTTTAATTCCATATACCGTATCTTTCGCTCTATAAGATGCACTTTTCCCCCTCCAAAAATTAAGGGAAAATGTGTGTGCGTCCTATGGAGCGAATGCAGGCTCCTTGACTTCAGCGAAAGCAACGTGAAGCCTCTGAAGCGCAGAGGGAGCGCTCCCTCCGCGCTCCGGAGGCTACGCGTTGCTTTCGCTGAAGCCTGCAGAGCGAGGGGGGTCGGTGCGCACCGACCCCTCTCGCTCTGCAGGCTTCAGCAATAGCCGCCTGAAGCCTGCGGAGCGCAGCACAAGTTCCCGCTGCGCTCCGCAGGCTTCAGGTTCCTTTCGCTGAAGCCAGGAGAGCAAAACTCTCCTGGTTTCAGCAGAGAGGGAGAGTTGTGCAGTGCCCCTTCAGCCAAGCAGGAGGAGAAATGGAAGGGGCTCCGTTTCTCCTGCCGCTTCGCTGAAGGGGCGCTGAGTAGAGGGGGGAGAATTTTTTTCTTGTTCTCCCCCTCTAAAACAAGGTGCGTCCTATGGTCTGGTGTGTCCTAGAGAGTGAAAAATACGGTAATTTCTGCATTTCTCTTTTTAATCACTCCTTATTCTCTGATGAACAGTATAAATGCTTAAGGCACATTAGGACTCTTTATTATTAAACTGTCTTTATAAATGTCTGTTGTGCCCAGTTTGAAAGCTTTATGCAAGCATAAAGAGGACTCTCATCCTCAGCCCAATAGCACTTCCAATGGAAGGAGTGTGTCCATAGATGGAATAGATTTCCACTCTCTTTTATACTCCTCCCAACTAGCTGCCTCCAAATCTGGATCCTATTTAGCAGATTTTTGGAGTGCATCAAGACTGCAGTTGAGAGGAGAGAAAGATGAACTACTGTTGTGCAAATGGAAGTCTGCTTGTACAAAGTTGGGTTATACCTTCTGTATTAGACGGAAGCAACTGTGTTATACTGGTCTAAAAATTAAGAGTGTGAAACATCAGACTCAGAATATGACGTTCTAGAAACCTGTATCACGCCCTCAGGACTCTCCCCAAGTCATGCTTTCTCCCCAGAAGGTTGTACAGAAGAGAATAGGGGCCCTGGGCTGAAAAAAGCTCTCCGCCTCTGGATTAAATGTAGCACACAACTATATGTTTTGACCTATGCGGTCATTCCCCCAGAAAACTTATCAGGAGTATATCAGGAGTATATCAGGAGCTTATCAGGCTATATTAAATGCAACTAAAATAGGGATAACAACAGCACACAAGCAGAATTTCTTAAAAACATCCAATATTATGTGCATGACTAAAAGCTATTTTATTTAGAAATTTTACCTCCATAATATCCTTAATAACAGGTGTCCATCTAGAAAGTTGAAATGTTTGTTCTGAGGAACGATCCTTCCTCGATGATCTGCGCTGTTGTGATGCGGCCTAAAAAGCCAAAGAGATTGAGCTTGATTGCTACTGAACGCTGTTAGGAGTAATATCAGTAATGCATTTATAACAGGTTATAAACCACTGAAAGAAATTAATATAATTCAAAGACAACGTTTTGCAGTCTATTATACAGGGGTTTCAAAGAAAAGTAATTGGAGAGAATAAAATATTGTCTTTGGCAAGTGAAAACAGAAGTACATCTCTTAGTAAGTACATAATAAAATGAAAGCTTTAAAACTTAATGGAAGACAATTTTTATACAAAGGGATTTGTAAACATTGGTTGGCCATGAAATTGCATGCATGCATGCTTCACTACCAACCCTGCCCCTCCCAAATCCTTGGCATACAAGGGACACCCAGGAGAGGGGTGGAAGATCACTTTTGACATGATTAACTTAGTCTGTATTTGCCATAAGTTATCCTGCTACAGGGTATATGAGTTATACTACATGACTTCAGAGTAGCTTCCAAACTTGCTACTGTACACAACTCATGAGTCAGCAAGAGTCATACAAAAACATGTCTGAGTGACAGCAGAGCTATCTAAAACATATGCTTCCAATTTTATCTTATCTTTTCTCAAGCACATGGCATATTTTGCACTTATAGCACAATAAATTCATGTTTACTTGGAAGTAAGTCCTAATATGCACAGAGGGGTTTCCTCAAAAGTATGAGTATGTTTAGGATTGCAACGTTTGCTTTAAGAGGTCAGCACAAAGAAGTTACAGTCAAGAGTTTCACATTTCTTCCTATGAGGCTGGGCTTTAGTGTAATGATGTGAGATGCAAGCCAGTGAAATCCCTGGCTCAAGTCTCCCATCAGCTGCAAATTCATTACATGGTTTTATATAAACCATAACATCCTGCTTTATGTCCCACCCCTTACTTACAGGGATGTTGTACAAATCAGAAAATCAACTGTGTGAAGCAATCTGAACTCCCTGAAGTACTATATAGACATTACGTATTAACAATACAATACAACTTACTAGGGTTTAATGCTAGGGTTTAATGCAAATTCCCCAATTTGTTCTAACCTGGAAATATGTCATGTAGTTATGCCTTAGGCTGCTACATGAATAAGTTATGTTCAGAGTAGACCTATGGAAATCAATGAACTACGACACAATTAACCTAATTCTGCTTGGTGGAATTCAATGCCACATTATGATGAATGTTCCATCTGTGCCAGAATTTCACATTGTCAGACGGAGCACTCTCCCCTCTTCTCACCCCATGCATTGTTATTGGGGTTCTCTTGACCCCTCCAGAGCCAATTGTGGGGGGCGAGCCCCATTGTGCAAGCTAAAGTCTTGCGCAGGGCTTCAGCTGACAGGGCTCATTAGGTGAAATCTTGCCCATTGATTTCACTGAGTCTACTGCGAGAGTGACAGTTTGATACCACCCTCTGATTACGTTTGAGTTTGTAAAATTTGGAGTATTATGGCAAAGACAGAAGTTAAGAGAAAGTGTAGTAGAAAACACTAATGGCATGAGGATAGTGGAACAGGCCTTAGAAAATAAGCCAGAGGTAACACAGAGTTAATAGGGAAAAAATGCTGCATTTCTTACTGCGATGACGACAGGTACACCAAGATACTTCCAATTTTTTATCATGTCGCTATCATTTTCTATCTGTACGTTCTGGATCAGCTTGTCCAAGTTCTCTTGTGTAGTTCCTTTTTCCACATTTAAAAATAAATGTGACATTTTGAATTAGTAACTTTCTGAGATTTGTGTATTTATTTGTTACATTTATATACTGCCCATTTATATATTGCTCATTAACCAAGTGCCGTGCACATTGAAGAAACTTAAAAAACCCCAAAATGGTTTAGAGTAAAATTCAATCACAGAATTTAAGAAAGCATTAATAAGTTTTAAACACTTTAAGAAGTACTACCCTAATACCTGTGTAGCACTGTTCTGAATAAGTTTGCACCACGGCAGGCCTGAAAAATCTCCATCTCACCAGCAATCCAATAACTACAGTCCAATACAGCTATCCCAGATATATTTTAAGATTAAAAAATCTATTCTTCAGGGCTGGGCAGCTTTTTAGCCATACAAACAAATGACAATTTACTTGGCTACATCTCCTCCAAAAGAGTAATTTCAACAATAACTCTTGCATAACTGTCATTTATCTCAATAAGCCATGCTCTGGTGGCATGAGTGAATTGTGGCCACACATACACATGTGCATACACATGACATTTCATTACATTCATGTAGTTCAGTGTATGACATACTGAACTGTGCTTTAAGACAGTAGATAGAAGATTTTGACCTTACCATTTGTGCTGAAGATATAGAGGAGGATGGCTCTTATCTTATCATAGCTATCGTGATTTTTATTTAGCAGTACTGGAAGAAGGACTCGCATCTGATCTTTCACTTTCTGTCCCTCTACATCTGTTCCAAGAGCCAAATCCTAAGTTACAGACAAGATATATACTCTCAAGTTCACAGCAATTATTTCAGCATATTTTTGTATGTTGCCACAGATCCACATTTAGCCTTAAACAGATGTAGAAATTTGGAGGCATATCATATATGTTGTGTTTCCAGGTAACTATCCCTTCTCTCCCAAATGCAATTACGACTGTACTAGATTGCTAGGAGTAATGCTGTAAGAGGAAACCACACAGTGCTAGCAGTAACGGAGCAAAACAATACAAGTTCAGTTGTTAACCGATCCTGCAGTATATTACTCAAGGAAACGAGTTCACTTGATCCACTTCGTAAATTTATATCCTGTTGCATACTCTCTGTTGCTGCTGCTCCCTCACCAGTGTAGCACTGGGGCATTAGTCTTAGTTCTGGATTTTTAGAAGTTGATAAAGTAGCCATGACATAACTGTGGCTCTTCCCATTGTTGAACAAAAGTAGCTACTGAAACTAACCTTTAAAGGGCAATGAGAGACCACTATGATACTATCCTGGTAGCTTTTCTGGTCAGGAAAATAGGGCTATGGCAATACTATAGCCGTACACACACACGGTTTTTTGCCAGTAGCTTTGCATTAGTATTCAAGAACTGCAAAGAATAGTTATTTTTTACTAAACAGATTTTTAAAAGGCTACTTTGACCAGAAGTACTTTTAAAAGCCACCAAGATATAAAGTTCTCTCCTTAGGGGAATAGCCAATAGAATTTTTGTTATTATACTGTCCCCAGTATTTGTTCAGTCCAAATAACATTGCACTCTTGGATGATTCACATACCTGTTCAACTTTGCACAGCTTTTCTATGTTATTCTTAAATTTACTCATGCAATCTTCAGCTATATTAAGATGCACTACTTGCTGCAAAACAGAAGCAAAAATTTGCTTACTTTTTAATAATTATGACACAGCAACAGAAAACAAACAATTCATTAACAGGCAGTAAAGTTTAATGTGTCCAACCTTATTTCTTAAAAACAATCCACAAAATATAAGCTTCACACTCTACAATATTAACAGGAAGAAAGAAAGTTGCAGCTATAATGAACATGAATATGTTGCAGTTATAATGTTTAAGAATGCTAATTAAGGCCAGCCTAACACTTTCTAAAGCTGCAATCATAACACACATTTAAGTAGTATATCCCACTGAATTTAGAAAGAGTTGAACATACATGCTTAATATTGCCTGCAAGCCAGGAAAATACAATACAAAGTAGATTTGGGGGTCTTTCTGACACATAGGATACGCAATTTAATATAATACATTCTAAAAATTAAGACAAATTCATGAGGCTTAGATCTATCAAAAGTACAGTGGTGCCTCGCAAGACGAAAAGAATTCGTTCCGCGAGTCTTTTCGTCTTGCGATGTTTTTCGTCTTGTGAAGCACGGTCCGTCGCAACTGCGCCTCTTCAAGCGGCTTTAAAAAAAAAAAGCACAAGACGTTTTCGTCTTGCGAAGCAAGCCCATAGGGAAATTCGTCTAGCGAAGCAACGCAAAAACGGAAAACCCTTTCGTCTAGCGAGTTTTTCATCTTGCGAGGCATTCGTCTTGCGGGGCACCACTGTAATTAGTTGTGAGATGTAGATGAAATTTTCATTTACAAACAGTCGGGATGCCTCAAACATCAGAGACAGGGAGCTAACAACCTTTATGTTTTGCTTTTGAACCTGCTGAGATATCTGACTTGGCAAATGACAACAGAATGCTGGACTAGATGTTCCTTGCTCTGATCCAACAAGGGAGTTTTTGTTTATGGAACAACTTTATCTCTCTTTAGGTTGTTAGTATGCCAGTTAACTAACTATGCAAGTGGGACAGTGGGGATGACTTTGCTAACCCTGCTTCTCCTGCCCAGGTCTTTGCTCTGATCAAAGGGTGAACTTCTGAAGCAATGAGTCTTCTTGTACTCATGGAGGCTCCTCGTAAATTTAGAATAGTGCAAATGCTCCCTGCTTCAGAAATTTACACTATAGCATGAGAGGGGAAGTCACAATGGTGACAGGAGCAGAGCTAATGCAATTATCTCCACCGCCACCCTATGTGTTTACTTAACTCCAATTGTACCAGTTAGATTACTTGTACCAGGAGCAGTTCACATCATGCTCTGCAGATGATATTTGACTCCAACTGCCATCAAACTAAGCCAACTTCACTAATTATCAGAGATCATGGGTGTTGTAACCCATAACATCTGGAGGGCACCTAAGTCATGCTTATACACCAGCATAATCGGCCACAAACTAAGCCAAATCTAGGCTCAAATCTAAAAAATGCACGGCATATAACAGTATTACATTTTGCTCACCTTAGTAATCTGTTTGCGAAAGTGGGGCATCTTCTTCATGAGCTGAGCCAGATTACTTAAAGATAGCTAGAAAATAATTCAAATTTCAGTTTCAAATATTTCACAATCAACGTTTCTTTTAATTTGTGTTTGAGGACCAGGAAATGCACGGCCAGCTTCAAGAAGTCTACTAAGGCTGAAATCCTGTGTTTACTTACACGGTAAAAAGTATCTGTCTGAAGTCATAGGGCCTTTCTTCTGTGTTTTTATTTATTGACTGATAACATTTATTCATCGCTCAAAAACTATTGTTATTTACGATTGCACTGCAATATATATTTAAGATTGCACTACAAATATATATATTTTAGTCTCCATTTTAGTGGGTTAGAAGTACTAACAAAAGGCAATTTAAAAACACTTGAAAACAAACCCCAGTGGATTTGCATTCAGTTATTCTCACTTCCAAACCCATGTCTTTAGTATCAAGGTAGTTGCACTCAGCAGAAGACAAATTTAAAAACATTTAGTACCTCTTTAAAGTAAATATTTATTTCTTACTTTTCCTTCTGTTGCCTTTCTCTTTGATGAAACTTCTTTCATAAGTTTTGGTATTTCCCTGAAAAAGTAGAAGAAAATGGCTTCTTAATATTTTTAAATTAAATTGAGAATATATACAAGTCTGAAATTCCCTTCCTAGAAAAGCTAGACTGGCTTCCTCTTTGTTCTCCTTCTGCCAGCAGGTGAAGACTGTTTTATTATCACAGGATTCACTTTTTTTTTAAAGGAAAGGACTTTTAATAATGCTGTGATGTTTTTATTATCTGTTTTGTACCAATTTGCTTTTGTATTATTTTAATTATTTTAATTCTATCACAGTTTCATTACTTTAACTATTCTAATTTATAAGCTTTTAGGTTTTTGTATTTCAGCTGTGTTGTTTTACTTAGCGTAAGCTGCCTTCAGTCCTGGTTTGGGGAAAAGGTGGGAATAATAATAATAATAATAATAATAATAATAATAATAATAATAATAATAACAACTGCTTAGACTTCAAAATCAATGATAAAATGGTCTCGGGTATGTCTACACAGGGGTGGTAAGCAAACTTATTTAGTAGAAATTCAACAAGAGCAGCAAAAAATGTAGATTTTAGTCCTCAGAAATAAGTGAACTATTTTGTGTATGAGGAACATGCCCAAGGTGCCTCACAAGTCCCCGAGTGGTCCCTAAGGTGACTCACTCAACTACTCCAGAGCAGAACACAGGCTGCCACCTCTACTGACTTAAGGAGAGATGGCAGGACTCTCCCTTTATATTCCTTGGCTGTGGCCTATGGTTTGCCTCGAGTGGGAGGGGGGGAACCTAAGGTTTAAGGGCCACATCTAGGCCTCTTTATCTGGCCCTCAGGACTATTACTAGACCCCTCCCCAGGTCACACCCCTCACCCAGCTTCACACCTCCTTGAATGCTTTTCATAGGGTCATAGAACTGCAGAGCTGGAAGGGACCTCTAGGGTCATCTACTCCAACCCCCTGCAATGCAGGAGGCGCAACACAGTCCTTGTTGCGGAAGTGGGAGCCCTTGTACTGGCTTCCACTAGCATGCCAGGTTGTTGAATACAACCTGATGGGCCAGAGTCAGCTAAGTCCTACTCAGAGTAGACCAGCTGAAATTGATGAACCAAACCTAGTCACACCATTAACTTTAATGGGCCTACTCTGAGCAGGACTAGTACTGAATACCACCGATACACACACAGTTTTAAGTAGCTATCAAGTAATGTTATGTAAAACAGCAAAATATGTTCAATCGTACGCACTCCAACACATCCGCAATATGCCTGTGTCGGATTTTCACCCAGAGGTCATCATCTTCTTCCAGAATAGCTTCCCTTTCTTTTCCACTTGCACCCTCCGTTTTATACCTAAACAAAGAAAAAAAAGCAAATTATTAGTTGTAATATATAAACAGATGAATACACGGAACAGTTTTTTGCACATATGTTTTGTTGTTAAAGAAAAGGATTTCAAAACTCTTGTTTTGAATACATCAAGAGTCCTAATTACAACATACAAAAGCAATAGTTGCGCTTTTTAGGATATAAAAAGCTGAAATACTAAGCTAAGGAAGCCTAGGAATTGTTCCTAGGAATAAGTCCCTCTAAAGTGAGAGCTACTTATTTCCTAAGAAACATGCACACAATATGCTGAAAGGGTAATAATATTTTGTAATGTAATGTAATGTAATGTATAAAAGATCATCAACCGAGACACAAAATGGCCTATTCCAAAACATTAATCTCCTCCTTCAGTTTACAGAACACTTCCTCTTACCCAACGTGCAGAGAACAATCTCTCACTTTAAATTGGGGAAATACCGTATTCTCCCGTGTATAAGACCAGGTTTCCCCCCTAAAAAATAATGTCAAAAATTAGGGGGCGTCTTATACATGGGGGCCATCTCCCCCCATTTTCTTAAATCTGAGTCCACCCAAAAATACATGGGGGCATCTTATAGACGGAAAAATATGGTTAACTATTGATTTCACATACAATCACAAAGCAGATTCTTATATGGGAATTATTTAATGTACAGGTATCTGTACTAACGTGCCTAGTATTGTATTCTTCCAACTGTTAACCAGATTCCTAAGAACTGAGGGAATGCCACAGAGTTTACTACTGCTATGTCACGAAACACCGTTTATATGTATAGGAACTCACATAAAAACTGATTCAACCAGAAGGCATAGAAATACAAGAAAGGAAAAAATGGAAAGTTAGTTAAGACCATATTATTCAAAAAGAGTTAGTAGCTATTATACAAATATTAGTCTCTTGAATGCATTAGTTATTCCTAAAGTAGATGTAGAATATGGTGAAAAGCTGAAATCTTGCTGTGGAAGTTTGCATTTGAACTACAGCTGATTGTTAGCTATTTACTGTGGAACTTAAGGGGTATATACTTTAACTAACATGTCTGAAAGTGTGGGATAACACTCTTTGTATTAACACAAATCCAGAAAGTGGCTTCACATTAGTATCTTAATAGCAATAAGCAGGACTTGATAAAAAATAATTATGTTGTCTTTTGTAAATATTAGATTGGCACTTCAGGTATGGACTCAGGACAAAGGAAGTGTGCCTCTGTATATCTATGCGCGTGCACATATACAGGCTTTCTCTGCTGACATGAGTAAAGCCACAAAAGTGTGGTATGATACATGGAGCTGTGGAGTCACATGGTATTGTTTGGCAGTGGGACAGATCAATGCTTTAAAATTTTGAGTAGCACTAAAGTTACTGAAGTGATTTAGCCTGCAGCACGATGCTATGGATCTGTGCTCAGTGGGGCTTACTTACTACATTTAGGATTTGGTAAAATTAATTCCTGACCGGATAAAAAACTAACAATTTCTACTACCATATCTACCGCAGTACTGTCTACACTGACTAGCAGTAGTTTTCCAGGGTTTCAAATAGAGGGCATTCCCAGCCCCATCCTGGAGACGTCCAGGACTGAACCGGAGACCTTCTTTATACAAAGGAGATGCTCTACCACTGAGCTTCAGCCCTACAAGATTGTTCACTGCCCAAATCAAATCAATAGACTACACACTTCCACGAGACTCTCTGCAGACCACTTAAATAGAGGAAGTTGTCACCACTTACAATATACTCAATTTCCCCTTCCCTTTTATGTTGAACTAAAGGTGGACTGTTCTGGAAGCTCCGCTTATGCCATGTTGATAGTCAAGATGACCCCCATTCTTAATTGGTAGTGGCTGTAGCAATGAGCTCATATGTGTGTGAATTCACATGCTTTGAAATGCACTAATTGGCTAGCTTTGACAGTATTCTTATCTGCGGGTCGGAGATATTGGGCTCTGAGCCCAGAAAGGGGCAACATCAGTCATGCTTTGGGTTATCAGCCACCTGTGTTCCTATGTGACGTATGCTGCTTTACCGTATAAAGAATGTATACACTTTAGGCTGGGTGCGCGCAGTCCATCATCTGCTTGCCTGGTGGTGTCTGTTTCCCGTGTGAAATGCAAGAACTGCCAGGCTACTTTTTGCTGTTAAGTCTAAACCCTTCTTAATAAAGACAGTGAAACTGTCTTTCGCATCCTTCTTTGGAATTCATGTGTCCCATAATTCTCAGGAGTCCTCCTCTGGCTCTGCAATGTGTAACACCTTTAAGCAAGGAACTTCAAAGGCAGTCCTTCTAGGGAATGTTCCATTTCAGCCAACATGGGATAACAAATATAGGGCAGAATGTATTCTTACATTGCAGGAGTTTATGAACTTGTGAGTATATTTAAAAATTGAGATGAAATTATACTTGCTTGTATGTGTCATTTTCAATTGGTAGCAGATCATAAGCCATTGCTTGAAAAGTGAGTTCATGGAGCACAGTCGACACAGGGTCAAAGCCACGATCAATTATTAACAGCTGGGCGTGGGTTTTCCCCTAAAAATCAGAAAGCATCACTTTTTTAAAAAGAGACAACAAGCAAAACAGAGAGTGCTGTACAACCTAAAAATATTTACTCTATCTTTTAAAAAAGAGGAAGCTACACAAAATAACAGGGGGGAAAGGCTAAAGTTTATTCTCATATAATTAAAACAATAACCATATTCCCAACATATTCCAAGATTTTCCTGATACTCTATACTCCTATACTTCTTTATTTCATGGGGAAGCCATTTAGGTTCCTTCAAGGAATCAGCAGTGAAGAAATGAAATGTCAGACCCCTCTGCCCTCAAGAGATTTTATTGAAAGTAACGTTCTGGACTTTATATGGAATACATTTTGTGTATAGGTTTGTGGCTTTCTTCTCCTTTTGTGTTGTGGTTTTAAAACCTTGTTCAATTCCATCCCCTTGTAAATGGAAGAGCATTATTAGATCTTTTCCTGCATTTACAACATTCATTCTTCCCAGCTACATTCCAAGGCTCTCCTATCCCCAGCCTCCTAGAGAAAACTAAATATTCACTCTACCTTTGCTTGACTTCGTTGATCAGTTTCATAGTAGTTTTCAAGCTTTTTCTCAACTAATTGTGCAAGTTTGCTGGCATTATCCAAAGGCTTGCTGAAAAGAGAGGAAAATAAAATTTTGCTGACATTTATGAGGACACTGATATCTGAAATAAGTGATTGTGAGCTAGTTGAGTTCATTTGCTCTATTAGAATTTGAAGTGATCATTTGCTACAGAGTATTTCATACAAACAAACCTGCCTTTTTTCAAGTCAGACCATTGGTCTGTCCAGCTCAGTACTGTCTATACTCAGGTGGTAGCAGCTCTCTACAGTTTCAGATAGGAAGGAGTCCTTCCTGCACAGCAGTTCACACAGGTACCAGGATTGGAACATGGGGTCTTCTTTCTGCAGGCAAAGCATGTGCTCTGTCACTAAGCTATGACTCTTCCCTACAGTTCTTTATTCTGAACGCGCTGAGTTCAGTATGGGGTGGAGGTCAGTAGCATGGGAAACATCAGCCATCACAAACTTCATTAGGTTTATACATTTCTCCCCTCCTCCACTCTCTGAGTTGGAGTTTGGAAAAGTGTTAAGGAATTGTACTAAACTAGGTACCTGCGGATGGCGCTGTGGGTTAAACCACAGAGCCTAGGACTTGCCAATCAGAAGGTCGGCGGTTCAAATCCCCGTGACGGGGGGAGCTCCCGTTGCTTGGTCCCTGCTCCTGCCCACCTAGCAGTTCAAAAGCATGTCAAAGTGCAAGTAGATAAATGGAATGTAAACGGCGTTTCCGTGTGCTGCTCTGGTTCGCCAGAAGCGGCTTAGTCATGCTGGCCACATGACCCGGAAGCTGTATGCAGGCTCCCTCGGCCAATAAAGCGAGATGAGCGCCACAACCCCAGAGTCGGTCACGACAGGACCTAATGGTCAGGGGTCCCTTTACCTTTACCTTTAGGTACCTGCCGGAAGACCTGGTTATGTATAAGCTCTTCTGAATAGTCTCACACACACCAATGTTCCTTCCAGTGTGCAACCCTGCTTGTCTCCCTCTCTCCACCAAATCCTTTCCCAACGAGCATGAAGTTCTTTTAACACAGAATATTTGACTTAGTATATATTCACAGATTTGTTCCACACATGCATTGCCTCCTAACATTTCAGAATGGGCAATGTTAAATTTCCAAACTGTTCAAAGTGTAGAATCCATTTCTATCAAACCAACAGAACACTTGGAATATAGTATTTCCAGTTGTACCTTCTGTATCTTACACCAGGATTTTCTTCTAGAGTGGCACATAATGTAACAATTTGTTCAGCTATTTGCTCCATTACGTTGTCATTTGTCTTCTCCATGATGGGGCTGTAGCAGCGATAGAAAGCATTCGGGACATCAAGGGTAAATACCTAAAGTAAAGAAATGGTTCCAAATAGACTGTTTTAGGAATCAGAATGTAACAGCAATATCAGCAGAAGACTGAAACTATGATTTTATTAAATTGCAAGCGCAATAAATATCTAGTATAACACAGCTTAATGATACCTTCCCCCACCCCACATCTCTTCTCCTTGGTCCTCTTGAAGAAATGTGTTCCTTGTTCTCACTCACCATTCCTCTACCACTGTGGTCTACTTTCTCCTCTTACTTAAAAGCATCACTGTACAACCTTTTTGCTACCTGCACAGATGATGGAACCTGAAGTGGTCAGAACCATGTTCAATAGTTCAATATGACTGGGCAATGTAATGTCAAAATAACCTTCAAGGAAAAAGAAGCCTGAAACCTTAAAAAAAATAGGTTTTTAAAATCTCAGCAAGTGACCAAAAACCTAATGTCTAAATAACTATACTTTGATTTCACTTGTTCCCATTTGTAGAGTTTTCTGTCAACATCTAGTGGTTTTTATAATTTATGGAATATGTTCCAACCACTGAAAACCCCATCTGGTTTCTAAAGATTTAGGAGAAAATGCCTACATACTTTAAATTTTCCGTCTGCGGCTATGATGGCTGGCAACGTTATGTAAGAGGAGTTGAAATATTGTGTTAAAATATTAAAATCATTTTTGACAATATTCAAAATATGCAGCTTTTTAGTCATTTTTGACAGGGTTATTTTTATTTAACTACTATATAATTTAACAAGCAAGACTCCACATATAAGCATTAGTTACTTAAAAGGTTAAAAGAGGATTAGACAAATCCATGGAAAACATGGAAAAGTTAAGTTCAGTAAATTAAGCTTACCTGTGATTCATAAGGGAAAAAGTTAATATTTATTTCTTTGCACCGTCTTATAGCCTTTGAACAAGATGACTTCATTTTATTGAAAAGTTTGTCATCACAAACTAGGAGGAGAGAAAGGTTTTTCAGCTGTCATAATATTTCATCTTTAAAACTTCTTTTATGCAACAGGCAGTGTGTAAGTATGCCTTACCAATAATTTTTAAATACACCAAGAATCTATTGAAAAGTATTAGTTTTTTTCTTCATGTGGGTATTCTGAGTCATCCACAATGGTCTGATTAGGAAGAACACTAAACCATAATTTAGTGTTACAAGAAGCTCCTCCTCCTCCAGCGCAACCACAGAATTCAGGAGTTATTAATTCAATATTTTATTAGCCACCATTTACAGTGTCATCTGAACCAGGACAAATTGTAGTTAAACTTAATTATGATTAATGAAACTGAACCAACTTTAAACCATGGTTTGTGCAGTTAGCTTGTTTCCAGAGGTTACAGTTAAGGTTTCAGGCAATTTGTCCAACTGTGGTTAAACTAAAGCAGGAGTGAATAACCTTTGACCCTGCAGGCTAAGCTGGGGCAGATGGGAGTTTGAGTCCATTACCTGGAAGGTCACAGGTTAGACAACCCCAGGCTAGCCAAACCAAAGCAGCCTGCTTTTTGCAGCTGTGCTGGAGGAGGAAAGGAGAAGTAGTGAGGAGAGGTAGTAAGCATGTGAACCCAGAGGCGAGCTGGGTTAATTCTCATAACACCAAACCATGGGAGCTGAACCAGGTCAAAATATCTTGCCTATAGTGGCAAACTATTTTTAAGCACCAAAACAGAAGCTAGTCTTCAGACTAAATTATTTGTGGAAAAGTATGGTTCTACTGGGACGCGGGTGGTGCTGTGGGTTAAACCACAGAGCCTAGGACTTGCCAATCAGAAGGTCGGCGGTTTGAATCCCCGTGACAGGGTGAGCTCCCATTGCTCGGTCCCTCCTCCTGCCAACCTAGCAGTTCGAAAGCACATCATGTGCAAGTAGATAAATAGGGACCACTCCGGTGGGAAGGTAAACGGCGTTTCCGTGTGCTGCTCTGGTTCGCCAGAAGCGGCTTAGTCATGCTGGCCACATGACCTGGAAGCTGTCTGCGGACAAACACCGGCTCCCTCGGCCGATAGAGCGAGATGAGCGCGCAACCCCAGAGTCGGTCACGACTGGACCTAATGGTCAGGGGTCCCTTTACCTTTTTATGGTTCTACTACTGTACGTCCCTTGCACTAACAGGAACATTGCATACCACCCACTGCTCCGAACCTTTTTGCTATCCTAATCTGAACGGAGAAAACCTTTTCAGTGGGCATGTCCTCATTTTGTTGTTATCTCCCAAACTGCTAACCAAGGCAACTGTTTTCACATTTAGGTAAATTATTAAAAGGTTTTTTTTTCTAGAGCAGCCATTTCTGGCAGAAGGGAGGATGGAAGAGTATGATTATAAATGGTATCCTAGTTTTTACTTTGTTTTAACTGTTGATACACCAAACCTATATTGCTTTAGGATTGTCTATGCAGGGCTGTTTTAATGGATGACTGCTGTTTGTTGTGATTGTATTGTTTCATATTATAAGCTGTTCTGGCGGCACTAAGGAACCAAGTTGGCAGGAAGAAATCCCAAAGACAAAATACTTAAAGCAGCACTTGGAATAAACTACACTATACAGAATAATGTGGGGAAACACGTAATACTCTTGTCAGAATATTGTAGGGTTTTTTTAGTCATAACCAATCCCCTCACACCTGAAATATACAAAAGGCTCAAAGGTCATTATCCTGCCTGCTCCCATGGCTACAATAAAAAAAAATCAATGAATTTGCTACAATCAGTGAATACTTACAGTCAGTAAAGTAGACATATGCTGCTTTGTACTTGCTGGAGGATTTACTGATGAAGTCATTTATAAGCCCATCTACAGACTGAACAATTAAAACAGTACATTCTAATTTATTTCAACTCTTACAAATAGGATCCAAGGCATTGTGGATCATCTATACTAAAAGATATCTCAACTTGATTAAGTCTATATTTTTGTGATTATCAACTGTTTTTAGGAAATAAATTTGACTACTACAAATATCAGTATCAACTGCTATTTAAGCGCTCTGAAAAAGCTTTAAATATTCTGTGTTTCTAAGCAGAAGGACAATTTCCATAATTGAGGAACTCTGTATATTTCCATTTAAAGAAAGTGCTAAAACAAAGATGAACAAGTAAAAATCTTGGGGGGGAGAGAAACTGCTTTAATTAGCATAGAGAAAATTATTGGCAAACAAAACTTGCATTTATTTTATTAATATACAGATTTATAGGAAGTGTATTAAATGGACAGCAAATCATTAACAACATACAAATAAGTGTATTTGGAAGATGTAGAAACTATAGTTTTTTCCAAACAAGCTATATTCAAACTGTGATTATGAGCCTGACTTGTTAACAAACCACAGTGTAAATCAGGCTTTCCCAAACTTCAGTTCACTGAGCCCTTGATGAGCTTATAGTTAAGAAACCCCAACATTCTTAGGAATGTAAATGAAATAATCGATAAATATCAATATATAAACAACACTTATTAATTATTCATCACCATTACTAGGAATCAAAGTGGAAAAAATAAGGAAGCAAAATAAGTGAATTTAATAATAATTTATCTTATCAAATGAGATGGGTGGGCCTGATGGGCTTTAACAAAGTTTATGAATATTGGGCTGTTGGTTTGCGAGTCTCAATCTTAAGTCACCGCGTTCTGCTGTATTGTTAAATACATCTTTTAAAATACAATGATTCTTCTTAACATGGGAGCTGCACTCCGTACATTCCCATGCCCTTTACTTCTGAGGCTCATCGTTCCCGAATAATTTTGTCGCACTATACCTCATAAACTTCTTTTCCACCCCAGATGCTTGTTGGCCCCCCAAGGGTCAACATTCTCTGTAATGCAGCACAAGTATGCTTGTGCTTTTCTGGATCTAACCCCATTGACAAAAAGAGAATTACGTAAAGTATAGCCCTTTCAAATAAAATTCTGATCTGCAATGACCACTGTTCCTCAGCAACTCTTTACTACTACCACACATTTCAATGAAGTAGTAACCTATGAACATTTTATCACATGGTAATTTTTAAAAATTTTATTCACAAGAAGATTAAGTCAAACTGACCAACAGGCTTAAAAAACAACAACTAACCTTTGCTGTAGGTGTGATGAGATAAATGGCTTTCATGTTAGGGACTGGCTCACGGTTTTTATAAACATTCTCCACAACTACAAAATAAGATTTTTGTAAAAAAAACAACACCTTCAGTATTTTATACATCTACATTTGCAAAAAGAATAAAAAGTGCATGATGGATCTCTGATTTGGTAAAACTCCATTTTCATGCTGGATCCCACTTTTCCTAATAATAATTCCAAGCCAACTCAAAATTTACAATCAAAAGTAATAATTATATTAAATTAACAAAGCATGAAAAGAGCAAGATAAAACATATTATATAAGTCCTGCACTTGATCAACAATGTGAGAGGTGGCAATGGGGGCCCATAGGGGAAATCTAGGAAACTCCCACCCAACTCCCTACCTCCCACAGGCAGCACTACTGAATTCAGGCTCCCTCCCCTTGGAGCCCCTTCCATTCTTAGAGGGGCAAATCTGGATCAAACCCAATAATTTTAAAAAAAGAACTTCAAAAGAAAAACTGCAGGTTGCAAGTACTTCCTTTTCTCTCATAGGGGAATGCTTCTAAGATGAAAGAAGCGAACAAATTGCTGAGCCACGTGGGTGTTGTAATTAGGGTTTTCCATTTATCCTTTGGTAAAGATCAAAATGACCACAAGTCAAACGCAAATAGGCCTGAAATCAGTGATATGTTAATAAATTCAGGCACCCCACTGCCCTGCAGAGGCTTTGCGCGCAGCCATCCCCAAGCTTGAAGAGCGAGATGGGAGCGCTCCGTCTCGCTGATCTGGCTTGGGAACAGCCTTTCTAGCCTCTGCAGGGCAGCGGGGTGAAGGCACCCCACTGCCCTGCAGAGGCTTTGCGCGCAGCATCCCCAAGCTAGAAGAGTGAGACGGAGCGCTCCGTAGTGCTTCGTCTCCCTGTTCTGGCTTTGGGCTTAGCCTGCATTCGCTCTATAGGATGCACACACATTTCCCCTTAATTTTTGGAGGGGAAAAAGTGCGTCCTATAGAGCGAAAAATATGGTAGATTTACATAATGATTCTAATCAATCGCTATTATGTAAACAGATTTTTAAATGTTAGTTTTATCATGGTAGTTTTTCAGGCACTTCCAGCTTTACACCATAACTACTTTGTATCTGAGCTTTAGGATGGCTGCAACAAGGAAAATAAATTTATTTAGTTCCTTTAAATATGGCTGTTTATAGACTATAAAATTTAACAGCAAAATCCATTTTGTAAGTTATCCCTTCCCACCACGCCTTCATTAAGCATGACTTTCCTTCTGCCCCCACTGTCAAATGTTTCAGAAAGCCGTAATATACTAGGAGCTACTGCCTCAGGTCGCTTCGCTGTCTCTCCGTTCTGCCTTCAAAGTCTCGCTTTGTCCCCCCACAAGGCAACATGCACGAAGGGCCAGTCAAGAAGCCCCCCCATCCCCAACTAGAGCAGCCTTGCTTGCTCTTCCCTGCTGCCTACCAACAGGGCGGACAGCTTGCCCAAAACCAATGGCCATGCAAGATGTGGAGGAACAGGCAGGACAGGCTGGGGCAGCTCCCCAGCAACCTTCCTGCTTTGCTGCTGCTTTCTTCCTCTTCAGCTTCTGATGCTGCTAAGTATGAAACGGGCATTGTTTGGTGTGAAGGTGTACAGCAGCAGGAGAACAGACAGTTGCTGGGGAACTGCCACAGTCTGTCCTGCCTGTTCCTCTGTGTCTGTGTTTTTGTCATCATGCCACCTAGTGGCAACCATGAAAACTGCAGCATGATGACAATCCAACAACTATATTATAGCAGTAAGTCACTCTGTAATTAGCCATTCCCCTACCCACTGTTGTAGTTTGGAATACAAGCAGATTAACATTATGCCACCCCAAACCACAGAACCTTTAGCCCACATTCTCAGTGAGAGCACACAAAAAAAAAACCACACACACAGAAAGATTAAAGAATGAAAAAAGAAACATGAAGTTAAAAGCAAGATTCAAGAGAAAAAACTTGTGGTGTTCTTGGGATTCCTCCCACCCACCCAGGGCATGTTTCCTGGTTACCTTCTGTCACTACCTACTTATCTGAAGAGAAGTAGGACTCTCCCCTTTATAGTCTTACTCAAGTCTTAAACAGGCACACAGTATGAGATATAGCCCTAGAAATTCACCCATATCTGAACACAGTAATATATTTAAGGAAGGTAATCCAGAGCAAGTAGGCATTTAATACAGAATACTCACAGTTCTAATGTCCTATCTGATATGACTAACTTTCCTCATTAACTATGCTAACTCACTCATCTCAAATTCTCCCTTTCTCTGTCTCTAACACACACACACCTTTCAACTGTCATTTTGCAACAGACACATTCAAACTCCACCTGACATTCCATTCAACACCCCTCCTGACAATTCTTCCATTCATTATTCTGTTACAACCATATACCAAAAGGATAATAAACTCAATGAAGACAAAGTTAACAGATGGAAGTAACAAATCCAGCAGCAGAATGAGTAACAGAAAGAAGTGAGATGAAAAAGGGTAAATTAATTACACATATGCTCCGTTGAAATTCATGACTTTTTCGTTGAATAAGTTTCCACTGGATGTCCTCTGCAAATGCTGACAAAACAAGTTTCCCCATATGCCAGAATCACAGAACTTTGTTTAAAAGGTACTTACCAGTGATCCCTTCTGCTAATAAGTCTGTCATTTTACCACATGATGACAGAAGCTTTGTGGTGAAGTCATCTAGAAGAATTATCTGTATAAAAAATGTTGAAGTAGTGCTTTAGAAAATTATATCCAATTGTGAGCTTCTTTATTGAAATTGGTTTTGATGCCTGGTTTTAAGACGAGAGCTTAATGATAAATCAAAATTGTTGTACCTACTAAAGTATTCATTTATAAAGTATATAATACTTCTCATTTCAGGTCCCAAGAACTCCTAGGAGCTTCCAAACATTAAATATAATATAAATCCTATAAACAACATGGCAGTATCAAAACAAACCATCACAAAAAAGAACACAACTATGTATTTTACAACAGCTTGATTTTTAACATTAATTTGCCTCAAAGTACTTCCTAAGTAACTAGATTTTCATTGCTTGCTGAAAGGTGAACAATAATTAACCCACATGGGTGTCTCCTGGAAAAAAGGTTCACAATTGTGGCACCACAACCTGAAATGTGCTGCCTCTCATGCCCACTCACCTCACTTCTGAAAACAGAGGAACATGGAGCAGGGTCTCAAATACTGATCTGAGTGCCTATGTGGGAGCAGGCAATCCATTCAATATTCAAGTCCCTTACTGTTCCTGAGTTTTAAGAGTTAAACCAGGCCAGGACAATACCACAATCAATGTAGATGTAATGATATCAATGCAAGAAGCCCCAGCTAGAAGTCTGCTCACTGCATTTTGTGACAACTCTAGTTTTTGAACAGTTTTCTTTTCCAAGGCAGTCCCTGTCGCAACATATTGTTATCCCTCATAAGCCCCGTTGGATATAAATAAAATATATAATGTTATCTGCATCAAGTCCGCATAATGTGAAGCGAAGGAAAAAAGAGATGACACAATCAAAAAATTGCGCTAGAAATGGAACCAGTGTTAGAAACTGAGATATGAAAGCTAGGAGCTAAATGGCACCTTAAACCTAGGTTATGGGCACAACAACGGAATATAACAAGAATACAAAGCTGCAAATGAATGAACTGCAGCTAAAATATTATGTTCATTTTTCACATGGTCTAGTCCTTCCCCTGCTCACCCCCCTAATATTCTTAAGATGGTCTCTTCTCCAGTCTTCAGAGAGTAGCTGGAAGTGGGGAGGCAGAAAAAGGTCCTCCTTTTCTTCCACACTCGTTTTAATCTGAAATCTTAGGCGCAATAATGCGCCCAGAGCTCAGAAACTCCTCATGCTAATGAAATTCCCTGTCACAAAATGTGCCTAGAACAACTGGAGTTTCAAGCACTGAATGGAACCACTGTGCTTACCAGTCCCCGTCCTCTCTTCTGCCACAAAATGAAGATGCTTGACTTTAAGGCACATTAAGGTAGGGGTGATCACATACTAAGGACACTGCAATGCAGGCCTAATGAACTAATATATTTATGCCAAGGACTGCCAATGTGGGCATACATGCACCCAGAGGGCTTCCTTGGCATCCACGTGGCTTTTTACTGTATCTGAAGAGCGTTATATATCTTAGTAAGTGATTTGTTCCTTTGGTTAAGAAAATTTTAGTTTACAAAAGAAGACTAAAAATATTACGATATGTTCTTCTTAAATGGTCAAAATATTTGAAGAAGTTATACTAACAGTGTTATGCTGAGATATGAATGGGCATTTTGCTTGTTCACAGAGCTCCCTATGCAACATTGGAAAATAAAATCCAGGAACTCGTCAATTAACCATAATTTCCTGTTACATCTAAAGCAGGAACTAGGCTTGCAGGCTTCAGAGCATTAAATGCATTGTTTGAACCTGGCTTGCTCCAAAGGTGGTTCAGGCAAAACAGGAAACTATTGTTAATTAGAGGTTTAAGCCAGTTTGTGCAAAGGGAATAGTGAAGAGGCACCACGAGCAAGCACAAGACTTGCTTATCTTGTCTTAATAAATAGAAATATATGATTGTCTGATTTTTCCAAATAGTGTAGATGCATATCTCTGCAGCATTTCAGTAGCTCCCATTCAATTTAAATACTATGTTCTTGAAAAGTATAACCACATTTTCCTTTGACACTGAAGCCCAATGCACATTTTTAAGTAGTCAAGGTCTTAGGTTCCAAGAAGTGCTTGGGACACAGGTCCTCTGAAATCAAAGAGCCTCTCATTTAAGAACACATGTACAAATTTAAAATTTGAGTGAAACTGTTTTAAGTATCATTGTTTCCTTAAAAGAACTTATGGAACTGTGATACGGCTATTGGATGCCTAGTCAAGTACGTTGTGTAAGTGGTGGATGAACTACTATACAGTATTTGATAGAGGCAATTAAAAAAGATTAAACTTACCTTCCATTCCTCTTCTTTCCTACAGTCATCAAATACTGCTGCTTTTAGCTCTGAAAAAGAAATCCAGCAGTTAAAATAGTGGCACTGTAACAATGTGAAGTAATCTAGCTCTGTAAGGAAAAAGCCTGGCAGTTCAAACAACTAATTTCATTTCAACAAAAAACTGACATTTTTATACAATGTTTTGCTAATGGCAGAAGCTGAAAAGAACTTACTGTAGTTTTTATGGTGAAAACAACATGGCAGCAAAACATTAAAATGAAGTATGTAGAGTAACATTTCAGAACCGGAAATATAAACAACTCCTTAGATGTCTCCTAACTGCAAAGGATGTGGCACATGACTATTTTCCTCTCTGCACATCTGAACTTCAAAAAAGCAAATTGAAACCCACACGCTCATCAGGAAGTTCTCCACCTGCAAGACTGCTTCTGTCTCTAATGTATCTATTTTTGCAAATTTTGTTTATTTTTAAAGTATTAATATGGTTACTACTGCTGCAAGTGCAATACTAAACCAAGGGTGTGATTTTTTTAATGGAAAAAAGACATGAGAAATGGTACTTAAACTGGTGCTAGAGTTGTGTAATTTATTTTTTTAATGTGTTATACGGTGGTACCTCGGATTACATACGCTTCAGGTTACAGACTCCACTAACCCAGAAATAGAACTTTGCTTCAGGATGAGAACAGAAATCATGCTCTGGTGGCGCAGGAGGCCCCATTAGCTAAAGTGGTGCTTCAGGTTAAGAACAGTTTCAGGTTAAGAACGGACCTCCAGAACGAATTAAGTCCTTAACCTGAGGTACCACTATACTAGTACGTACAGCAAAGACAGCTCACGCAATGTGTTAGGTATTTTTCATAAAATAAGTTACTGCTTTCTAATGCCAACAGCCCACAACAGCATGGCCACTCTTCTCTGCTGCAGATGTGCTTCCTGCTCTATTATTCAATAATTTTCCTGAGTCATTCTCAAGGCCCAATTTTTTCGTTGAATGTGGAGTCTGAATTTTCATACCAAAGAAAGCCTTAATAAAGGCTATCACCTCCTCTTCCCCGCTGCATTTATAGACAATTATGCATTGTGGGGAAATTCAACTACCTACAGTATTTTATTCAACAAGAACACCAATAGGAAGTTGGTGAAGACAAGTTAGGACTATTATCTTAAGGTTCCTAGCCATACAACCATATGCATGTCCACTAAGGAATATGTTCCACTGAATTCAATGGGAATTAATCCCAAGTAATTGTGTACAGGATTGTATCCTTAGTCTCTGCAGCTACAACGGTATTGCATTCTAGCCCAGAGGCTCAGCACCATCTGCTTCCATCTCCCAATTGGAGCACTTGTGGCAAGATTTGTTTAGCTTTTACACTAAACCAGAGCTTTCCACTAAACCTGAATACCAGCCATCACCCCCACCCCCACAAAACCAATCCCCCAGTCTTCCTAGTGACATACACAAAGCTGGGGAGGGGGTTGAAGCAAACTTTCATCCCTCTCTAAGAGTCAGTATGTGTGTCTTGTCTAACACTAACTTCCATACCAATACACAGTGGAGAAATATAGCACAGGGAAGAAGTAAACAGGAGGAAATAAGTTCAGAGTGAGTAGAAAAAAACTGCTTCTTCCCCCCAACATGCATACAGTGGTACCTTGGGTTAAGAACTTAATTCGTTCTGGAGGTCCGTTCTTAACCTGAAACTGTTCTTAACCTGAAGCACCACTTTAGCTAATGGGGCCTCCCACTGCTGCTGCGGCGCTGCCGCTCGATTTCTGTTCTCATCCTGAAGCAAAGTTCTTAACCCGAGGTACTATTTCTGGGTTAGCGGAGTCTGTAACCCGAAGCGTTTGTAACCCAAGGTACCACTGTATTACACTTCTTTAAGAGTTTTTATTATATTTTTTGTATTATATTTATGAATAATAGTAACCATCTAAGGCAGGTATGAGTCTGTTCTCTGCCACTTTAAACAGTGCTGAAAGCTACTGCATTTTTGTACGAAAACTCTTCTCCAAGGATTCTTCCTCCAGAAACCCTCTGACTCAGAGCTATTATTAACAATGATTCAAAGGTTTTATCTCCAACAGGAACCTATAGCCTCTTTTAATCACAAATACTTTTTGTAAATCAAAGAGTAATGACTTCCTTATAGTCTAAACTTGTTTCAAAGTTTGCAATGTGTGAAGCATTTTTAAATTATTTTTATTACTTTTTCAGCTATACAGTCTGTAATCAATCACAGAACATTCAAATAAAACTCTTTAAAAACACTGTATGAAGTACAGTGGCTTCATGTTCACAATCAGCTTATGTTACTCCTTGTATTATGATGCAACACTACCAGTAACAACTGACGTTTCCATATGACTTACTATACAAGATCTACATTTTTCAAGGTCCCTAGTCAAAGATGAATGCACCCTTCAAATAACCACAATCATTCTGTTTCAGAAAACTCTGTATTCTAATGTAATGAAATAATGATGTATTTGGTAATAGAAAAGCTTTTGATGGTGGATCACAGAAAATATCCAGCCCCTTATACCCCCAAACATCTGCTCCATTTATTTTTAAACACATGCAGAGACAGAAAGAGAAATATTAAATCACAACAGAAGTAAAATTTGGAAACAAATGTGGAAACAGAAAACAACAGTTACAATAATCTTGAGGCCATTATGAGTTGAAAGGTCCAAAGGTAAGTCATAACACAAACTGCCATTGTGCTTGCTTGCTTTTTCTTGACAAGAAAAAAAACTAAGTTTCAAAAAAATGATATATTTGATCAGCCACATATTGTGCAAAGCTAAGAAACGATATACAGTATATTGAAATAAATGGGCTGTCCTTCTGGTTGCAAATTATACCACCTCTTTTTCTTCACCCATTCTAGGACTGACAACTGCTACCTGCATCCTACAAAACACAGTGCTTGAAGGGATTTTCAGCACTCGCACAGCACCCCGAACAACCAAAATGCTTTATAGTCTTCATATCGCATCACTCAGCCCTTCAAAAGCCCCGATTCCATTTTAATTTTAAACATTTCCTTAAATCTGAAGATCTCTTAAAAGGGAATCCTATTTGTATTCTCAACCATGATGTGAGGCAAATTATGGCGAGTAAATTATATCCAGTAAGCACAGGTCCAAAACCCAACACTCAATCCATTCTGCCACCCAGGTGTTACCGACCAGGACTAGAAATGTGGCCCCAACAATGTACCTTCCCAGCCCCACCCTCTCCTCATCCTTCTGCAAGTGGGGGGGGGGATTATGGACGGCTGGACTTTAAACTGGGGCGCAGGATAAAAAGCATACATTCAGCCACAATAACCTTGGGCTATTTTGCCACCTTACTCCTCATGGTTCATTTCTTTAAAACACATATATAGACAGACAGACAGACAAGACTAGAAATCCTTTCAAGCCCAACGAAATGAAAATCCATGTAAGGAAGGGGGCTAGAAATCCTTGCATGCCCAACAAAATGAAAATCCATGTAGGGAAGGGGGTTGGAAATCCTTATATGCAACCCACCGAAATTAAAATCCACCGTAGGGCGACACCTGCTCGCGTGCGAGAGAGGAAAGGCGTCTTTCTCCGCTCGTTAAAACGCCGCCCGGTATACAGAAACGTAGCAAGTGAAGCATTTCCAGGCGTGCAGATAAAAAGAGTGGGAAAGAACTGCTTCACCTCATTTTTCTTGCACGTCAGGATGCCGTTACGGGCACAGGTCAGGATCGGGGGTGGTCTCGCTGCCCTCCACACACACAAGCCGACCAACGCCGCCCGCCACCCTCGCGCCTTGCACGACCCAGCCACCCACCCGCCAGCCTCCCGTCCGTTTTCCCGTGACAGCGGGGCAGAGAGAGAGAGAGAGGGCAGGCGGAGGAGGAGGAGGCCTCCCTCACAGCCGCTGCCGGGCAAGAGGGGAGCGGGCTGGCTCTGCCTCTACGCCCTACCCCGGCGGGAGAAAAAGAAGCGCGGGGCGTGAGAGAGAGAGAGAGAGAGATGTGGCGACAGCACCCGGCACTCACTTTGCCACACTAGGCTCTTCAGCCCCCGGTCCCCGCTCGCAGCCGGCGCCATCTTGCTTCTTCCGCTGCCCCGCGACGCGACGGTGAGGGGGGGGGAATGCCGCACTCTGAGGGAGAAGGCAAGCGCCGCTGTCCTTCGGCGCGGCGCCCCGCCCTCTTCAGCAAGGCCACGCCCCTAGCCTTGCAGGTCCGACGCCGCCTTTCCGCTGAGCATGCGCGCTGGGCGTACGTGCTCCCAGCAGAAACTGGCGAGCGCGGAAAAGGGGCGGGTCCGTTCTCGCGCCGCGATCCTCCTCTGCAGAGCTTAAGGCGCGCCCGGCCCCCATTGGCTTCAGAGGGAGCTTAAGGCGCGCGCCTGACTGCGCCGTGCCCCCCTCCCCCCATGTGGAAAATGGTTTTCTTTCTAAAAGAAAGAATTCTCAAGAGAAGGATCTGGCTCCGTTATAGTCTAAAAAGGTAGTTGTGTTTGTTCCTCATTCCAAAGGGTCTGGTCCCCCCCCCATTAGCCTGGCACAAAATATATATATATATATATATATATATATATATATATATATATATATATATTAGAAAGGAATCATCTTTGCACCTGATGGACTCTAGCCTATTAAAAAGCAAAATTCGTTAATAAAAACATTAAATAATAATAAGCATCTCGCGCTGTAATAAATGTCACAGGTGCTGCAAGAATCGTTTTCATTTGATACTATGGGGTAGGAAGGAGTGAAAGGTGTAGTTTCAACTGTGACCCGTGGAAGGCCACACTCCTAGTTTGTAATCTAGGGCGGGAAAGTCGACACAAGCACTTTGGATCAATAGTGTTTATTATAAACGGGGAAAGATCATGCCTTTCCCCAAGCATGCAAAACCCCTTATAGAGCCGTATTCCTAGGCAAGAGGTGATGCATGACCCTCCAACCCTTCAATTTTATGTAAACATATGTAAGTGCAAAGATGCTTCCCATGCCTTCCAACATTTCTCTGATGAAAATAGGGATGCCCTAAGGAAAAGCGGAACTTTCTGGGATCAAATCAGAAACCAGGATGGCTTCTGTAAATCCAGGACTCTCAGATTCAGCTACACTCCTCAATTATATTGTTATAACTGCTTTATAAAAATGTGACACCAGAGGGTGCTGTAGAGCAGTGATCTGTTGCCAATGGGATTTTGCATTCAGAGCTTTTACAGTGTTTTCTATAACTTTTTAAAAAAATCAGTATAGATCCAGCCTTGGAGAGGGTCTGGCTTCCCTTGTCAAATGCATTTTATGTTTTACTTCTCTTGATGCTAAGATCAATGGGCATTTATTTGCTTCTCCCCCATTTTCAGTACGTAAAATTTGTTCCTAAGCCTTGACATGATCTAACTTGGGACAGGGCAGAGCCCAGGGGACTTGGAAGAGAAGCAACCTGAGCAGTTAGTGCCCATGTTGCTCTTTCAGAATTCCTAACCAGCTTACGGCCCCAAAAAGGTTGACACTCCCTGCGGCAGATACTAAAAAGTAAGCACAACATTCTTAAAACATTCTCATTTTTCGCAGGTACCGTATTTTTCGCCCTATAGGACGCACTTTCCCCCCTCCAAAAATGAAGGGGAAATCTGTGTGCGTCCTATGGGGCGAATGCAGGCTTTCGCTGAAGCTTGGAGAGCGAGAGGGGTCGGTGCGCACCGACCCCTCTCGCTCTCCAGGCTCCAGGAAGCTATCAGCAAGCCTGGGGAGCCCGCGGGAGTTCCCGCAGGGCTCCCTAGGCTGCGGATAGCAGCCTGCTTCCCAGAGCGCCCCATGCTTCGGGCAGACATCGGACAGCCCCACAAGCTCGGGGGGCAGCGGGGAGGCGCAGCGCCGCCATCCCGCTGTTCCCCGACCTGGTTTGGATTCCCTGACCTGGTTTTTGGGGGGAAATAAAGGGAAATTTCCCCCCCTTTATTTCCCCCCTCCCCCCAAAACTAGGTGCGTCCTATGGGCCGGTGCGTCCTATGGGACGAAAAATACGGTAATTTTTAGTAGACCCAGGAGCAGAACTTGGTTGGTTGGTTGGTTGACATCCGTCTGTCTCGGGAGGCATTTGGGGGTGAAGTCAAATTGTCTGAAGGTTACAGTACCTGCTGTGGCTGTAGAGACTGATACTGCAGAGCCATGTTTTGGCTCTGGGGCTGGGGCAATGAAGGTTATCCAGTTGTGCTGATGCAGATGCACCATGGTGTTTCTTCTCTCTGCTGTCCAGTCCCCAAAGTCATTTCAAAGTGTAATAACAATAATAATAATAATAATAATAATAATAATAATAATAATAATAATAATTTTATTTATACCCCACCCATCTGATTGGGCCCAGCCACTCTGGGCAACTTCCAACACACACAATAATAATAATAAAACATCAAACATTAACCATCAGATCCTATATAAAAAGTCACAAAACCTTATATCAAATAAAGCAATATTCAACAATCCATTAGGATGCAATAGTAAACAGTAAAATTAAACAGCAAATAATAACTAAGCAGTTTACACTTATCAGTTACAATAAAGAATCACTAATCTGTAATCAATAACAAATAACAGCAAATCACAATGCATAAAATACCACAAAACATACAAAACCATGTCGAAGGATCAAATGGAGAAACATGGACACATAACTTATAAAATTATTTTTAAGAACTATCCCCAAACTCCTATCTTCCCAGCTGCTTCTGCTGTTTTCAAAGTCATGGTCTGGGAAAGGCTCCCAGGGCTGGAGGGTGGGGCAAGACAGGTGGGAAAGCCATTGCCTGCAGTCTCTCCCCCCCCTCAGTTTTTCCTCTGGAGCAGAGCAGGTATTTTATAAAGGCTCCCAGGGTAGCAAGGGAGACATTGTAAGAATCTTCTAGCTCATACTAAAATTGCCCTCTGCTGAAATCTGAAATGGCACTTCTACTGTTTGCCAGATTTCTCGTGGCTATTGAACAAAAGGGTTCATTCAGAAAGTATGTCACACACTTAGGGGGAAGGAGTAACAAGACTGTGACATTTTGTGACAAGGAAAGGGAGAGGGAGGCATATTGCTTGACATTTGATTGTGCGTTCACATCCTTGCTCCTTCTCCAGTACAACTGTTTACTGCATGGGCAGGCAAACTAAGGCCTGGGGGCTGGATCCTGCCCAATTGCCTTCTAAATCCAGTCCGCAGACGGTCTGGGAATCAGCATCTTTTTACATGAGTAGAATGTGTGCTTTTATTTAATGCATCTCTGGGTTATTTGTGGTGCATAGGAATTCATTCTTTTTTTCTTTTTCTTTTCAAAATATAGTCTGCCCCCCCACAAGGTCTGAGGGACGGTGGACCAGCCAGCCACCTGCTGAAAAAGTTTGCTGACCCCTGGTTTACTGCATTGTTATGCTGTGCCAGCCAGTAAGCGCATGTCTTTTTATATGTGAAATTGGCTACTTAGGAGACCATAAATATTTCCCATCGAAAGAGGGAATGAGAGTTAAGCATACTGTACTTCAAGTGGGAAATCGGGAGGTGTAACAGTATTATAGTACAAATCCATGCATATCTATTGAAAAGTATATTGAATTCATTTGGACTGCAAGGGAAACATGTAGAGGATTGCAGGCTAAGGAACTGAAGCCACTTCTGGCTAAGAACTTGGATCAATTCTTTTATCAGTCAATAAAATTATGTGTCACAGACAGAAGCAGTGGAGTGTAACATTTGCCTCACTATTCAGCTGTCATAAATAATTGTATTTGATTAAACAAAATAGGCAAGAATGCTTAACTGGAGTCAATCAATAATCCAGCTTTTATAGGCTAGCTGTGGCTAGAGGAGGAGCTACAAACTTGGAATGCTTTCACTGCCTCCAAGACTTACTGATTATTTTGGGTGGAAAGGTTATTTTTTTGCTAACTTCTGGCTGGTAATCTCATTATATCTGTAAGTGAACTGGGAATTAGAAGTCCAGCTTGAAGAATGATTGGCAGAAGATGTAAACATTTTATATTTTCTGGATTAATTTTCATCAACATTAAAATGGTAAGTCCAAACAGTTTATCTCTTAAGCATTTTCAGAAATAACTTGCTGCCTATTGAATTAATAAATTTAAATTTATTCTCAATATTTAAAAAAATACTCCAGTTTTTGAATTTTTTTACTCTGGCTATGTGCAGCTTGAGTCAAAACATGTTAATTGTAATATCTTGCCAATAAATTACTTAATTATTTATTTTCTATGTATTGTTTGGTGCAAACCTCTTGTAAGACCGTGCAACAGGAAAACGCATCTTTATTGCCATTTCAAAACCCAGGCAGTTTCAATCCACAAACAGTTTGAAAGGTATATTGCAATTGGCTAAAAGTTCGTTTAATCTGTGTTGCTGGTAATAATGATTAATTTGTAACTCTGAAATCTCTTCTTGCTGTTAGAACCCTGGATGGAAAACAGAGTTATGTGACCTCAGTACATTTATTTGGTGGCTATTTATTTAGGAAGCTGAGTAAGAACATTGGTCTGTCTAGCTCAATATTATCTATGCTAAGTGGCAATGGCTCTTACCTGGGATGTTCACAATCCTACCTTGAAATGCCAGGAGTTGAATCTGGGAGCTTCTGCATGCGAAGCATTGAGCCATGACCCTTCCCATACTTCCTAGTAGGTTTTCTCTTGTGGCTTTCCACTCAGCTTGTCAGAAGTAAATTTGATCAGGTAGTTTGCTCCACTGAATCCTGACTCTCAGGTTTTCAACTAGTGCACCTTAGAACCAATGACCTCCAGTGCACATTGATTCCTTTTCACATCAAAATACACATCTTCTTGCCAGAGATGGGAATCTGCATTTAGATAGGCAGCTACATCAGCAATATGAGATGGAAGTTTTCCTGTGCATGAGGTTTTCTCCTATTAGATTTAATAGATTATGGGGACGAAACTTTAATTGAAAACAATGGGATTTACGTCCAGTTAATGTGTTTGAGATTAGAATGCCTGTCTGTCAACAACTGGATTCTTTCCCTTTCTGGATCAATAGGCAGATTCAGGAGAGAAAGTTGAATTCATAATGTGATCTGCACACCAGTGTCCATAGCTGTCAACGTTTCCCTTTTTTTAAGGGAAATTCCCTTATTCCAAATAGGATTCCTTGCAAGAAAAGGGAAAAGTTGACAGCTATGCCAGTGTCAAATCTCATCAATAGCTTTGTAGCAGGTGTGGATTTAACAAGCCAGAATAAAATAATATATTATTGTGATCATTCTTTGTGCTTGTTTTGCTCAAGAAACTAATGGACTGTAATGCTGCAATCCTAAACTCTAGGTAGTAAATCCCATAGAACATACCAGGAATTACTTACCAGTAAACTACTTAGGAGTCTGCTGTTAAGGGGGTGGGGGGAATCTGAAAAGAGTTTTTCTCTGTGTTACTAATTTTCTACCATCTTTTACAGATTCCTTCAGCGAACACAGGTAAAATCTGACAGGTATTTTTCTCTTGCCATTATTCTTTTAGTGGGCCCCAGGAGAAAATTAAAGCCCATGTTTGGTAGACATCTTATTGTGCAACACAATGCAACAGTAAGGAAGTCCCACTGAGTTCAGTAGGGCTTGCTCCAAAGTATTGGATAGCAGTCAGGCATAGTAATCCGAACGCAGGAAGAAGCAGAGTTGTGTGGCTCCATTATTGCATCTGAAGCACTGTGTGCTAGGACAGACAGTGGGGCAGAGGGATTCAAGGATCTGGCCACTTGGGTTTACACAACTTTTAAAATCCAGCAGGTTTTTGAACCCGGCAGATTTGAAGCCACTAATACCCCCACCCCCAAAACATCCCATTTTAGGTCTCCCCATATTCTCCTACTAGTAGAACTACCTGGATGAAGATGGCTGGGCAAAGTTTGAAGTGGAGTCCCCCACCACCACCAGTGGTATTTGACAGAAATATACCTGCACACCATCCTAAACCTTGTTCTCCTGTCCAGTCATGAAAGTGGGGGTTTGGATTATGCTCTTACAGTTTAATAAGTATTGTTCCATTTTTAATAAATATGTATAAATTTATTAGCATAACTATCCAGCGTAAGTAGTCAATAGGTACAAATCACATGGTTAAGATCATGCTGTGAGTCCGTAAAACAGTGGCCATGATCCTAAAGACAAGGGGTGAAGGTGGGAGTGCTATTAAAGGGCTAGAAATGGTGCAAAACCAATTTCTCGAGAGACTGTTTTCCTTACCCAAGGGAACAGCAACCTCACTCTTAAGCACGGAAGCTGGATGGCCAACGTTAACTGCAATAACTGATTGCACCATATTTAATGACTTGTAAAGACTGTCCTCCATGCCTTGTGAGTGCTTGCCAGCCCTGTGCAATGAGGAATTGGAAAACAGCCAATGGTGGAAATCTAACACCCAACATTATTGGAACTCTTATTATTTCCATAAGCTAGAGATTATATCCATGGACAAATGCCAATTAAGGGATTGGTGCCACTGGACAGAATCACGACGTGATCTGCAAGCAATCAAATCCTCTAAATGCTCTCCTTTGTTCCCCCTTCTACTAACAGTCCATTTTAGAGTCAGTTACCTGTCGAATCTCCAGCCAGCCTCACTTAGATTCGCTTTTACTGAGCTGCATTTTCAAGCTATACCCTCCGCCGACCTAGATGGATGATATAACAGGATACCATAGGAAGGCGGACTCTGTATATGTGGGCAACTGCAGGTGGAAGACATCTTGCACTATTTACTATATTGCTGACTATACATTGGACCCAGGAGATGATTTTTCACCTTACCGTCTGTACAGGAAATATGTCTCTCCCCAGCAGAGAAGATCCTATGGCTTCTTAGTGATGTAAACACTTCAGTGACTCATAAAGTTGCCCTTTTTGCTTTGGGAGCCAAAAACATCAGAAAGAAGACCCTGGACAATATAGCAGTGAACTGTAAGGGAGATGCAGAAATCATTATTTGTGGCGTGACAACCCTTTTGCTTGTACTTATTTTTGATTCAGATTTGTCACGGCTAATGGCTAGTGTGTGGGTTGCATTAGGTTCCAAAACAATAAAAATTTGCACGTGAAGCTAGTAATTACAAACCCATGAATTAACAGGAATAACTGCACAACAAATGCCTTTTAATTTTATACCAGTTTAACTTCCAAGGCCTTCCTTTAATTTTTTTTTTAATCCAGGAAACTTGTAGTTGTGTTAGAAATACCTAACTTCCTTATAAAACTATAGGCTCGCAAAATTCCATGGGTGTAGGGAATGACTAATAAATTTACTGCTGGTGTTGATATTTTCCCCAGCTTTCTAGATTGTAGCCTATGGGTGACAGCCAACTAAATCACAGAGCAGATCACTGAAATCAGTGGTTTAAAAGCCCTTTGATTTCAGCTTGTTACAAGGCAAGGAGACTGACTGTTCATGTGTATACTTTGCAGGTTTCACTGTATCCGTTTACGATGTGACGTCAAGAAGTGTTTATCTCCAATGGCCCAAATTCCCCGGAGCCTTTTCATACAGAGCCATGGCAACCCCTTTGAACACAGTGGGACACTCCTCGTCAGCCCGTTTCAGTGACGTCACACTTGTAGGTGCTCTTGCATCGCTAGCTCCCAACACAATCCACACTGTGAAAGTGGACGCCATAGACAAGAATGGAGTTATACTGGCTGAGGCTCAGACTATGCAGTTAACGGGTTAGTATGAGATGGTTTAAAACAGAGTTGGGGAGCCTCAGGCCTAGAGGCCTCTCAGTCTGGCTTTTGGCCTCTCCATAGGCCACAACCTGTCCTGAGGCCACACCATGACTAGCCCATCGATGAGGCAAGGTGAGGCAACCGCCTTGTGTGGCAGGATCCACAGGGATAGCAGTTCTGGCCTCTAAAGAATGCATTTCCGGCTGCAGGCCGGATCTGCCTCCTCCTCAGGAGTCCGAGCCCCATGCCGCCTCTAGCAATCTATAGCAATAAGAGAAGCTGATGGTCTCCTCCTGCCCTTGGGGAGCAAATGACTGGGTCTGTCCTCTGGGTTCCCCTGGGGGGCTGGACCCTCCTAGCACAGTTCAGAGTGTGCTTCTTTCCCTTACCCCACAACAGCCATTGGGTAAGTTTGATTTGATTCCCCCCTCCTTGTTCTCAATGTAGAACTTTGGAAGCGAGTGGCGATGTGGTCTAAACCACTGAGCCTCTTGGGGCTGCCGAAGAGAAGGTTGGCGGGTCGAATCCCTGAGATGGAGTGAGCTCCCGTTGCTCTGTCCCAGCTCCTGCCAACCTATCAGTTCAAAAGCATGCCAGTGCAAGTAGATAAATAGGTACCACTGTGGTGGGAAGGTAAACGGTGTTTCCGTGCACTCTGATTTCTGTCACGGTGTCCTGTTACGCCAGAAGTGGTTTAGTCATGCTAGCCACAAGCTGTCTGTGGACAAACACCAGCTCCCTTGGCCTGAAAGTGAGATGAGCGCTGCAACCCCATAGTCGCCTTTGACTGGACTTAACCATCCAGAGGACCTTTACCTTTACCTTTTACCTTTTACTTTTAATGTAGAACTTACTCACCCCCTTGGTCCTGATGAAGATCTTTCCCCTTTGTTCCTGACGTAGATCTTCACTTACCCTTCCTTCCCTGGCATGGGGGCCTCACAATTTTGTGGTTCACCTCAGGTGCCAAAATGTATCAGGATGGCCATCCTTTGCCATCCCTGTTCTACCGCCTTCTTGCTGGCCAGGAAAGAAGGTTGTGTGTGTGTGTGTGTGTGTGTGTGTGTGTGTGTGAACCTCTGGCTTTTGCATGCCTCAAATGTAGCCTACAGTACAAAGGTAAGTCATGCCCATTACTCTCCCCACTTTTGCTTCTGCACCTGCCTGCTCCTAACATGTGCGGCTTGTAAAGCTGCTCACAAAATAAAGTGGTCCCCCCAGCTGAAAAATGTTTCCCACTCCTGGTTTTAATAAATAGAGTTGATTTACATATTCTTCTATAGTCCCAATAAAAGCTACCAAGGTTTTTCAGTCTTATATTATTATATTTTACTGAATCATTAACAGAAAAAAGAAAAAGAAAAATGCTGCTGTTCTGAATATAGTCAAGTTACATAAGGCTGAAATCATATATAACAACCATGGAACTCTATGGGGTATACTTCTAGGTATGCATGCATAGAACCATGCTAAAAATCCTATCAAAGTCAGTGAGACATAAGCAGCCTAACTGAGCAGGATTGCACCAATGGCACTGTGAAACTTTGCCAGATGTGGGCATTTGATTACAAATCCCTTTTGCACCAGGCTGGGGGAGGGAGTTTGGATTGCGCAGAGGCGTTGCTCTGCCTAGTCCTGCAAGTCTCTGCCTACAGAGTGAGGCTGGCGTTATTCCACTGGTACAGAGCACCCTTTTCTGCCCATTGAATGGACTAGTGGAAGTGCCACAGTGGAAGGTCCCAAAATGGGTTGGAGAGAGGGAGCGGCTGAGTCAGTCAGGTATCCATTGGATTCCATGATGGCTCCACTGCTTTCATGTGGTGGCATCAGGCCTGATACGGTTCTGATCACTGTGCCAACATCTGAGAAATGGATAGCAATGCTTCTCTATTAATTTTTTTAAAAGAATGCTTTGCATACTTACACATGGTGGGAAAGGGGGACATATCTGACCAGCTGGCTGACTAGCACTGAATGAAAGAATGTCTTGGCTAAATACAATGGAAATATTGTTCATTAAGAGCTTGTTGTGCTTGCAGAAGAACAGCTCCTGTAATATTGCCAAACTCTCTGAAACCCTATTTTTATTTGTTATGAAATTGCTGGCTGTGTTTCAAAACACAAGCTTACATTTTAGATGCCTTTTAATTTAATTTAATTTAATTTAATGTTATTTCTTAATTTAGTTAAACAGAGTATAAGTCACTTACAGCCATGTTATAGGCTCTTACTCCTCCTGTTTTGTTTTTAAAGCTCTACTGCAGTACTTCCAGACTGCTTATATTGAATAATTTTTATCTGAATTAAAAGTGGGGATACTTCAGTAATTTATTTCACTCTTACACTTGGATAGGTTTAGTTCTACACTGTGTAAAAGGTCCCACTTTCAATGTTACTGCATGAAGCACTGTTCTTACAGGGACACAAGCAAATTACCCAGGCCCAGATCAGACTATTTGTCCATGTAGCCCATAATACTTTGACTGACAGTAGCTCTCCAGAGGCTCTTGCAGAGGTCTTTCCCACTATCTGCTGCCTGATTCTTTTTGACTGGGCCTGCGACATTCTGCATGCAAAGCATGCATTCTACTGTGTCCCTCTTCTAGAACACAACCAACACTTCACTGTGGCTCCACATTGCAGAGGTCATTCCTGGTCAGCAAGCTGTCCTCAGGTAAGCTTGTCTTTCCTACTGAGGTTGACACTGAGGACCTCCTGAGAGGTTTCCAATAATTTCCCAGAACCCAGTTTGAAAACTACTGATGTGTGTAATCTGTTTTAACTATGGATCTGTAGATTTCCCAGCCTTCTGGGCTCCAGAGGGGCTAAAGCATATTCCATTGGTGTACAGTACAGATGTGACTCCCATCTTCACCCCTGGAACTGCCCAATGACTTTGTCCAATCCAAATGAATAAATCATCCAGCGATGTACCAGATGCTGCTGTGCCAATGGCCAATGCAGTCATACCTGTACAATGGCTCTGTGCCATAAGTTGCAGAGTGCCAGAACCTCTGGCTAAATGATGTGTGTGAGTTAGGAAGCCTTAGCATGCCTGCAGGTCCTAGCAATGTTTTATTCTATACTGCTCAAGTGCTTTTCCTGTACTCACCAGGACAAAGAGGAATGCAATTTTTAAGGCACACATTGCCTGTCTTGTTCTCACACTAGAGACTGCTAAACTAATGTGTTACCAACAGAATAATGAGAAATGAAAAGAGAGCCATCAAAACCATGTCCTTCCGGAGCTGGTACTTTGGGAATAAACAGTCACATTCAGCTATGCAAAGTCATGCCCTTGCATGTCAACATGTTATTCCTCTTCTTTTATTTTGTTTTAAGCTCCTGAGATTCCGACTATTGAACAAGCTTATTCAAAATTGAGTAACAGTATCACAGTGGAATGGGCATCTGTCGCGGGGGCTTCAAGTTACCTGCTGACAGCACAGGATGGAGAATCATTCATTGAAACAGTAGTCACAAACTCACCAGGCACTGTGACTGGGCTGAAGGCTGCTACACTGTATAAAATCACAATCCGATCTATAAACACTGGAGGAAGAAGCCAGCCTTCACCTTCAAAGAAAGCAAAGACAGGTATCTTTTCATCTCATTTAGACACCGCATATGTTAGATATTAAGGATACATTCGCAACCGAATTGTTTCACATCCTTCCTCATTCATTTTAATTGACTTCTGATTTAGGTTTGGAAGGAAGGCTACACTAATAACCTTGACTGACTCTCTGTTTCTTGGAATCAACAGGGAGAATACCGCCTTTTTATCTTTCTAGGTCCCTCATTGGCTTTTGACGCAGGATCATTACCATGCAAGAAAGAGCCTTTACAGTGGTGGCCCCCTGTTTTTGGAATGCTCTCTCCAAGGAAGCACACTTGGTACCTTCACTGTCAGTTTTTATGCACCAGGCTAATATATATATTTATTATACAGGTCTTTGCAAATTAAGTGACCCTCTACTGTGCTTCTCCTATTTTAGTAGGTAGGCTGGGACTTTTCATTATTGTGTTGTTGGATGAGGTTTTTAACAATTTTGTAATGGATTTAAATTGGCTGCATTTTAATTGATCTTATCTGTATTCTATCTTCTGAAGTTGCTTTCAAACTTCGTTTGTAAAAACCAGTGGATGCAGGTAAACAACAACAACAACCTTGCTGGTTCCTCTTCAAAATATTGGCATCTATGGAGCATGAAACTGTCTCTGTTCTACTGTTTCCCTAGGCCTTTCCAGACAGTGGAGCTTGGTGAATATTATTTAACACTTAGGCACCTGCCCCACCCCATCCCACTTTGAGCTTTTTAGAAGTCTTTTCTATTGTCTGTGTTGTTCAATTAATAGCCATATGACACTGGAAGAGATCATCTGAATTATCTGAATATATTTTCCCTATATGGACCTTCCTCATGATCTATTTTTGTCTGACGGGGAGGCAGCAGCAAGTAAAGTATTGGACCATCCCTGCCATTCATTTTACAAGGAATGTTTACTGTACTGTACAAGGAATGTTATTTGTATGTTTGCTTCACAATTGATAGGTGTATACCATGCATTTATTTTGTACTTGACTGTGCATACCTGAGTACAAATCATCAACTGGGAAACATCTCTAATGATGCAAACACAGATTGATATATTGTCCACATCTGCACAGGTACAAAATCCCACTAAACCTAACGTATCTTTTTGCTTATTCACAGTGCTCGCTGCACCAATCCTGACAGCAAGTTCCCAAAGTTATGACAACATTGTTGTGAGTTGGAGAGCTGTATATATGGCTGTTGGATTCTTTGTGTCTATCATGAGATCTGATGGTTTGGGGAGCATGTTGAAAGAAAACACCACAAACGACTCCCTGATATTTTCCAATCTAGACCCAGGAACTCTCTATACTATCAAGGCACATGCTTGGGATGCTAATGGGATACCTGGAGATGACTTCACCTACAACCAAAGAACAAGTAAGAGGAAACTGGAAAGCCAAGCCAGCACTTGCTGTCAAGGAGGAGTCAGATAAATATGACAATCAGTAAAGAAAGGTTTACACCTATGGCACTACTCATGGACTTAAAACGAAAGGGAAAAGAGTTTGAATGACTATTTAGTTTCACATGTAACTGCTTAAATTTGTCCTGGCCATTGGAGATAATGGGTTTTATCCAATGAAGTCATTGCATGAGTGAAATGCCTCTCCTCCTGCTGCACGCCGCTGCACCCCTCCGATATCTGCTCTGGTGGTTTCCCCAACCCTCTGGAGCAGATTTGAGAGGGCTGAAGGCAGTGCATGGGGGAGAAAAAGGAGAGGAAGTTCCACTGTATGAGCATTCTGCTAGTATGGGGATTTCATTGGATTTGACCTAATAAAAGAGGAGTTACATATATTCCCTGTGCATTATTAAAGTCAAGCATAAAACCATGCACATAAAATCAGCACCAGAAATCCAGATACATATATACCAATAATAATAATAATAATAATAATAATAATAATAATAATAATAATAATAATAATAATTTATTATTTATACCCCGCCCATCTGGCTGGGTTTCCCCAGTCACTCTGGGCGGCTTCCAACTGAATATTAAAAACAGTACAGCTTCAAACATTAAAAACTTCCCCAAAGAGAGCTGCCTTCAGATGCCTTTTAAAAGTAAAATAGTTGTTTATTGCTTTGACATCTGCTGGGAGGGCGTTCCAAAGGGCAGGCGCCACTACCGAGAAGGCCCTCTGCTGAAACACCATTCAGCCCTATTTTTATTCGAGATATTTATTTTGTTATTTTGTTTTGTTTTAGGGCCTCATGCACCAGGAGATGTTCAAGTTGTTTTTGACAGTGGAGCGCTGAGAGCTGCAGTTTCGTTCACGCTAGCAGAAGGTGCTTCCAATTACCTCATTGCAGCCCACAGCGGCACCTCCAGAGTAAACTGCAGTACAATGTCCAGTTCCTGTACTATTCCATCCCTTGAGTGTGGGGTAGAGTATTCCCTGTCTGTTGTAGCAAGCAATGAGGCTGGTTCCAGCACACCTACAGAGGCTGTGACTTTCAGGACTGGTACGTGATCTTTAGCAGCTCATGTGTACTGTTCATGGTGTATGGAGGAGTGTATGCTTTGAAGAATACCACAAGCTTAATACAATTTCCAGTGGATGATAGGTGTCAGGGAAAAGAGATAATAGTTTCTGCTTTCTTTTAAGGAAAATAATTGCGTACGGGAAAAAGACAAGTAAATGGTGCACAATAGATGTTTAAAAAAGATGAGTTTAGTAGAGGAAATTGATTTTGAGAAACTTTTGACCATTTGTCTTTTCTAAGGAACAGAAAAAACAAATGTGGAGGGGGAAAGCATTGTTCAGTAGACATTCGCCATTATAACTTATTGCAATTTATTATTTCAGTGACTGTGTTTCAGGAAAGGGGAACCTTTGGGCCTCCAGATGTTGCCATCTGGTCCCAGTCCCCTGCTGTATATATAATTGAATATCAGATGCTGGGGACAAACAACAGAGGGAGGGCTATTGTCTTTATGTCCTGCTGTTGGGCCATTGAGAGGCATCTAGTTGGCTACTGTTGGAAATAGTATGCTGGGCTAGGCAGACACTTTGTCTTGCTCCTATGTTCATAGAAGTGGAGATTATTTTAAGTCTGCAAACAGGAAGCAAATCAGGAACCATTTTTGCTGCGTTCATTTGCATGACAGTTTTGAAATGGCTCAGATGTTCACACTTTCAGTGTATTTCTGAATCTTGCAGTCTCTATGTATGTCTGAGTCTTCAAGCCTGTCTGCACCCTTTCCCTTTTCTGATCATTTTCGTACCAGAAGGTGATTGCAAGATCAATATGTGCAAACAAACCGCACAGCAATGTTCAAAAGGTGGGTGCGGAATAAAAGGTACAAGCTCCACCTACTTCTCCACCTTTCAGTTGTTAAGACAGGCTTAGCACACTAATCCGTTTCTCAATACGCAGCCCAGCTTTTTGGTATGTGTGTGTGGATGATTCCCTCCTAACACACAAAATACTCAGCAATGTTGCTGCTGCTTAACGAAATGGTCCTAAATTGAAAAATGCATGCCAAATTATAAAGGCAGGCTTGTGATAGATGCCTCTGCTTCTGGGTTAGTGCTGCTGCTTTTGCTTCTAAGTGCGATCACTAATAACCCTGGAAAGGGCAGGTATCTTTTCCTTCAAAAACTTCTACTGATAATGACATCTGCTGTGCAAATTGCACAGCATGAATTGATCTTTGCATTCACTATAATTAGCTGTATGTGCTCTGGGGCACAGCAAGAGCTGAAACCTTCAGCACATGTGGACTTACTAGATCAGATGTTCTACAAAAGCATATCCAATCCATTGGTTATGCACCAGTTGGGGATTTCCTAATTGTCTTATTGGAGTTTTCTAATAGCTGCACTATTCAACTATGAGAATATGATAATTATTTTTGTTGAAAATTTGACTTTTCAGTGCCTTGTGCTCCAGAAAGTATAATGATTGAAGAGGATGAGCCAGGCTACATGGCAGTGTCATGGTCAGATGTTGACCTGGGTGATTATTATGTGGTCTTTGTGAAAAGCGATGATGGCTTGGAGGTGCACTGCAACACATCACATACCCAGTGTCACTTCCAATCAGACTGCGGCTTCACCTATTTTATTAGTGTATTTGCCTATAACAAGGCAGGGCAGAGTCCATTAGGTGACATATTTAACTATACCACAGGTAAGTGCCAGTTTATTTTTTGCATGTATATTTGGTATATCTGCATGGGCATTATATAAAGCTAGAAACAAGCTTTGAGTGGTGAAATAGCTCTGTGCTTGTGTGTTTGTGTATTCACATGTTTATTAACATGAAATGGAATATAAGGGATTCGAAGATGAGACAAAGTAGCTTCATCTTTACATAACAGTTAGGACTGGTGACAAGTAGGTGACCCAGCAAAAATTAGCACTCTAAGACAGGGGTTGTCAACCTGGTCCCTACTGCCCACTAGTGGGCATTTCAGGATTCTAGGTGGGCAGAAGGGGGTTCTATGGCACAAGCTGAATCCTTCTTCCATTGAGCACTGATGGGTGGTAAGGAAATTTTACCATCAAGAAATATGCTTTAGTGGGCGGTAGGTATAAAAAGGTTGACTACCCCTGCTCTAAGAGCTTCACTATCTGTTCCTGAAGGATGAATGGCTCAGACTAAGAAGCCAAGCTAGTCTCATCTCTCCTCCAGACAACCTGTTTACTCAGCTTTCATCTTGAATTGCTTGCACAAAGCTTACTGTACATGGTGGGTAGATTTTGTCCAGTCTAAAGTGAGCATCCATTCTAATTTTTTATGGGGTGTGTTCACACTTCCCATTAGTTGTTAGCTCATCCCACACTTTTTAACACACTTTCCAGACTGCAAAAAGACCATTTTGGGGGAAGTGGATTTGTCCTGCTAGGGTGACAGAATGCTTTCATCCAATTAAATCTGCAAACTTAAAGTACTGGTATGTATTTGAATCCATTCCAGAAAATACAGACCATCAGTAACTTAATAGGACAAGGTGGTACCCTTTTAGTGTACCTGCTGAGCTCTGCTGAGTTAATAGCTGCATCCCCACCACCTGCAGTGATGGTGCTGAAGTGCAGCAAAATGTGAATCAGCAGTCCATCTGTTAAGCTACCAGCATAGCACAGAGATGAAGACCCCAGGGCCCCAGAGTCTGTTTTGAGATGCTTGTCAAAGTGACTTCACATAACAATAATTGCATCAAGAACTATTTGGTTAACCTCTAATATATTCCTATATATTGCACTGATCCTGGCCCGACTGCACTGGCTGCCACTTAGTTTCCAGGCCCAATTCAAAGTCCTGGTTTTTACCTATAGAGCCTTAAATGGCTCAGGACTACAATACCTCAAGGGCCGCCTCTCTCAGTATGAACTGGCGCAGATCTTGCGATCACCATCGGAGGCCGTTCTCCATGTGCCCTCTCCATGAGAGATCCAAATGGCGGCAACACAGGAATGGGCTGTTACTGCAGTGGCAACTCGTTTGTAGAATGCACTCCCCAAGGAGGCTTGCATGGCGGTATTATGTACTGAAGTTCTCACCCTGGGCCAGCAGGGGGATACTGTAGTTTTCACTCAGGTCCACATATGCAAATAAGGAATCGAAAGTGACATTCAGTGATTGTATAGTTAAAGAAAATGGTTACTGTTGCGTTCTAGTGGAGCTCTATATAAGCAGGCTGGCTGGACCCTTCAGTTCAGTTCTGGCCTGGCCTGTGAATAAACAAGAGCTGTTTGAAGAATCGCTGTGTCATCTGATATGTTCACCCACAACTTAACAGGCACCTTCATTACATATCTGTAGGCACCAGGTGAAAATGTTTCTCTTCAACCAGGTGTTTGGCTGATTAACATTCTATGGCCTTCTGTGTGTCAGTGGGAAGGGGTGTAATTGGTTTGTTTTGCTTGTGTTTTCATTTTATTATATATTTCTTTGCTTGTGTTTTCATTTTATTATATATTTTGTGTTGTCATTTTGTATTTCTATGTTGTGAACCGCCCTGTGATCTGCCGACGAAAGGCGGTATGCAAATTGAACGAATAGTAAAATAAATATTGCTGCATTTCCCCTTTTTTCCCTTTAGCACCTTGCTGCCCCAGTGATGTTAACCCAGCGTTCATTTCCAGTGATACAGTTCAGATTGTTTGGTCTCCTGTCCGTGGTGCTGAAATGTATGAAACCAAAGCTGTGGATTGGACCAACGAATTGCTATGCAATGATACTGCGACAGTTTGCACCCTTTCTGCACTCCAGTGTAACACCCAGTACAATATAACTGTTTATTCATTCAGTGAAATTAGAGGCAGCAATACATCATGCACATCTAAACACGTGGCAACAGGTACTATTTCAGTTTACAATTTACAAGTTTCAGTTTACAAGTTAAAAAGTAACTGTACAAGCTGTAAAGGTGAACCAGTACTGCATTGTAACTCATATATTGGAACTGAACTGAGTATATTTGTCATACTGTTTTGAGTGGAAGGAAATATCTAGTGGAACTTCTGAGTTCAGACTGCTTTCTGTTTCAAAATCTGATCTCTGTTTTGCACACTCATCAGTCTCATGTATGTTTTGCTGGATTGCACCACTCCCAGACTGCACTTCTGGGAGATAAAATATTTGAGTGCTCTCCCATTTAAAATATTTTGCATATATAAAGCTAACATGCCAGGGACATTTTGAGATAGCATTCCCCCAACACACTAGCTCTGAATATGCAGGATAATTTTGTTTGTGCTGTTCTGACATCTTAACTACACTCCAGCTGTGTGTTTTGACTCTGGGATTAACATTTCTAGTAGGCATTTTGATTTGCAAAACTTTAGGTCACTGATTCCTTTAGAGCTGCAATCCTATCCATTCTTGTAATTTAAATGCTAAGTATGATTTACTGCCAACTTCAGATAAAAATGTTCATTGCTGTTGTTGTTGCTGCTGCTGCTAACAACTGTGTCTCAAAGGAGTTAAAAAAACAACTTTTGACTATAGTCTGCCAAACCAAACAGAACATGAATCTAATGCCTTTGGTTTTTGGGCAGGTCTTTGTACCAAGAATGGGAAACTGGCCCTTCAGATGAAGCTGGGCTCCAATCTCTATCTACCTCTGCTAACATGGCCAATGGTCATGAATGATGGAGTCCAACAACTTATGGAAAACCCCCAGTTCCCCATACTTGCATTGTACAACTTGTTACCCTGTGCCCCTGAGTTTGCACATAAAACACTATGGCATTATGGCAGTTAAGCCACTACTAACCCCTCTAATGTGGTACCCTAAGACCTTTTAGGACTTTCAACTGATTGTGCTATGGAGAATATATTTATTTCAAGGTTGGTTTTCTAAAGACTGAAAATACACCCACATGCAAATTTAAGTGAAATGTTTTGGGAGGGGAGCAAACCTTGGACAGAGAGGATACAGCCTTTGTAACACTGGGGTTTTTTTAAGATCATAGATTCTTAATAATCCACAGCTGTCTTAGTGCAACATAAAATCCATAAATAAGAATGCAGTTTGAATTTGCTCCATCTAAAATCTTTCAGCTCCATGTAGTCCGGAAATAATAAGTGTCTCAAAGGATGCTCTTTCTGTAATTAGTGTGCACTGGCATGCCAATAATGATGAAGCGATGTACACAGTCACTGCCAAAGGAGAGGCAGGAATTTGGCATTGTGCAAGCTCGGGAAATTCATGCACCATCCATAATCTTCCATGTGGGTCACTGTTCTCTGTCAGCACTGTAGCAAGCACAGAAGCAGGTCACAGCTTACCTAGTTACAGTGTGCCTTTGGAGACAGGTAAGTTACAATTGCTGAGATGTTAGTTACCTTTTAGGTATCGCTCCCTTTTTATAACAGGGGACAGCAGCTCATCATCTGAGCTGAAGTTTTAACCAAGGTCGCCCATATCCAAATACATCTGCTGGCTAACAATGACTCCTCCTTATGTATCACAAAGATAGATTGGGAGTTATAGTACTTGCAGTATGTCAAAGGATCTACAAAGTATATACAAATAGTTGATCAAATATAGTTAGCGATTGGACCGGCTCATACTGCCTCCTCGGGTACCAGGGGTGGACTTAAGTCTTTCAGATTTCAGTGGCACTCTGTGTGCGGCCATAATTTGGCACCCCTATAGCCTGCCTTCCATTCTGCTCATGTACTACATTAATTTCAGTGGGTCTAGTCACTAAATCCCACTAAATCCCACCCAAGATGTATCATGGATCATTTATTAGATTAGTAAACATCTTCCAAATTTAATGAAAATTTCTGTGTATTTTTAAATAATATAGTTTGCATGGAGATTAAATAAAAATTAGTCTCAGTAATGACTTATGTCTACCAGCAGGGCCAGCTATTCTATTTGAGGAGTGTAGGTGGCCATATGGGGCAGAGATAGGGAACCTCCAAATGCTGTTGGAGTCCATCAGTCCCAGCCAGAATGGGCAATGGCCATGGATGATGGGAGTTGTAGTTCTAGGTTCTCCATCCCTGATCTAGGGTGACTGAAGGAAAAAAAATATGATGCAGGAAATAAAAAGTGGGGATGGGGTAGTATTTAACAAATAAATATAAAAAATCAGTACAGTATATTTATTCTCAGTATATTTATGGTGGCAGCTATTCTGCCTGGTGGAACCTTTTTCTTTATATCCTTATCAGTGGTTGCTATAGAAATTTGGAAGGCATAAATTATTTATGGTGCTAAGCTCCTTTCTTTTGTTACAGACTGTACTGCAACAGCATACCTGCACCTATTATTTGTCCGTGACACCCCACAGAACCCCCGATTTGTTCTCTGTTTACTTGATATATGTCCTTTGTATCTATTAGAAACTGCAATGAATAAGTGAACAAATATGGTGACCAGTTAAAAGCTTGTGATGCAGGCAGCAATTGGGAATCATTTTAAATTTTAAAGTGCCAAAATACTCCCTCAGAATGTAGTTCTGTGCATGGAGTAAATACACACACAATCACTTACAAAGTATTTTCTTCTTTCAAGCACCTTGCTGCCCAGTGGATCTCACAGTAACTCAAGTGACACAGTCTGTAACAAACATCAGCTGGTCTATTGGGACTGGCGCAAAGACGTACATAGCAATTTTGGAATCGCACAAAGGACGTGCTAGGTGTCACACACTCCAAAACTATTGCCTCTTGGGATGCATTACATGTGGAACCAACTACAGTGTGTCTATCAAAGCGATCAGTGAAACAGGCTTAACATCAGATTGCATATACAAAGGATTTTCTTCTAGTAAGTATGTGAAAAATGTATTTTTAAGCACCTGCATGGTATTTCTACATTTCCACCCTCATATTAAAATGCTCAAACTATGCTCATTGGTTTGGATCCTGAAGTTAGACGGAAGCTTGCAGAAAGGGGCTGCCATCCCTTCCTGCGCGTGCCCCTCTTTCCAGAGGGTTAAGACTCCCGAGTGGTGTGGACTATGGAATGCTGTGGAGAACAGAGGAAACAACATTGGGCAAAACAAGGCGAGGCATCTCTCCTTGCTTTGGGCAAGTTTCCTATTTCTACAGCAGAACCCCCCCATCCCATCCTGCACTGTTCAGAAGGGTCCCATGACACCCTTGAGAGACTTTTCAGAGGGAACCAGAGGGCTGAAAAAGCTCACTTCTGGGAATCCACTGCTGCTTGCGGTTTTCTGGGCCTAGCCATTCCTAGATTACTGTCCTAAAGGTAAAGGTAAAGGGACCCCATTAGGTCCAGTCGTGACTAACTCTGGGGTTGCGGTGCTCATCTTGCTTTACTGGCCGAGGGAGCCGGCGTACAGCTTCCTGGTCATGTGGCCAGCATGACTAAGCCGCTTCTGGCGAACCAGAGCAGCACACGGAAACGCAATTTATCTTCCTGCCGGAGCGGTACCTATTTATCTACTTGCACTTTGACGTGCTTTCAAACTGCTAGGTTGGTAGGAGCAGGGACCGAGCAACGGGAGCTCACCCCGTCGCGGGGATTCGAGCCGCTGACCTTCTGTTTAGCAAGTCCTAGGCTCTGTGGTTTAACCCACAGCGCCACCCACATCCCTTACTGTCCTAGACAACTCCTGAAAGCTTACACTTTGAGAGAACCTACAGTACTTTATTAGGACATTCTGAAAATTTTCTCCATTTCAATTGATAAAAAAATAAATCTGACCACTTTCTCGTCTATCCCCCAATAGGAATGAGCAAACTGAATTCAGTGTTCTTGGTTGTTTTCCTCCTTTAGGTGCTTGCTGCCCTTCTGGGGTTAAGCTATATAGACTGGGCAACAATGGCATACGAATATACTGGCGGACATCCAAAGGTTCAGTCAACTATAGTACAGATCTTTATGGCTCAAAAGGAAATTTCACCTGTACACCAAACACAGACCTGACTTATTGCGATATTACCGAGATACCCTGTGGCGATGTCTATACAGTTGTGGTGTCACCTGTAACTGATAGCGAGGGATCAAAACCTGCATTTTGTCCTAAGAAGATATATTCAGGTAATGACTTGTGGGCCTTTGGCAGTAATGGCAAAAGGGGACAGAAGCTGGGCCTCAAAGATAGTGGAAGTGAAGAAAATTAAAACTGTGGAAACTCCTTGAAACAGTCTACACTTGGTGGCTGTTGCCCAGAGCTCTTATCACATGAAATCTCCATGCCATTGTCAGCCAGTTTTGGTGATGGGTTATGGTGGCATGGCAACTGTCTCTACCTGAAGGTGTGTGGGCATGATTCCATTCTATTCATCTTAGCCACTGTTGCATCTGATGAAATCAACTCATCCATAAAAGCTTATGCCAAAATAAATGTATTCTACTTTAGGGTCCTGCAAGACTCTCGTTTTTGCATGGATTATGGTTTCTGTGTAGCTACCTATAAACACAATAGAGCTGCCGATACTGCAGTGGCTAGTGGAGTATTTCTAGAAAATACCTATAGCAGCTTGTCAATGATCCCCTCCCCTCAGTCCAGACATGTGCTTGCCAATCTGAATTATTCAGATTTGTGGGGAAATTGCTAATCATTCTCCATACAGGTAATGTAATATTGGCATTTATTCTGAAAACAGCTATTGTTGCAATTCTACCCATTTAGAAGCATGTTTATTGACTGAATCTTAGTCAAACTCCGATTCATTGCATTTTTGAATTTTCAAGTTAAAACCATCACTTTAAATTAAAACAAATTGGTTATGCTTTTTTCTAAGTTACATTGTGAAATCCTCTTTGGAAAGCACCGTTCAATGACTCTTTCTAGCTGTATATATATGTAATTTTGCATTTCATTTTCTAGTGACATGCTCCGGAAGTTCAGTAGGAATGGGTAAGTGAATGCATCAAATTCCTCTTCTAATAAATCAATATATTTTACCCAAGCTGAAAATTCTTTTAAATATCTTTTGGGATTTTCTTTTTTTTAAAAATCAATTTTATCAGAGGCCAAATTGCACTGTTTTATTTTCCATACCTTTTGCAAAGAAATATATAATAGTCAATAAAGTTTGGGTTGTATCCAACGGTGTCACTTAGATTATAGCAAGGCCTTCATTAGTGGAACAAGAAAGCAATTTTCAGCCATTTAAGGAAATAAGCAGCAGCAGCAACAAAACACCAATCACTTTTGTTTCTAGAGGAATTTGTTCTCAAACTTACACAAGTTTTTCAACCCTGACCATGAAGTAAACACTGATTTACACAATCTCAACAAGAGGTAATTACCAATCTAAATATTGGTAGATGTCAAAAGCTACCTTATGTCAAGGCTCAAGCTGCAAATGTATTTTCAATACAAGTGTTTCTAGTCAACTAATATTACCATCATCCTATGCATTTTCCTGAAGATCTTCAGGAGTCAAAATAGTCCCCCTTCATCCCTGCCCCCCATCATCAGGAAGGTTGCATGGTCCTCAAGGGAATCAAGTCCCAGCACTTCTCATTTTACAAATTAAAATGCTGGGAAACTACATTTTACCCATGTAGGATTGATGAAAATGATACAAAGTTTTAAAAATAAAGTCACTCAAGTCTAAATTGTTGTGTTTAAACATTTTGAATAATATTCCAGTGATTTATAGAGGAAAGCGAAGTTCAGAACACTACCAGGTACTACAGGAAAAGAGAGAATGAACCAAGCAGGTAAGATTTATCAGAGTATTATTTCAGTCAGTTTTGTGTTTGGACTGAGATTTAATACAGTGGTGCCCCGCAAGACGAATGCCTCGCAAGACGAAAAACTTGCTAGACGAAAGGGTTTTGCGTTTTTTGAGTCGCTTCGCAAGACGAATTTCCCTATGGGCTTGCTTCGCAAGACGAAACGTCTTTCGAGTTTGTTTCCTTTTTCTTAAAGCCGCTAAGCCGTTAATAGCCGCTAAAGCCGTTAAGCCGCTAATAGCCGTGCTTCGCAAGACGAAAAAACCGCAAGACGAAGAGACTTGCGGAACGGATTAATTTCGTCTTGCGAGGCACCACTGTACTATTGTTGTGGCTTTCAGTTCCTTGGCTAATATACCACTCTGGCTACCATGTCCATCCTTGAGACTGATACAGCTAATGCAACCTCCTTGTTCGCTACCAAGCAGAACCTCTTGTCACTCTACCATCACAACTGGCTCCCATTATTTGTATTGACTCCTGCAGCACCTATTAGATCAGGATGGCTCATCATCAGTCTTGGAGACAGGAGCTTTCTATATTCCAGCTTTCTACCCTCTGTGGGATTGCCACAACACAAGGCTGATATCCCTTCTCTTATGGGGAGCCATTACTGACAGCCTTTTCATAATACATGAGACAAACTGCCAGCTCTAAGACAAATGCCACCACAAATGCTACCACAACATGTTCAGGATACAGGTTTTCTCTTTTATGTTTTGGAGGAGGGGCAACTTATTTTCACCATTAAGCTTTATGATCCAACAGCTTGGTAATTATTAGTGAGATGAAAGGGTAAAATGAAGCCCAGAGATAAATAGGCAGTTTTTAAAAATTGTACCATGGTTCCCAAACGGCTTAGCTGTCAAACAAATCAGCTCCCGAACGCCGCAAACCCGGAAGTGTGTTTTCCGGTTTGCAAACGTTTTTTGGAAGCCGAACATCTGATGCGGCTTCCATGGTTTCCGATTGAGTGCAGGAAGCTCCTGCAGCCAACTGGAAGCTGTGCCTTGGTTTTCTAATGGTTTCGGGAGCCGAATGAACTCCCAAAACGGATTAAGTTCGAGAACCAAGGTACCACTGTACTCACAATTGGGAAGCCGGCCTGCCAAATAGTTCTATCATTCCATTGATATGATGGGCAACCTGCTTGTTACACAACGAACTGGTGTTTTTAATAATAATAAGTAATAAGCCCAAAATGATTTTTTGCAGCTGGCAATGAACAAGTGGGGATAGCCACAAATAAATTAATCCAGTCTTTATTCCAGAGATTTTATATTTCTTATACAGGTCACTAGAACAAGTCTACCAAACAGAAATGAACTGTTGTGATATGAATTCTCTTTCAATACTGCATTTTGACATTATCTCACAAGTAATCAGTGTTTGAAAAAAATTATCTAGTTTTTCTGTTGCATGAGAGAAATTCTTCATCTCAAGCAATGACCACAGTCTTTGTAAAAAAAAAAAAGAAAAGACACATTATGCATTTTAAAAAAACACTATGAAGATGCTTTACTTTTCATTTATAAAAAATTATTTGGAAGCTTGAAATTGAAGTTTGCTGCTTGACCTTATTTTTCATCTTCCTGTCTCCTCCCTGATTCAGCCACTTTCACCTTTGTTAGTCTATGGTTGCTTCATAAAGCACAGGGCAGTGGCACAACAGTTTTAATGAAAACCCTGGGGATATCATAGTAAAATAATATTTACATGAGCAATAAAAGCTAGCCAGAAAGTCTATGTAGAGATGGTAGATAGGCTTATAAATCTTAACAGTGTTCCTATGAGGTAGCACTGACTACAACATAAACCTTAGGAAAGCCTAAACCCCTGCCTTAAATTGCTACCTCCTTGAAAAGCCTACTCTAAATGCAACACTTTCTTTAGTTTCACAAATAAAATGTATTTTAAATGCTTTCCCAGGACAAGAGGTACAAATGGACACAAGTTCTAGAACTGCAACCTTCATGGATGTTCAATGCACATAAATATTTTAGATATAATACACGGTCAAGATCCATCCTTAAGAGCTTCTGCCATACTATTATGCAAAGCACAGCCATGCTAAGTCAAAGATAGAAACCATAATTCCACATCTATAAAACAAAGTAGAATTAGTGGCAGTTTTATTGCCGTATACAAATTTAACCAACATGGCAAACCATGCCAAAAGGATTAGAACAGTTTCAGGACGTATGTACAGATTGTACATTTTGGAAACATTTGAACAATTAAAAAAATGCACAAACAGATTCGCATCATGAATTTAACTAAACAAATGGGCTGGAAATAGTCAACGCATTTAATGGGATTACAAAGGCACTTCCCTACTCAAAATAGGAAATGACAATCTGCAGCCTAGAGGGAGGTTGAAGAAGAGTGCTTATCAACTACTGCACAATTTCAACTGTAAGAAAAAATAAGCAAGATTTCAAAACATTTATAGGATTCAATGTGATCCACTTCTGAACATTCATACAGTCTCATCTTTGTTTTTAGATTGTTTTTCTTGATTCTCTCGTTCTGTACTTTGGCTCCTCTGATGATCATGTTTGTCTGAGTGGTCCTTATCACTGTGATCGTGTTTATGGGAACGTTCTTTACTTTTGCTACGTTTTCGTGATCTCTCTTTAGTGGGACTAAGGTCTCGTTTTCGGGACTTTTCAGCACTATCAGTTCTTCCTCTGCTTCCACTTCTGCTTCGCTTATTTGATTTCTCTTTGCTTTCACTTTTGTGTTTACTTGACTTCTCTTTACTCCTGCTTCTACTGTGCTTGCCAGCATTCCTACTCACACTTCTGCTCCTATGCTTCCGGTCCCTACTCCGGCTCCTGCTATGCTTCCTTTCTTTCTTGGAATCTCTTTTATCATCCCTATGTTTCCTTTCATCTTTTTCATCTTTATGTCTCCTCTCATCAATTTCACTCTTGCTTTTTCTGTCCTTTGATTTTTCTCTAGAACGATCTCTCTCCCTAGAGCGCTCTCTTTCCCTTTCAACACCTCTCTCTTTCTCATAGTCACGCTCCTTCCTTCTACTACGTTCGTTTTCTTTCTCCCTCTCCCTCTCTCTGTCTCTCCTGTCTCCTTTTCGATCACGACTTCGACTTCTGTGCCTCTCTCGGCTTCTACTTCGTCTTCGCTCCAATGCCCGATCAGAACTTCGAGATCTTCGCCTCTCCCTCTCCTTAGCTTCTCGCTCTAGTCTTTGTCTCTCCCTCTCCCGTTCCAATTCTCTATCAAAACTGGATGACCCACGGCCTTCACGATGACGACTTCTGCTTCTTGATCTTCTAGGTGACCTCCTGGGGCTCAAGGACCTTCTTGGAGACCTACATGAAAAGAAATGCTTAAGAAATTGAATTTTCCCAACAAGAGTTTCAGCAAACTTTCACATTGTACTTAACTGTATACCCTCTCATTCTATTTCCCTGTACTTATCAAGTGTACCAAATCATTCAATATTTTTTAGAGGTCTGCATAAATACTGATAAAGTGCTCTACAGCTGGTGTTAGTATACAGTAGTAGTAGTCAAACTGTACACCATGGTCTGTTGATAGACCACTGGATAGTTTCAGGTAGACTACCTAGCATTTGATGGTTGCTAGGATTCTTGCAAATACTATTGGCCTAGGTGAACGCTAGCTCCAGCCAAGCAAAAGTGGATATTCTGGATAATAAACATTAAATGATGCCTTGTTCCATGTATGCATTTGCACCTCATAATTTTAAAACACACGTGAACCATACCTATCTGGTAAAGAAGGAAAACTATACATGACTAGAATCAACCCACCCTAGATAAAAGGCTATGTACTTGTGCCAGCAGACTCTTACTTTAGCCATATACACTAAGTTAAACAAAACATAGCGTAGCTCATCTGCTACCACCATTCCTATAGAGGAATTGTAAGGATTATTGAGATAGTGTATGGGAAGCTATCTAAAGTACTACATAAATGCTATTACTCATTTAGAAGACCACACTGCAAACATAACTACAAAAAGTTTTGATTATGTGAAACTATAGGATGAGAATGTCTAAATTAAGTAACTTATTTTGTAAAGTTAATGTATAACCTTGAACGTCTACGTTCCGCATGCCTGTCTACTTCTTCTACTCCCTCCTTGCCATCCTTGATTTTTCTAGGCCTGGCTTTAATTTGTTGATCAATGTTCTTTTGTACTGGTACAGGAATCCTTGGAAATAACGTAGAAAACCATTCCAGCTTAGTTAGAAAAGATCGCAGCATTTCTCCAATGGTCATGACACAGCCGCCACCTGCTTTCACATCAAGGTCCTTCAAAAAACAAACACAAAACAGAACACAAATTCTGAATGTAAGAAACCATCTAGAATTTCCTTTAGAACAAATGCTACTATACTGATTGCCATCTTTCAAGTCTCAAATATGACGGCTTAGCTGTTTTTGCTGGTAAATAAGTTGCCTAAGAACTTCAACTCTTGTACCTTTGCATTTGGCCCTATGTTATAGAGTGGGTGTTGGACTTAATGCATATGCATGCAGGTGCATACCAATCCTGCAGCCAAATAGTAAAGGGCTCATGTCTCAACAGATTAGTGTAACATTTGCTTACACAGCTGGCTTGTATGCTACCATCTTTTACTGTTATGCCACAAAATGGATCGTAACTTGCTTGACATTAATTCTCATTTTTGAGGATTGTGGTCACAACTGAACAATTGAGGATGGCTATTTCCTGTCTAAAAATGACCAGAAAAAGTTGTAGTAGAAAATGGACCCTGCCTAAATCGGAAGCAATAGCAAACCAACTGCCATGAAGCAGTGAGGTTTCTAATTTAGAGTTATGCAAAAAAATAAATAAAGGAACAAATAATTGGAAACGCATAATCCATGATGACCATTGTCTCGGAAAAGGGTCATTACCGCATGAAGGCCTTCTTGCTATGCCCTCTCACAGCTCAGGACATGTTAGTCAGCTATTGTCAGGCCCAAACCTATAGTGCAAGCACACAAGGAAAGTGAGATTTGTTATCTAAAACAGGAAGAGAAAATCTCAATGTAAAATTGCTTGCACTCACACACATTTAAGTGTTCAGATATACAGTATTTCCAAACAAAACTGCTGCACAGAGATCTAAAGAAGAAAATAAAACACTGGCTTAAATGTAGTACCCGAAGTGGTACATACAAAAATAAGAGCATCAGTGAAAAAGTCAAAGCACTAACAACATTTAGCTAGATACATCCAGAGACACAACGCTGAATGCTTTCACATCTTCAACAGTGGCAAACTGAGAGAAATGTTAATATGTAGAAATGATATTTCTGTGTTACTACAGTTTTAATTAGTTACATGAAAAAGAGGCCAAAGTGATCATAAAGCAGTTAATGAACAGGAACCAAGAATGCCATTCTGTATTACTAGATTATGGGAAGTCAAAATATATGCCATTAGAGCAAAAACTACAAGCATAAAATATTCATGTAACCTTAAAAAGAGCACTGCGTAGTCTAAGCGAGACATTACGATTGTGTACTGGATCCCTAAAGGTCTTTTTTTGCATGGGATCTAAACATTTACTGTGGCAGTAACTAGCAAACTACACTGCAAGGTATTAGTATGACTCATCAATGACTACTTCTAGAGGCAAAATTCAATAGTTCCTAGAACATAAAATATACTTAGGACAAAGGCTGAAATCTGAGAAGCAGATTGATTTGTGGTAAAAATGCTGCTGAAAAGAGAATCCACACTAAAAATAGCACATGTGCACTGGAGGAAATTACCCCTTTCAGCAGTTTCTGTATGGCCTTATTATCACTATTTGAAAGTTAAGAGGTTAAAAGCAATTTGCTAGTTCAGTGGCACTGCTATCAATTGAAAATTTTAGAAAGCAACTACAGACTGTAGCTGTGTTCACATGCTGTTGGACTGCAGATGCCCCATTCAATTCTCCTTTGTCATTGTCCATTTACTTTCACGTAAACAAACAAACACCCACCTGATTTTTCAGGTTTCATACTTGGTTAAAAGATAGAGATATTGTCCCATACTGTAGTTATCTTTCCAAGTATGCATTCCATTTGCCCCCAAGCAGTTAGGTTGGTGATATATTCAATTCCAACTTATTTTAAGGGTGTAAGAATGTCCCGTAGTCTCTGTTCATTGCAAGTTTGCAAACCATTAAAGATGAGAAAGGTTTTACTTTTCACATGGTTAAAAACTGTTTTCCAACATACAGAAGTTCATCTCAAAGTTACTTTACTTAAGATTTCAGAAAGAAAAGAAAGTAAATTATTACCCTTGTTGACATACCTCCTCATCATCAAGAAAGGATTCAAACCAGTCCCATAAATCAGTTGGAGGCTGTGTGTACCTTGAAGTACAAAGAGACTGTGTAAATTTAATAACATTTTTTGCAACAAAGTTAGCTGACAGTTAAGTATATGGCTACTTACCTAATATACATGAATCCAAGGGCCCTAATAAAGGGGGAGTCCGTATGAGTTATCAACCCCATCACTTGCTTACGGGTAAGCTTCAGGGTAAATAGCTTGTACAGGAGGCAAAAGGCTGTAGACACTATACCTCCAGTTCCAACACCACGCACCTTTAGAGATTAGGAGGAAGAGAAATACAACTCATGTTACACTAGAGAGTAAGACACTGAAGATAAATACCGTATTTTTCGCTCTATAACACGCACTCGACCATAACATGCACGTTTTTAGAGGAGGAAAATCCGTAGGCATGCCACCCGTAGGCATTCCCTCCATAACACGCACACACATTTCCCCTTACTTTTTAGGAGGGAAAAAGTGAGTGTTGTGGTGCAAAAAATACGGTACTTTTCACTTCAGTACATATAACATTAATGGTTTTTTTCCTGCAAGTTTGTAAGCTCAACACTTAAGGAAGGTCATCTGATTCACTTAGAAGTTGCTGAGCAGTGGGTGACTGCGCTAACATTTCCTGAAGCTGAAGAGCCCCATCCAGACATTAGGCCTACAATATTTTTGGAGGAGGTATGATTGGATTTAGTCTCCACTTCCAACTATCGAACCAGGAATGCGTGGAAACTTCCCAATGGCCTAAGCTGATTGAGATCTGAATCTTAATTTTTTTAAAATAATAACCAAAGAATTTCAAGTGAATGAAATAATTGTGAGGCGTGAAAGTTAAGCAGATTTAGCATGGTTTATATATAATATTTTTTGAAGTTCAAAACTTTACTTGGGAATTATTTTTGAACTATTTGTGAACATTTTATGATGTAACAATTCAATAATATGCACTTGTCTTGCATTGTTTAGAATCCAACATTTTCTTTTTCGTTCCCTATTACAAGTAGCAAATCAGTCATGCTAACTTCAAAAAAATATGCCCACAATGACCAGTCAGTTAAGGCTTTAGTGGCATAATCTATCAATTAACTTGATAAGAGCTTACGACACTAAATTTTCTGCTGAGTTCAGTGTTGCATTTTTGAAATGATTAGCTACCATATAAAAAACTTCAGAAGGCACGTACTTCTACTTACCCCTCCGCACATCCCTGTCTGGCCTGCTGTTTTTCTGCTGCCTTTCTCCCAAGGCTCAACATGTGTAACCTGAAAACAATAAAGCAATTAATCAACCCATCATCATTTTAGATTTACATTTTAACTCAGACTGTACTAAGCACAGTGTGTCATCGACACACCCATTCCTATTGCCCCCGCCCTCAGCAAATAGTAAGGACAAATCATTCCTCAACCCCAAGTCCAATACAAAATGAGCTAGAGGTGTACTTGTTAATATCTATTTAAAACTAAGGTCATTTCTCATATGCACAATTATTTGTGAATAAGCTCTGTCAAATATTTTTGACTTGCTTTTAAATAAACATGCAGGATTTGACTGTCAATCTGGCTTTTACATTTTCAGAATACAAATATAGCACTGCAACTAATACTTATTATTATGGCCTATGAGATGATTGGTAAATTTTGATAGGCTAGAGGCTCCAGGAGACAATAGTCTGTTCTTCAGACAAATCATGCAGTGATGTCACCTGGTTATCACTTTTCTACTTTACGCCCTCTATCTTTCTCTACAAAGTGCTCAGCTATTCAATTATTAATATCTTACCTACGTTTCATTTTCTATTTCAAGAAAATTATACTAGCTCAGTTATTATGCATTTAATTTTGTTTATCTTATGTCCATCACTTTGGTATTCTATATTAAGTATTTGTAAATTCTAATCATGAATAATAAATGGCAAGTGTATGGTTGTGCAAAGTAGTGGTGACTTAGGCAAGAAACCAAGGAATGGAGAAAGTAGTTCTGTTTGCTAGGGGTCCACAAATTTTGGCTGGTCCTAGTAACCAGCTAAAATTTGGCTCTACACTAATGTGTGCCTATGACAAGGGGAGGAATATTTTGTCATTGATGTCATTTTAAACTTCAGAGGCTTTCTGAAGCTTGTTCTTATTGCACCAAACTTGAAAAACATCTGACTATTTTCAAAGTCTTTGTAAAAGACAACAAGCCATTCTTCAGAAAGGTCAGAAATTAGGGGCTCCTGCCAATATACACAATAATCATCAGCTATTAATGGGCCCCTGCCATTACCTAAAGGGACTTTTGAGTTCATTTGTTGAAGAACTGACTCTTGTGTGGACCATGACCATCAAAGCCTATAAGCATTACAATATAGCTTCTTCCCAAGCTGTACGTTTCCGAGCACAATTCAAAGTGTTGGTGCTGACTTTTAAAGCCCTAAACGGCCTCGGCCCAGTATACCTGAAGGAGCGTCTCTGTCCCCATCGTTAAGCCCAGACACTAAGGTCCACCTCTAAGGGCCTTCTGGCAGTTCCCTCACTGTGAGAAGTGAGGTTACAAGGAACCAGGCAGAGGGCCTTCTCGGTAGTGGTGCACGCCCTGGGAACGCCCTTCTATCAGGAAATAAACAACTATCTGACTTTTAGAATACAGTGGTACCTCTGGATCTGTTCCAGAGCCCTATTTGCATCCTGAGTAGAATGTAACACGCGACTGCGCGTCTTGCCGCTTCCGCGCACGACGTCATTTTGAGCGTTTGCGCATGCGGCGAAACCTGGAAGTAACGCGCTCCGTTACTTCTGGGTCACCGAGAGGCGCAACCCGAAAATACTTAACCTGAAGCTACTTCAACCCGAGGTATGACTGTACATCTGAAGGCAACCCTGTTTAGGGAAGTTTTTAATGTTTGATATTTTATCATGTTTCTAATATTCTATTGGGAGCCACCCAGAGTGGCTGGGGAAACCCAGCCAGATAGATGGGATATGAATAATAATAATAATAATAATAATAATAATAATAATAATAATAATAATAATAATAATAATAATAAAGCATGATTTGCTCCAAGATACATGGGAAGAGAACATGTTGTGGCTCTTCACCACCCCATCTCTATACCGAGTTCCAGGCATGAAATTATTGTACAGTGCGTGCTCTTCTCAATCTAGTCCAGGTTTTCTATGCTATCTTCACAGTGGGAAGGGCTCCCACTTCAGTGTTACAGGTGCCATTTTGCTCTGTGCACATATTCAACTGAAAAATGATTAAAAGTTTGGAGAGGACAGAGAGTATGATTCTAAGGCTCACCACTGTTTGTTCACAGTACAGCATGGTTTCACATTACATTGAAACCATCTCCAAGGTTGCAATTTTATCCATGCTAAGAAGCTTGTAAATCTCAGTGTAATAAAGAGCATACATTTGAGTAAACATGATTGCTCTACACTTCATATGAAAACTGTTTCAACTTGTTGTTATTTATTTGAAGTATTTCCAATATACATGATTTACATATGTAAGACAATTTTGACTGACAAATTACAGAAACTTAATAGCTTTCCCCATGTTTCCTATGTTTTAATTTAAGCATGAATGAAACATGTTATCTGAAAATGTTGCTTTAAGTTAACCTTGGGGGTAAAGGAGGCAGTATGAAAAAAAACAAAGGAAGGAAAAAATGAGGAAAGCAAATCTTAATCAAATAATAGACATTGTAAAATAAAATATTAGAATCAAGAGTTGAAAGGATCCCCATGGATCATCTAGTCCAACCCCATGTGATGCAGGAATATGCACCCATATGAGGATCAAATCCTTGACTTTGGTGTTTTCAGCACCACGCTCTTAACAACCAAGGTAACCAGCATATCAGATATAACTGACATTTTTGGCAAGTATATCTTACATTTTGGTAATCTTTGGAAGGGCACCGGTGGCGGGAGGCCTCATTAGGGAAAGCACACCTCGGTTTAAGAACGGACTTCTGGAACACATTAAGTTTGTAAACCAAGGTACCACTGTATATTAAGTGGTATAGAAATTAAAGAATCAATAATCAATATTTTGCTTAAGGTAGCATTTTTTGAAAGTGAGGCAATTTAAATGTAGATGGACACTACAATCTCTAGAAATAAATCATTTGCTAGTTAAAAAGAATGAGGTTTTGATGCTTTTAAATTAAGTGGTAAAAAGAGTCACACTATGCCACACTATAACCACTGAATGATCAGCAAGAGAAAAAGCCAATGAAATTAACCGAAGGTTGTAATGCCGCCTGGAAAATGCAGATAGATCTGATTTCCCTATATTTGATGTTATGGAGATATGGATTAAGAGAACAGAAGTGGAGAAAAACTTGGAACATAAACACACTTATCTATGAGTTCAATTAATTTAAATTCAATAGCCCAATCTAACAGCCCACTTGATTTCTGCTTGTGCTCCCCCCGAAAAGTCTTGAGCATATCAAATTCTTCTATAACAAAGTACGCTAAGTGATTCAGGAGAAACAATGTAACCTATGGAGAGTTCAAGTCCTTCCTCCTGTATTCCCTCAAGTCCCATACCAAAGTTATTTGAAAAGGACCAGAAAGTACAGAAAAATAAGTGAATTTAAAAGGCAACGGTAGCTATATCTGTCTGTAAGAAAACCCCCCACCAAAATCTAGTTGGATAGTACTTTTATTGAGACTACCCAAAATGTCATAAGCATGTGGTACTTTTGAGTTCTTCAGAACTGTTAATCAGTTATGATACACAAAAGGGGTGTGGTTGGAGAATAATAAATGGCTACATCATTAGCCCCATTTTTGAACTGTTTACCCCCCAGCCCCCTTTTGTGACAATCTGGTTGGTCCCAAATGACATTACTCCACTGTGAATTTAGGTAATTTTAAGATATCTAAGTGGTGGGCTAGGTTCTGGGTGAAGGATGGGGAAGTTGTGGCTCTCCATATGTTTATCGACTCCAAAAACACCTGAAAGGCCACAGGTTTCCCATCGTGTTTAGCTCCGCAATTCAGGCTCACACCTGAACAGTAACGTTTCAAAGCTTAAATTGATTCATAGAAAATAAATGGCAGTCTTAATCTTCCAGGTTACAGAACCCCGATTTAATAAATAAAAGACTGTTAGCAGCCATAAGAATGACTGAAAGCAGGGTCACACAGATCAAACTAAACAGCTTTTACTCACAGCATCTAAAATACACAGCATATTAGAATTCCATTTTAAGACAGCCAAAATCAACTAGTAGGCCTCAAATTTTAACCTATTAGCATTAAGATTAGCAGGACAGTGTTATGTTGGTATAAAGCCAACGTAACAGAGAATGCAGCGTGCTGGTTACCTCCTGCTGAATTCCTCAACCGCCTGTTTTAGATCTCTGGATAGGAGAGGACGTGAACATGCTGCCCAGTGCAATTGCCAGTTTTCACACACACGCAGCGCTGGCAATAAGTTTCTAAATTCAACCAACATACAAGTCTGACTGGTAAGATATTGGGGGGTGGGAAGAGAGATAGAGAAAGATCGAGATCTGGAGTTTGGATTGAGACAAAGAATTGCATAGCCATTTCCCAAAGAAAAAAGTAGCCACGTTACAACTACATAGCCTTCTCTCTGACGACCGTGGGAAGAAATAGGTCAACATCTCCCATTTTGATGGCGAGACTGCAATAAAATATTCATTATTATTAAAAATAGTATGGGATTGGATTGTGGAAGAGACAGCTGCGAAGAGCCTTATGTTTTTGGGCCCAGGCCAGATGAGCCCTGCTCGGCCACGCGGTGATGAGCGACCCAAAGGATTTGAAAACCAAAATCTCGCCGGCTTCCTCCGAAAGGACCTAGTTCCTTCCCGGTTCCCGGCTCACCTTGAAGTAGATTTCGTCGACCACCTCGTGGTAGGTCTTGAGCTCGTAAAGCTGCACCTTGAAGTAGGGCGAGGAGAGGATGTTGGTGAGGATCATGGGGTTCAGGTTCATGGTCTTCTCGTTCCCCCACAGGGGCAGCACGTTGCCCTGCTTCCCCGAGGCCGCCGGCTTGGGCCCCGCGCTCTGCAGCGGCAGCGGAGGCGACAAAACGGCGCCGGCCTGCGGGAGCGGGAGAGGCGGCTGCTGCTGCTGTTGGCCTCCCGGCTGCTGCTGAGGCGACTGCTGCTGGTGTTGCTGCTGCTGTTGGTGGCAGTTCCCGGCGCCCACGACGGGGCAGTTGTTGGCCATGGCGACTCCCGCCACACCGAAACAGCGGTCGGCCGAGCAAAGGCCGCAGCGGCGACGAGGCGAGCGGAAGCCTCTCGGGGAGAACGCTGCCGAGCCGAGCTCCGCCAACCGCCAACAAGATGGCGGCCGCTGCGGAAGTGACGGAAGGGCCTTCCCGGGCTCGGGCGGCCAATCAGAGCGGCGGGCGCAGGCGGAAGGGGGCGGTTGGGCTGAGGCTGCGCTTACGTTAGGGCGGCGGTAGCGGCGCCTCAGATACGGCTCCGAGAGCACGAAGAGCGGGATTTAAGCGCTTCTGCTCAGAGTGGGCCGCACCGTTTCGATATGCGCCCGGGCCAGCTGGGGTGAACGGTGAAAGGCCTCTGCACGAGCCAGTTCCGTTTCGCTGCTCGGAAAATGCCCTTTGGGAAGGGAGAGGAGTGAAAACACCGCTTCTTCCCACAAGACACACACGTTGCTTTTCTTTAAAGTAGAAATTATAGGAGACGAAAAGCAGGCTGCGGCCTTCGAGTTTTCGAAAGGAGAGGCGCCCCTTGTCCCTTTACCTAAAATGTCAAGTGTTGGTAGTCTGTAACAAATAGCCTTGTAAAAACCAAGAGGTGTTCGTGTGGGTTTGTAATAATAAGAGAAAATCCACTCAGTTTGCAGTAAGCCGTTTATTAGGTTAAGTAAAACTTTGCAAAATACTGTGCAAGGTTTTTTGTTTTTGTTTTTTAGATCGCTAGGACTCTTCTTCAGGCTGGATTGGAAGGTAAACAGGACCGGGGGAGCTTAGTTGATTGTTATTATTATTATTATTTGTTCCATTTGTATACTGCCCTCCATCCAAAGATTCCTAGGTCGTTTTAATTCTGGATGTGGGTGGAGGTAGCAGTCATTCAAAGGAGACTCTGTTAGGTGCTGTGCAGGTTTCAGAATGTGCTTAAAGCTTCTGTGAAGAAGGTGCATTCAGTAGCCCCATATTTGAAAATATAATTGGTACTTACAAATTGAAAATGTAAAATCCAGTTGTTCCAAGTCTCTTCACTAATAAGTGAAATGCACAGGTTCCTCGGTTGGTGGTAAACGAGAGCAAAGAGAATCTAGGCAGGTTTATTATTATTATTATTATTAATAATAATAATAATATTAAAATATAGAATATAAAATTTAGGTGGTGTGCTAGGCTTACGTTTATTTAATAGCAGCGAAATTGGGCAGTAGATCTATGGTACAACCCTAGGCATATTGACTCAAAAATAGGTCTCATTGAGTTTAAAGGTAAAGGTCCAGTCGCGGACAACTCAGGTTGTGGCGCTCATCTTGCTTTATTGGCTGAGGGAGCCGGCATACAGCTTACGGGTCATGTGGCCAGCATGACTAAGCCGTTTCTGGTGAACCAAAGCAGCGCACGGAAACGTCATTTACCTTCCTGCCGGAGCGATACCTATTTATCTACTTGCACTTTGATGTGCTTTCGAACTGCTTGGTTGGCAGGAGCAGGGACCGAGCAACAGGAGCTCACCCCGTCGCAGGGATACCCACGTTGAGTTTACTTGCTCCCAAATAAGTGTGTGTATAAGATTGCAGCCTAAATCTAGGGACCTTTATTAAGGCGCTTCAAGGTTCATTCTTTTTTCTAATGCTGTGTGAATGGCATATGCTTTTGTGAAATGGAAGCTGCTTCATTGGATGTAGGACATGAAGGTGATGGCTTTCCCCTGCTGCTTGTTCCAACCATAGGAACATAGAAAGCTGCCTTATACCGAGACAGACAATTGATCCATCTTGTTCAGTACAGTATTGTCCACATGGATTTATTTATTTATCTTATTAAATTTCTCTTCCACCCTTCATCACAGGGCAGTTTACAATATAAAAAAGCAAACATACATAATGTAGTGACAAATAAAAACATTGGCCCTCCCCACACAGAATGTCTAGAGATTTGGGGGATTAAACCGGGGACTTGCATACAAATCACATGCTCTGCCACTGAGCTATGGCCCCTTCTCCATCTTGGATTCAGAAGTATGCTTCCTCTGATCTTGATTTCATGTATGTATCTGTTGAAATGAACTGTTGAGTTTGGTGGGGCTTACTCCCAAGTATGTGTGCATAGATTTGAGCTTAAATTCATTAGCCTTTAGTATAGTGCCAAAAGGATCTTTCTTATAGCTAAATAGCTGCTGCAGAATGCCTCCTGATTGCACTGTAAATTTAAAAAAACAGAATAGAAACAAGTTTTTTTTTAAAAAAAACACACACACAAGGAACAGTGCTGTGCAAATAATGAAGCATTCAGAGCAGAATCCTATCTATTGAACTTGTGGGTGTTATGGAGCAGACTGACAGGAGAAATAGTGCCCAATTTCGGGGCTGGGTACAGTGTGTAATGTGAGCCTGCTCACTTAACATTTCTTCTATCTCACAGTGTGTTTAGAGACAGCGTTTAGCACAATTATTTCAGTTGTCTTGACAGCTAGACATTTGCCAGTCAGAGACTGCCCCAGCACAGGAAGAAGAAAAATATATTTCCCCTTATTTAGTATTTTCTTAAGAAGCTACTGGAACATTTTAATGAGACAACCTCATAAAATCATTGAAAAAGCAGCGTTGCCAGTAACGTCAAAACATTTTTTAATAATTTTGTAGTTCATACTAATTAGACTTGCCAACCATCTGTTCACAGCAGGTGCAATGCCTGAACAGTACTAAAATGTATTATGTGCTGCATGCTGGATTTATTTAAAATTATGGCTATTAATAAAGAACAAATTAACATTTATACCTTAATCTTAAAACATATTTACTCAGAGGCAATGCATATAGATTACAGTATGGCTTAATTCCAAGTGCATGTGCTTAAGAAAGAGCAATCGGCCTTTTCAAGTGTTAAACAATTATGCAATGGGAAATGATGGTAGTAACCAGTGCTTTTTCTCAGCTGGAGTGCTCCGGAGCACAGTTCTGGCACCTCTTGTGGGGAGGGGGGTGCCATTGCGGGCTGGCTCCAGCCCCTGCCTACTTAATGCCTTTATATACTTCTGAGAAGCCCAAAATGAACATTTCAAGTCAAAATGGAAGCTGACCAGTGTGTACAAGTCTACTTTTTAAAAGATCTATGACTCCACCTAGCTCCAAGCTGTGATTGGTCAAGCTACAGGTGGGGCCAATTTGTATTTCCTTTTTCTTCGATCTGTCTGATGTGTAGCAGTGGTGGGATTTAGGTTTTCCAGCCAGACCTCTATCATTGCATGAATGCATGTGTGTTTGTGTAAGGGCTCTTCCGAGTTTCTCTAGCCATCTGTTTGAATCTTAAGAGAACTTGGGGGGGGCATTTATTTGACCTGCACCAGAACCAAGGGTGACCCCCCCAAACCAGCTAGAGAGATAGCTTGCTGTAGTTTTTAGCACCTCTGTGGGTGGTGAACCCTCTGTGGGTATTGCAAAACCAGCATCCATTCAGAGCTGCCCCGAGTCACCCAGTGGCTTACTGTAACAACTTCATGGTGTGTTCCGGCACCTATTTTTCTTGAAAAAGAAGCACTGGGAGTAACCTCTTTTGCATTATTAACAATAACCAATAAACAAAAGGCTTTAATGTATGCATTAATAACATATTTTAGATCAAAAGCTAGAAACTAATCTTGATGTTTGTATCAAATTTTGCAAACCAATTTCGTGGAGAAAAGATGTGAAGGAAATAAACACATGGGATACCAAAATGCTACCTGTCAAAATGGTGACAAATTTTGTGTTAGATTTCAGACTGAAAGAAAAGCAGGAACCAAGAATGCTCAGGAATTTCCAGGTTGCAAAATAATTGTTATATAGTATTTCAAAAACATTCCTATATTTTGTTTTTAGCCTTGGCTATGGATGCAAAAATGGAAAAGGATGAACTGACAAGGACAATTAAATTTATGCCACCACTATACAAACAACGCTACCTGTTCGTTAAACAGTTAGTGAGTAAACATAAACCTAAAAAGGTTTGTATATGTTTCTTAGCAAAATATGCTCTTTATAGTATGGCTAACTGCTTCAGAATTATTGGCCTTAGTCTTGATGTGATGTGACACACTTAAACATAATTGAGCTAGACAGGCACTTCCATGCAGAAATAGTACAAATAAGGAAAACTTAAATGGGGGTGGGGGTGATCATAAGGGGGTGCTTTGTATTACTTGTCTCTTCTCTCAAATTTGCTGTATTATTTTAAAGTTTCTCAGCCACTTGGAGACCAATTCCAAACCCTGACTAGGAGCATGAGGGCTTGTAGAGTGGAGCTGTATAGCCAACACTGTAGTCACAGAACCTGTTCTTGTGCTAACCAGGACAGGAGGGGAGGAAAAGTGCTTCTTTGCTTACCATATAGAATTTTTCACACACACAATCTCCTTTCCTTCTGTTGTATGCGTGGTACATAGAGCTTCTGTTAAGCCAAATTTCACTGTTAAGTCCAAATCAGGAAACATGGCTTAAGGTTGCTTAACAGACTTTTAAGTCATGGTTGTCTAGTTTGGAGTTAACAGAGAACTTTGCCTTAATGCTAACCACAGAGTTTATCCTTCATTAACTGGGTCCTTGGATTTTTTTTCCAGTGGAGTCAGATCTCACATCTTCCCTGCCCTTTGGCAAACTAAGGGTGATACCCAACTAAGTTGTCTGTTTTGAGTATGACTAACACTCTGTATGTCACCCTAAGTGCAAACAAATGCAGAATTAAGGAGCGGTTTCGATTACTATGCTAATAATGACTTTAAAGTTGTACCAGTTTTAGTTATGGACTATTAATGTATTAAATTATAATTGACAGGTGGCAGATTTGGGATGTGCTGAATGCAGGCTACTCTGGATGCTGAAATTCTGCAGCTGCATCGAAGTGCTTGTTGGGCTAGATATTAGTGAAGATGTGATGAAGGAGAATATGTAAGGAGAAAAAATATCCATTAATTTCTTTTGCAAAAGCTGTTTGCTGTGGCTTGGAAATTTCAGAATATATATATATATATATATATCTCAAAATCAGCCATTCAGGTCCTAACACGAGATTGGGGGTTGGCTACAGCAATGACGAGGAATCTCTAGCTCATGGGCCACACTGGGCCTTCTCATTTGGCCTGGCAGTGCACTGGGATTCACTGGCTCTGATAATCAGGTGATGGTTGAGTCTCGTGGAGCACTGTGCAGCTAGCTTTATCTGTTCCAACAGTGATCAGCCTAATTAAGAAAGCATGTGTTACAGTGCAAACAGTGACAATAACACTGTTTCCCCAGAGTTAGGGAACTCTGTGTTCACCATGGGTTGCTCTTCTTCACATGGCTTCATAATTAGTATTTTTCAGAGTCGTTAGCACCTTTTAGGTTTGAAAATATTTCATTTGATTAATATTAATAGTTAACAAATGAATATTTAATATTGTGGTTTCGTTGCTAGTACCAGACTAGGTAGAGTACACAGAATATACCTAAATCACCTCAATCTAGCAGTGGAAAGAAAAGCAATGGCAACTGAGAAAAAATACTGAAAACTCATCTGAGGATGAATATTATTATGTGTCATATCCTATGCCATAGTATTTTACATTTGGAACAATGTATGTTTCTGGTTGGACCTCTCCAATATTATTATTAGCAGTTCTCTAATACATTTGAAAGAGTAGTTAGCTCCTGATAAGCTTTGCTCGGCGTCAGCAAACTGCACTCTTCTCCATTTTCAATTTCTTAAGTTATTTCCCTTTTTAAAAAGCCTTAAATGTTGTTGGGACAGTCACACCAAAAAATTGTACTGTTTTTGTTGAAAGTAAGATACTCAGTTTGTGGGAATTATACCCAAGAAAAATATCTTCCAGAGTTTATCTTCAGCTGTGTTTTGCCGTCTTCCCATTTTTATCTAGTTTTTAAATAATTTGTTAATGTTATTGTTTAATTTTTTATATAAAATGCATAGACATTTTTACTATATTAAATGATGAAAAAGAATAAAATTGAAAAATCAAACTTGCACTGAGAATTACTTCTAACTGTGCACAGTTGTTTCTTATGCTGTCGAGTAAGGGCATTAAAATGCGCTTCCTGTGCAGACTGTAGAGCCCAGCAAATCCAGTATTATATTGTACTGACTTGCCTTCCATTTCAGCTAGAGTCAGTTGGAACTTCCTGGTGCACCAGTAGTTAGATGAGGTGGGGGGTAGTATGGTTAAAAGTAATTGTCACCTGAGGTCTTCTATATTGTACAACTTGTTTGCTTGTAGGCATACATTATCTCCCCTTCCTGGTGACTATCTCCAGCCAAGTGAAAGGCGTCTGACAGTTATCCTCTATCAGGGTTCACTTGCTCACAAGGACCCTTGTATGCTGGGCTTTGATATGATAACATGCATTGAAGTGTGAGTATTCTACTGAAATATTTTATTTGGCAATGTTTTTCAGGTTTTGGTTTTAAAAGCATGCCGATTTAAATACATTTTCTACCATATATAACACACATTACTCTTCCCTAGGTCCAAGCAACTTCTCAAAAATAAAGGAGTGTGCCATATTTTAACTTCTTAAACTTAGGACAATACAAATTAATACAATTGGGATGGTTGAGACTGTTGTGTGGTGTAGCAATACTTTGGAACAAAGGGCATAGAAACATTCATGTAAAACTGAGGGTTTTCAGTTCAGCATATAAAATCTAACACTATACAAGAATACACCGAGAGTGAGGAAGTAAGAATCCAGGCAGTTAGAGAATCAAAAGTAAAGTGTAACTGGTCACTGGGTAGCTGATACATGTTCCCAGTTACCTTGAAGGGAGATGTAGTCAAAACAATATCCACCTTGCTTCTTAGCAGAAATGAAAAGTGCTGAGCAGCTAGAATTCTTTCTAGCATGTTCCAGCTTCAGTTTCTGCACATACAAAAAATATACTAGAAAAACCTCTGTTTACTTTTATAAACTGGAAAAGATTTCTGTACCTGAGAAACGCCATTAATCCCGACAATGTGAACTAGGGCTTACGAATCTTCCAACTTTGGTGTCATTTTGATTGCCCTTTTTTGAACTTTTCCTGACTCTACAATATCCTTTTTGAGGAGAGGCAAGCAGAACTGTACACAGTATTCCAAGTGTGGATGCACCATAGATTTTGTCCAACAGCACTATGATATCAGCAGTACGATTGATACTGGTGGTATTATTTTCAATCACTTTTGTAATGATTCTTAACATAAAATCCATCTTTTTCATATGTACTGCATGCCAGGTCGACATCTTCGAGCTATTCACAGTGACCCAAAGGTCTAGTTCTTATACAGTCATTGGTAGTTCAGACTTAACTGCCAGATTAACATATATGTGAAATGAGGATTTTTTTTTGCCCCAATGGGCATCCATTTACATACACTTGCTTAAATTTACTGCCATTGTTTGGGGAGGTCCTTTTTGAACTTCTTTTGGTACAATTGATATAATCACCTCACTGCTTACCACTAGCTACAGATAATTTATGAACAAGTTAGAAAGCACAGGCCCCAATACGGATCCTTTGTTACTCCACATCCTTCCATTGAAAGAACTCTCTGTTTATTCCTACTCTATTTCCTGTCTTTAACAGAAACATTATCAAAACATCTTTGAAAGTCTTAAGTACAGTGTCAGTTGTATCACCTCTATCTATATGTTTGTTTATACTCTAAATTAGATTGATGAAACAGGCCTGGTTCTGCCTCAGAAAGACTTATTCTTCTGTATGTTTTGTAATTTTACCTTTAATAATGCTTTCCATCAGTTTTCCCAAAACAAATGTTATACTAACTGGCCTGTAAAATCCTAGATCCCATCTGGATCCCTTTAAAAATGGTTTTACATATATTCCTTAAGTATAGATGGGTGCCTGGTGTGCTCTGGTCCATGGAGTCATGAAAAGTCAGACACGACTAAACAACAACAAAATATAGGTGGTGATTAAGAACTCTTGGGTGGATTGTCATCCAGACCTGATGATTTGTCAGTTTTTAATAAGATGTAGAACTTCTAGGTAAGGACAGAGATAGGTCTTGGTTAGAGACCATGGAGAACTGCATAGCTGGAATATATAATACTAGGCTAGTTGGATCAAGTATAAAATAGTGTCATACTTTTAGACAGAAAAACAAAGTTATCTTGAGAAGGTATTTTTTCTTATTTCTGATTTACTGTAGTTGTGCAGCTTTGCTACTTCATTCAAGTATGTACTGTACTCAGTTGATCTACTTGTTAAGAAGATCCTTGTAACCTTCTATCTTCAGAATAGAACACCTGGAGGCAGAAGAGCTGGACAAATTCCCAGAAGTGGTATTTGGTTTTATGTCTCCAGCCATGGTTGTAATAACAACACCAAACTCAGAATTTAATTGTTTGCTTCCAACTGTAACATTATTCAGACACCCAGATCATAAATTTGAATGGAATCGTGCACAATTTAAGAACTGGTAAGTTCATTCCATCTTTTATATGCTTCCAAAAAGTAAAACAACAACAACAAAAACTGGTGTATATTTTAGTGTAGGCTGTGGGGGAATAAAATAAAACTTTGCTATACCCTTTGAAAGCTTTTATGATTTTGAATATACTGTGGTGACTGCCATGCCTACCTTATATGTTAATCATTTTGGAAATAACAGTAATTAAAGTGAAGGACAACCATTGGTTGTCTAGGTGTAGCTTTTTCCACTCCAGTAATCTCACAATATGTGGAATGTAGGTGAGACAAGAAATGACAACAATTTCTGATCTATGTATTTTCTTCATAGTGGGGATTCAATTTTTTTTTTAAATCATGAGCACCATTGCGAGGCATTGTAGTAGGTAAAGATACGGAGATTTTTTAGGTGAAGTGGGATTGGTCTCAAAGCAGGAATATCCTCTAATATAGGTATTGTCTCAAAATTCCTGCATACTATTTGCTCCACCATAGCTCCAAATTTCCTCTTCTCCTCCCATCCTTCTGTGGGATACCAGCTCCACTAAACCTTCACACATACACATATCTTAATAATGCTTAAGAATTATTAAGAATATTCATGGTCCAGTTTGAGAACTCTCACATTACTATTCTAATGAGGGTGAAGCTTTATGCTCTTTGCTGTCTATTTCATAGTCTAAAGAACAGAACAGACTCCTGGAAGTCAGTGAAGGCTGGGTATAGTTCTAATTGACAGAACAAAAGTTTGTTGGCAACAATCATGTGTTGTTTCCAAATTCAGGATTGGACAGAACAGGAGTTGTTTTGTCTCACTGGCCTTGTCTGTTGGGCTGGTGAGGAGGTGTCTTTGTTCCTAACAGCTACAATCTCCTGTCACTGCTGCCATTTCTCTACATTTACTTATCCACACAGGCATTGTTAATAGGAAGGAAGAAATGCCTCTCTCACAATAATGGCTTGTACTTGAGATGGGAGATTTAGCAGTACTCACTATACACATGTTTGATGAGCAAGATAGAGCTGTTAGGATTGGTCTTTCAAAGTTACTTGCACAGTTTGGTGTTTTGTCATAAATTTAGGGCCCAAGATGTTGCAGCTCGCTACGACTATACAGTGGAGTTTACTGGATTAGGAGCCCCACCTCCTGAAAAAGATGTTGGAACTTGTACACAAATAGGTGTGTTTGTGAGAAAATACCAGAATGATGGACCTACACATTTTGAGAAATGCAAGGAACAAGTTTATAAAACCGTAAGTGGATCTTTTGCTTCTGTAAGGAGGAATAAATTCAGTATAAAGTGGTTACATAGTAAAACATAAAACGATAACTGAAATAGAAGTCTATGTATTGAGTTTGTGCTGAATTGATATCCAGTGAACCGTGTGACTGATCAGCAGTCAGTGTCACAATACATACTAGGAAAGAAGTTCTTTTGATTCTGACTTTCAAAACAAATGTGTTATGATTGATGAACACATGGCATGGAGAGGTAACTGGGCATTTAAAATGACAAAAAGAATGAGAATAATTGTTAATTAGCCCTAAAATATTATCAAACATGAAATCATTTATCCAGGGAGGAAAATGTTACTTAGAATGCTTTCTTCCCGGTTTCAGTGTTTAGTAAGCATTATTGGATATTGAACTGTTGAAGCACACTTGTTTTTAATAACTTAATTAAGCCTTTAGACCCTTTGCTGTAATTCCCACCTTTTTATCTTTTTTAACCTATAATTCCCATTAGTATTAGCTAGATTTAAACCCAGGTCCAAGCCTAACACTTTGTTCGGTGGGCCACTCTGAACTTGGATTGTACTTTTAAGATGGGAATAAGGCAGTGTAGGAGTATCAACCATATTGCTCAAAATTAATTTAAAATTGTTTTTGTTTTATTTCCAGTAAGTGGGTAACTTATGGAAGAAAAGCTAACTCAAACTAAGGATTTGTTACTTTAAGGTTGCAAGCCCATTCATACTTCTTTAGGAGCAAGTTCCATTAACTTCAGTGCAACTTACTTTTCAGCAGACGTGCAAGGGATTGTATTGTGATAGGGCTCTTGCTAGTTTGCCCAAATTCTACCTAATTTTGCAGGGAGGCTTACACCGCATACTACAGGGCTTGCTTCTGAGGTTTTTTGTTTTTAAAAAGCACACGTACAGATAGATGTTATTGAAAATTGAACTGAGGAGCATGGACAACCGTTTTATGGTCAGAAAGCCACACAGTTGTAGGCTATGGTCTATCTTAAAAATCAGCAGGAGAATTATATTTGCATTCGTCAAACAAGTAAGAACAGGCGGTTTTCAGCTTTATTTTGTGTATTGTAAACATGTTAGAAAAGATAAAAAAATTCCTTCCAGTAGCACCTTAAAGACCAACTAAGTTAGTTCTTGGTATGAGCTTTCGTGTGCATGCACACTTCTTCAGATACCTGAAGAATATCTGAATATTCTTCAGATATCTGAAGAAGTGTGCATGCACACGAAAGCTCATACCAAGAACTAACTTAGTTGGTCTTTAAGGTGCTACTGGAAGGAATTTTTTTATTTTGACTATGGCAGACCAACACGGCTACCTATCTACTAATGTTAGAAAAGGTCCAGTAGAGCTGTGCCTAGTTTAATATTCTGTAACATAAAATGCTGAGTATGTGAAATGCTCTGAACAGTTAGAATGTGCTAACAATAAATAAGCTGCATCTTTTTTTTCCATATCAAAGCTTTTCAAAGCTGAATATCCAAGCCTTAAAGATGAAAAGTATTTGCAGACTGCAGTGGTCAATGAAGTTATTTGGACAGCACAAATAATTGCAAGGAGACTCTGGGACCACGTAAAATCTGAATATAAAAAACCCTGTTATGACTCTGAAACAGAACCCAAATTCCAACCATCTCACCATAGTCTGAAGTATTTCAAGCATCTGCCTTTAACAGAAGCCAACAATAAAAGTTTGCAGCCATTTATTAATGGAAACTCTGTCTACATACCTCTTGCAAACATTTTTTCTTTTCCTAAAGTGCATAAACTTTGTGGAACAGTTGAAACACTAAGCAATCTCATAACTGGCAAAGTTGCACTCAGCCATGACGGATCTGCAGTGCTGATTGATGCTGAATATGAAAATGAAGAGATGGAGAATTAGCAAATGCTTTCAAAAATACTTGTTCTTGGTACTACTTCGCAAACTGGAGGAGTCCAGTGAGCAGAATTCTGCTAGTTGCTGGATTTAAAAACTCAGCAGATTGGACTGGCTACTAAATACTTGGATCAGGTGCCATCTTTTTGTATTGAGGTGGGCTAGAATAAGATGTTCCTACCTAATTATTTTGATTGAGAAATAAACATGTACCTTCCTCAACCCAACTGCTTACAACAGTAGTTAGTAGAACAGAAGTCAGAAAACAGTTTTCTGTCTGCGAACAGAAAAAGTAATGTTTAAGATGCATTTTTTGAATTGGAAGGTGGTTTTGCAGAAGTTTGTATACTATATTATGCAACACCACCATTATCAGTATCTTTATAGTATAAGTTTAGTTGAGAACTAAATTAGTTGCTTAAGTTAATGCTAGGTGTAATGCTCTCTCTGTGTGTGCTTTAAAATAGTTTTCTTCAGAACCATTCACACTGTTCTATATAGAAATGGGTTTGTAGATGCTGTCAAATAAGATTGTAGAATACTACTTGCTGAACAAAGTTGGAAAATACATTTGCTCAACTCATCCACAAACTGATTCTAACCCCCAAAGTACCAGAATAACCTTGGGGGACTGCTAGGTTTTGATTATAGAAAGGAGCAGCAGGGAGCAGCAGCAATTCTTTTCCTTAGTCTCAACCTTATAATGGTTTGATCAAGGAACTCATTCATCTAGCAGTACTGCAAACACCAGTCATAGGATAGCCTTATTAAAGCCTCAAGTAACTGAAGTTATGCCTTGCTTCCTGCATGTATTATCTGTTCAAGTATGCTTTTCTTTAATTACAGTAGTTGGTAAACAGATTGGCAAATGAGCAGATGTAGTTGTACATAAATATTGTTCCTCTGTAACAGTAAACAGCCTTTTCTAAACAAATATTAGACAATTCTATCTCACTAATCTTGCAACAATTTCAACCACAAGGTGGCATGCTTCTCCATAAAGCATTTGCTTGGCATCCTGTTCTCATCTAACAAAAAGGGATGCAGCTTTTTCCAATATTCCTATCACCACCACCTTGGTAAAGAGTCAGAGGACGACTGCAGTGTTGTTTTTATACCAGAGGCAACAGACATGAGTGGGCAAGAGAAGAGATGGTTTGGTACCTTGTTGTTCTTTGACCTTTTCCCTAATTCACTTGTCACATTTAAAAATGCTAGGATAGATTATTTTTTTTTACTTCTACCTTCTTAGAATGTAATGCTCTCTATTACAGTTGCACTGCAGCAGCTTTCTCCTTTTACTATAACCAGAACACTGCATCACTTCCCAGCCTGGCCCGATTCCAAGCCCTTGCAGAGCGTACAACTGTAGCCACTAATTTTCCCTGGTGTACTTTGCTATTATAGTGTCACTTTGTAGGAATCATTTTTGAGGTGAGAATAGAGAAGAAAACCCAGCACAGTTTCTACTAGGGCTTACTACATAAAATAGTCACTTAAATGACTTAAATAGTTCAAGACAATCCTGTTTGCAAAGTTAAGTTTAATCACTTCTTCAGTATTAGGACTGAAGGCAGTCTCTTCCCTGGACAGATAATCACCAAGTATTCCTTAACTACCAATACAAGTAGTAGTTACTAATCATGTTTACAATAAGCCCGTAAGAGTAGGATGCCAGCTAGATTGCTGATGGAAATGTAGCTGCTCTGCAGAGGAAATATGAACTTTTCACAGAAATAACAAGCGGGAACTTTTCTGCAGGTGGGACTCATAGAGGATGACAAAAGGCAGAACAAAGGGGTAAAACCACTAAAAAGCTGTGGCAAGGCCTCAGAGTGGTGCTCTAAAACATGGTTATATGTTTAGTACTTTTTGTCATCAGTCAAAGTTTTGTATTGTCTTACTACAATGACAACCACTACAGCAGTTTACTTAGTGAATACCTAAAATAAACTGCTTTAATAGTTATAATGGAAACAAAATGAGATACATTTTTTTGTCCCAAAGATGATCAGTGTCTAAATGTTATTTAATACTAGAATATTTTGTTTTTCATGCTTTGGAGCTGTCATTTCTCTAGATTTTACAGAGTAAATAGATCATTCAACTTGTAATGTTTTAGAACAAAAGTACCTAACAAATCAAAATAGCGTAAAAAACATTTTGAGAAATCACAGCAATCTGTATCAGTGGAATTAATCATGCTGACAGGGTATAAACAGAGGTAGAAAATGTGAACCTAGCACAGGAAGATAAAACTGACTTTCCAGAATGTCTGCAAGTCAGGCCTCAATACAAAATGCAGTTTAATTTCCTCTAGCCTTTGAATCAGACTACTAAATTGTACAGAGGTTCCAATATAGATGAGCAAAGAAAGCAATGGAGCTAGAGAGGCTTAAATCATTAACTGATTCTTTTCTCTAGGAAAGGGAAGAGTCCTGGTTCTACCAAAAAAATCTTGAATTTTTAAACTTGTAATAGGTCAGTATTAAACTTAGTACAAGGAATACAAAAGATTTAAGTTTATCAGGAAACCACCTGACCCAAACAACTGAACTATTCCTGTCTTGGGCCTTTTTTCTGCAGGGAAGTAACCTAAAAATGAGATACAGCTCCTCCCAAAATTTAGCCTGTATTCTTTTGGCATACTATTTTGTATTAGAAAGAAGGAAGTGGAAAGATAACCCCACTCCTTTTCAAGCTAATAATTTGGTGGGGATGGAATGCCATTCATTTGCTCCTTTCAATTTAATAAAGTGAAATTAGTTACAGTATTATTGCAAACACCCTTTGCATTTTGTTGTTTTGATTCTCTGTTCAGAAAAACAGCACATAAAATGCAGGTTGAAGACAAAACTTTTATTGAGTTTGTAAGACCACTTTACATCAAGTATTTTATGGTAAAAAAATCAGACTTTACTAAAAATGTTAATTTTGGGTATCACTGTACAGTTTACACAAAATGAATGCCATATATGAATATGAAGTTCATTTCCCATGTCTTGGGGACACAAATGGAATCACTTCATTAACATGGCTCACTTGACTAAAGTGCATAATAGCTGTTTAATGGAACTATCATATGGAATTCAAAAAAATTACCAGTGTGATGGGTACAAGAGAAATTGCCTTTGTGTAAGGTGTATTAAGTCAGGGAATGCAGGTATTTACACTAGGAGTGACCAACATTACATCTGAGTAAACAAGCAATACATAAAGTTTATTGAATGTTGAACATGATAGTTCCCTTGTAGTTAGTGACCTTAGTTTTTTTATCCCTTGTGTTCTTTTTCCCTTATGCCAATTTGTTCTCTCCAAAACACTCATCTTTTAGGACCAACACTTTTTAGAACTAGCATTTTTTCAACAAATTTGCACACTAGTTTAGTGACCTACTTAAACACACTAAGAGCAAACTCAATTTTACCTAGATCACTGTATGTTTCAAAGTAAGTTTTGTTGTGTATTCTCTTTGCATTATTTTAACAGCAGCTTAAAAAATTAAATATTTACTTGAACTCAATTAGAACAATTCAAGCTAAATAAAATGTTTTATGAAGCAGCGACAAGTTACTTCCAGGTACCATAATACAGAAGAAATGGTTCTCATTTTAACAATTCACACATATGATTTAAATAATAAGAATGAGTTGCGACATATCTCCAAGATACAAAATTCCTTCATTTAGCTAACAACTTAAATCTTTCATTATGTTTCTTGAGAAAGATAACAAACATTGACCAACTCCAGGGAATTCATAAGAACATCAGTGTTCCACAAAGGTCAAGTAACTCTCATTAGCTTACTCAAAGTTGTTTTGAAGATACTGATTAATTCTAGTGACTAACTTTTTTTGACATTTGAAGTCCACTACTAACTAACTGTCAATATGTTTCTGAATTGTTGGCAGCCTTCACTCCAAATCCCTAAAAAATTCTTTACAAAAATAAAATGGGTTGTTTATGCTGTCAGAAAATGCTTTGTCAAAACTGTTGCATAGGCACATTACATGTTTCATTTGTTCAAATTTATATGTACCAGAAACTATTCCACCAAAATCAATGAGTTCTGTCTTAACAACAGCTGAATGAAATGGACTAAAATGAGATGACTTAAAACAAGCTATGCAGACATTCTGCATGACCAGCACTGCACTGCACAATACCACATGTGTGGCAGTTGCAAACACCAATGTGTGTATCAGGTAGAACAGGGCAGATACCTTTTAAATGGAGCAAGTACAGAGGTAAGTTATTTGCTCATATCCATGCCTCATTTACACTGGGCCTGAGTTAGCAATTCTAATTAAAATACAAGACTCTGGTTTCAGATGGGGTGAAGAAAATTATATAAAGTGCTTTTCTTGACAGCTTAAGCATAATAGCAGTTATGTTAGCTGTTTAATGGTTGTTCTTAAAGCTTTATAAGAAATCGTTCCGAACTCCTTTTTCCTCAGGAACAAGGCACTCTTTTAAGTGTTAAACGGTTTGATTTAATATTGTATGAGCTAAACAACATACTACTGTATGCCCTAAACTTTTCATTACTGGTTATTATTCAATGAGGTCACCTATGATGTAGTACTTTTATTTTTCAGTACACACCAAATGTCAGCAAGAATTATCTTTGAATACTATACAGTTGTACTAAGGGTTCAAATCTTGTCAGCAGTGAGGACTATGTAATACGATACAGATTTAATTTTGTGAAAGCTAGTCACTCATTTTAAGTAATAAACTAGTTCTCACATGTGACTTAGCCTTAAAGTTGCACACATTTGTAGCAGTATTTAATCCTATTTCTTTCAAAGCACAGCTGACTGGCTCACTTCCTTGAAGCAGCTGTTCCTATTTTGTAGCAATTCTAGTTTGACAGGAACAATTAAGTCAATACTCGAGAGGCAAGATTCTCACTCCCAGAAAAGGACTGAAATAGATGTGCTTGTCTTTTTAAGGGATTAAAAAGCAACAGCAGCCAGGTTGCAATTAGAGAACATCACTGAATGCATTTCTACATACCGACAATTGATTTCACCATATTAAAGTCAAATCAGATACCATTTGTCCTATCTTCAAAAAAGGTGCTTTGATTGACACATAGAACAATGTAACAAATCTACCAACACATTCACAATGGCTGGCAAAGTACTTGAAGAAGAAGAATTTGCCCTTATACCACAGGTAGATAACAGAAGAGGGCACTTTCAGTATGAGCAACCCAATCTGACAACTCGGGTCAATGGAAACTTGCGTTTTGGAAGCACCCATCTTCAATAGTATTGGGAAATAAGCAAGTTCTGGAGTTCCTAGAATTCTGCCACTGTAGTCCAGTTCCTCTAGCGTTTAATCACCACTTGCTCATATGCTCCAGATCCAACCCTGAAAAATTAAAGGCAGTAGAAAATACTGGAACAGAACTTTACACTCTTGAACAGGAGGAAACTTGATATTTATTGCAAGAGGCTAATTGCTGCTTTCAAAACACAGCAGCCTACGTGTCTCTGCAATGTGTGATGTTCATGGCCAAGTGAGTGGTAGCTAATGAAAGGGAAGAGAAAAGTCAAGGCTCAATGTTACCACATCACACATTTTTTGTTTTTTTAGATATTATAATTTGAGAGAAAGCTTGATTTGTTTTTGACCGAGAAGACTTGGGTATCTCTTGTAACAGCTAGTTCTATGCCCAGTATGTTACCTAATTTGAAACAAATACCCACAAAATAGAATCAATGGTTTAATTACACATGCTTGAACACTGGGTGTTGGATTCTTCAGTTAGTTGCACTTAAACTCCACTGAACTCTGTGGAACACATTAGGTCATGACTAAACTTCAACACTGATTTCAAGGGACTGAAATTCAACCAACATTCTGAATCCAACCCAGTTTTTCCATGATTCCCAACCAATAACTCTATGCTGTGGTCTGTGCCAAGGCTTTGATGCACATGTAAGCTATTGATAATCACAGACACCATATGTAACACTGAAATCAGATTACAACCACTAAATATTAAAGATATATTAATAAACCATCATCAACAATTCAATCCAGTTTAGGAAAAAAATATAATTTCCTCTTTAGAACACTGTTTAAACAGCAGCAGGCCCTTTTTTCTAGCGAAAGGTGCACTGAAGACACTGCAAGTCATAGACACTCAGTACCTTTAAAATAAATCCATGCATTCAAGTAATTGAAGAAGTCTGCCGAAAGCCTTGATGACAATGGCAAGCAGGACAAATAATTCTGTTGTCATGGAATGTTATCATTGCTTTTCACATCAAATGAGGAATTCATCTCAATCATCAGCCTCACTCCTAATTTTCCTGTTCCCTCCCTTTCCCCCTTTTATATCTTGTGCATTAGACAGTAAGCTTGTGGACATGGATTGTGTTGCTTTTCAGATCTCAGCACGGTGTTAAAAATGTTTAATAAATATATTAACATTAATGATCAATTTGCATTTCAAAATTCTACTGGTGGTCAGTGAGTATTACAAGCCTGTGGTAGTCAGGTGTCATGAAAGAGCAGTTCAATTTTCAAATTACATACAAACAAAACAAAAATGATATGTCCAGATGATTTCTGGAACGTGTTTCCAAATTTTAGAATTGCTTAGATGCGGTCTTTGTTACTTATTGTGTAGTAGGTAGGGAAGATATGTAGAATTAGTATACATACCTATTAGGTAAGTGATGACTTCCAAAAGCAGTGCTCCCTCCAGGGCCTACAAAAAGTCTTAGCCCTTCCTCTGAAAAAGAAAAAGTCAAATTTCATAACATGCAATGTTATCACACTTGACTTGGATCTAAGAATAAGCTTGTAGAACTCCATTTGTGGAATGGACCTTTCCTGCCCCTTTCCTTTGCGGTGCAACTTTCTGCACCCATGAAAACCCCAGTCCCAGGATTCAGAAACCCTTGGGAATGATGTGGGAGACTGCAAGTGGAAAAGGGAGTCAGCAGAAGTTGCAGATCCTCCCTCCCTTCTGTGAGCAGAGTTGTCTTCTGCTCATGGTAGGATCACTTTGGACCTAACTCATTTGGAATACAGGCCCACTCAGGAATGAGGAAATTTGGAGCCAGTAATTTAATCAGGTTTTCCCCCACCCCACCCCCTGTGCTTTACAAACCTTCTGCACTTGAGTCCAAACTGAAGTCTTGACTCTGCAATATTTTTTCAACAATATCGTCTGCATCCACTCTGGTGGCATCAACCCTTTTTAGCTGTGATTCCACAGAATCTTGTTTCACTGGATGCCTATGAAATATTTATTGTATATAACATTTAGATCACAGTGCAATTCTAAAATATTTCTGCAGAAGTACCTGAGCAAACTGGAAAAAGTATTTTGCAAGTCTTGTACCTGATGAATTTTTCTGAGGTTGTGTCTTTCACAGGCACTTCTAAATTATCCTCAGTGCTTTTGGTTTCAGCTTCTTCGCATGGCTCCAGAATACTACCTATACCAGTTGATGTGCTTCCCACAGAAGTATTTCTCTTATGACAGAGATCAGAGAAACTGGATGATCTGGAGTGGCAGGTGCTATACCCTAGAAGAGAATGATTCAGAACTACTATTTTGATGCCAAGGCTTATACTTCACTGAATTGCAGGATTTTGGTTTCCACTTCTACCTTGAATATGACACTCGTGTCAAATATTTGGAATTCATTTGGTTAGTGAGAGAATCAGAAAATAATTTTACTTCCAATACAGTACATCAAAGAGGCAGACACAGTATCAACTTAAAAATAATAATTAAACAATGAGATGCACATGACCATCTATGAACATGACATTTTACAAAGAATAAGGAGTCAGGTCTGTGTTCCCATGGCAATTCTAATCTAGAAATAGGCACAACAAAGAAAGGAGAAAAATGGAGGCAGGGGAAGACTGTATGATTATCACAGTTAAGTACACAAGTGTTCAGATTGGGCCAGATTACTGGGTTAAATATATAAATGAGACAATTGAATCTAAGTTTAGGACAGGGGGAGAAAGGGACTTAATAGAATGAGAGGCAATCAGATTGCAGTTTTTACCTATTCTAAGGCAAAGGGGACAGAAGGAAATTCTTCCTCAGAGCTCTGCTGTGAATCTGGAAGTCATTCCTTGCAACAAGACACTGGCATTGCAATGTAGGTTCATTACCACTTAGGATAGCTAGTTAACAAGCCAAAGCTTGTTTTCTACAGATATCCAGGGGAAAGACTATTGGGGGACTGAGGATAGGCCAAAAGCCCTTGGAACATATATTGGTTAAGATTATGGAGGGAAAACTTGCTCCTTTCTTGTCCTGTATGGCTAACTCTCTGCTGAATATACTTCTTCCAGGGAAGCGGCTCAAAGAAATAATTAAAGTGGCAATTTGGTTATTTATTTATTTATTTATTTATTGTTGTTGTTGTATACCACCCTATACCCACAGGTCTCAGGGCAGTTCATAGCGTAACATTTTTAAAACAGTCTCTTTGACTACTCTGACTAATCTCTTCCCCAATTCACTCTGACTGACTTTTCTGTGCATCATGTGTAGCTCCTCAAAAGTCACAATACCCCGGGGACATCTTTTGGGCTTCCTGATGACTCAACAGTGGTGGCTAACCTTCAACAAGCATAATAATTTGCTTTAAGTGCTTGCATTGCAGTAAAGAAATGCAAGTTTGTCTTGCTTCACTTCGGCTTTGCCACTCTAGTTACAAATTAGTCACTGACATTTCCTTTTAATTGGCATTGCTCCTGGTATTTTAAACAGCAGCCTGACGTATTTGAATTCCCCTTTAAGGAAAGGGCCGTAGCTCAGTGTTAGAGCTTCTGATTTGCATGCAGGAGTTCCCAAGTTCAACTCCTGTCATCTGGGAATGTACCTTGTCTGAAACCCTGGCGGACAGCTGTCAGTCAGTCAGTAGAGACAATACTGAGCTAGGTGGACGAATGGTTTGACTCAGTCAGTATAAGACAGCTTCCCATGTCCCTTGGAAATAAAGCTTTTCCTATAATGGAGGTTCAGTAGAAAGTGTTAGCCGTTTAATTTCACAACGCAGTTAAAAACACAGGAGTAGCATTTTTTAAAGTAATGCCTACCCCTTTGACCATTTTTGTAATTCATGTCAAGGGTGTGCTTTTAAAATGGCTTCCACATAAAAGCCTTTGCTGTTAAAATTGTTTTCCTATTTTTCCTTATATTGCCTGTAAATCCATCACAGCTTATAAAAAAGCAGGAAATTAATCTCATGGGGTGTTTTTTTTTGGCTAAATCTACTTAAGTAATTAATAGTGCACATCAAGAAACCTCCTACCTGAAACTTTTGACTGCTGGCTTGCATAGCTGGAGGTTCTAGAATGCCCACATGCTCCAAGTTCATCTGGGACAGACATGCTCTTGGTTGCGAGATCTGCAAAAAATGAAGATCAAGCAACACTGCTGCCAAATTACTTCCTCAGATTAATCGTCCACATTGAGTAGTGATAGACTTGCTTAAAGCATATACTTTCTTCAGCGGGTAATTCTCAGTAGTTTTAGCCATTACATTATATCAAGGAAGTAACATGCAGATGAAATTATTGCACCAGGTTTTCAAATTATTTGTGTAGTTTTGACTACTTTGTTTTCCTGATATAATTTTCTAAAATGGTCAAGAGCTGAAATGGAGAAAGATTAGAGAGTTTTTATGTAGGAGACATGGGCTATATAACGATAAAGGGGTAATTTCTGCTGGTTCCTTGATTGGGTGAAGAGAGATTAGCCACATCCCTTTTTATCAGCACAACACAAATGGCTAGGAAGGCTATATTTTGCACCCATAACATTATCTAATGCAGCAGTGGGAAGCCTCCACTCCTGGTCTTAATGAGGCTTGCCAAATCTCTGAATTTGAACCCCATCCAGGTCATTTTGGGCAAAGCATTCTAACTTGGCAGTCACCCTAAAGTCATATGAAGTCAGGTGGGAAATCTGTTCTCTCCAACCTTAGCACTAAGCACCACAGAACTAAGATCAGGGAAGAACCTCTTCTTACGGCCAAGATTTGAACTTTGCATCAGATGCTGCCATATTTCAGAATGGCCAGAGAGTAAGACACCCTGATCTAATGGATTTTTGGGCATGTGTGGGTCATTTATATGGCCCTGTATTTTTTTTTTAAAAAGCCAACACCAAACTTGAGATCAGTAATTTCTAATAATGAAGAACTGATCTACATATGCAGAAAAAGCATATAATACTGTTTCTCCTGAGATTGTACAATTCTACTTCTTCTTTCCTATATACAGAAAAACTGTAAGGTGGTCCTTGTGCAACCCCAATTGGAGGATTTGTTGCGCCACATCACAATGAGAGCCAGTGTGGTGTAGTGGTTAGAGTGCTGGAATGGGACCTGACAGACCAGGCTTCAAATCCACAATGCCATAAAACTCACTGGGTGACTTTGGGCCAGACACTGTCTCTCAGCCTAACCTGCCTCAAAGAGTTATTGTGGGGATTAAATAAGGAAGGAGAGAACAGTGTATTCTACCTGGGACATACGGTAAATGCAATAAATAAGTAAGTCACAAATTCAGACTTGTAAGAAGTCAGGTTGGTGTATGGGAGCAAAAGAGAAGACAGACAGCACAACACCAGTGGCCATGGCATGCGAGAGAGAAGGTAGGGGCACTGACAGGGAGAGAGTGGCAGCTTCAAACAACAGCAGAGGTTTGAATAAAGCAGGGATGGAAAAATACTGCAATGAAATAGTGGCAATTTTAAACAATGACATAGATTTGAGTAGAGTGAGCAGGTGCTGACACTGGGTTGGGGAGCGGCTGCTTAAAACAAGGTTTGAGTACAGCAAGAAGTGAGTAGGGAAAGGTTCTGTTGTGTTAGCTTTCTATGTTAGTTTCTGTGTTGTACCCATCTCTCTTATTTCTCCTTGTTTTACACTAGTTTAAAAAACAAACTCCCCAGTGCTTCTCCGTCCCTGCTTTACTCAAACCTCTACAGTTGTTTGAGTACAATGAGAAGGAAGAGGCAGTGCAAGGGAAAAATAGGCTGTTTTAAACTTTCCCCCCTTCCATTCCATAGCAGCCTCATGTGTGAGGCAACATTCCATTGTACCTTCCCACAATAAAATATTTCACTTCTGCTACTATGTGTTGTCTTCAACATGAATCATGCGGGCTGTGTGTGTAGGTGTGTTGGTGAGTGGAGTGAGTAGGAGCACAGCACAACCCCTGGTAAAAAAACAACACACTTGTATACTGTAATTTCATTTTTAAAAATCAAAGTGGTTTACAGCAATTATCTATACAATAAAACCACATAGAAACTAAAAGCCACAGTTTGCTGGCTACCTATTGCAGAAAGATTTTTTTTCTTAATTGTCTTCATAAGCCTAGCAGCATAAAAAATTCAGCAAATATTTAAATTTGTTACAGAAGGCACATATTAAATCTCTGTTTGAAAAGTACTTCATAGGATTGGGCCAATGATACTGACACTGAAGGCTCTGTCTTGTGGACATCAGATAAACTTCAACTCTAGGAACAACCAGCAAAGTTCCTACAGGTGATCTTGGTAATCAAGCTGGGATTGTAAGTGTTCAAACAGTCAAGAGTGCAGTGGGGTACTGCATGTTTGAATACTGCCTCATATTAAGAACAATCTGCACAACTGGTGCTGCAGGGAGGAGGAATCAAACCCCAAACAAGTTAGCTCTCTGTAGATAAGGTTTTCAAATTGTGGAGAATTCAATCATGTACCACTCTAGGAGCTCTCAGAAATGATGCAATGCTTTTCCTAAATGTGCATAGTATCCCTGAGGTACACCTCTTAGCTATACCTGAGCAGGTTTTTTGTAGATAGACTCCGTATGAAAACAATTATGCCAAAGTGCAGTTTTCAACTTATATTCTAATACCAAGAGATGCCTGCGTTAAGTGGCATTGCCAGTTATCTAAATGAAATTATTATTTTTTTATTTTCCCCAGGCTTCTACCATAGCATTGCTCCCTACCTGATATAGTTAGATGTGATGATTTTGTATTCTCTGCTCCTTTTCTGTCTTCATTTAGGGATTCTGGTTCTCCAGCAATTGCTATAGACATTGCTGTGGATGGGGGCCTGAAATGAAACAAACAGACTGACATTAAAACTGGTCCTATCCCCTGTGCCTAGGGGAAACAAATATGCATTTCACATATACTGCAAACAAAATCCAACAAATTCATAACATTTCCTCCCAGAATTATACAATATTATCTTTTTCAGTGCCAAGAAGACCCAAATAACTTAATTTGTAGATTTCATCTCTCTAAAAAACCTTTTTATTTAGCATCTTGGAAAAAAGCAGGATTTGCAGAACAGTGGCTATAGCAGTTAGTAGTTCAGCGTCTTATAAGTGATGTTTTTACAGCTGTTTCATGGCTTGTATTGAGTTCAATACTAATTTCAATAAATAGAAGATTTATATTTGCCTTCTCCTTATGTTATATGTCAACCTAGCACTTCCTATTGTTTTCTACTATCATAAAAATCTAAAGTAGTGAGTGTTTTGTGCATGCTATGCCTCACTCTGTAACACCAAACATAGCCATGCAAGGTAACAGAATGGTTGCAAACAAAATAAAACAGCAATGTCCTGAACAGTGTGTAAGGCAGATTTAAAGAAAACAGTAAGCCTTTCAAATAAATATATGGCATTATTCCAGGACTGCACAAGGTGTGACCCATCAAGTAAAATAAATGTATTCCCAGACTACACAAAGGATAAACCCACCAAGTCACATGCAGCCCACTACTCATCTATTGTGGCATGCCAGAAACCTAACAACCCCCACCCCAGCCACATACGGTACTTGCATGCATGCAGCAAAAATAGGTTTATCAGACTCTTGATAAACCACTATACTGTTCTAAACACTGCTGATGTGTCTCTCATTTGTTTCAGTGGGGCTCTGCAAGACCATATGTGCTATTAAAATAGGGTTGTGCAGCTGCAGTGCTTGATGTATACTCTCAGGCACCCTCATAAAACAGAGAAACCAATTTTAATCATTCTACAAAATGCTTTTCTGGGTAAATTAACATCCGAAAGAACCGCCATCTGGATGGTCTAAAATGTATGGCGTACTTGGAAAACAGTTCTTTTAATTTTTAAGAACTGAGCAAAATTGCCCAGCAGTCTTGAAAATATGAAACGCCTTCTATAAAAGATTTTTTAAAATAGTAAGCTAGCATCAGGCAATTTGTGGGTATCAATGTGGGGAGCAATGTGTCTGGTTCTCATCTCTTGCTCAGTTCCAAGGGGCAAATCCAGCCCCAAGGTCCTCCTAGCTGTCCCTGGGCAAAGCCTTGGATCCCAGCGTCACCATCTCTACATACTATTATGCACCACAATTTCAGCAAATTCAGATGCAGGCAACGAACTGTTAAGTCCCCTAATAGGCCCGAAAGAAGTCCCTCCATAGATTCCCATATACTAGTAAACTGTTGAAGAAGAGCTCTGCCAAAGCCTATGCTATTGTTCATCCACAGAGATGAGATTAAAGAGGCCTTTCCTCTGGGTCACTGCCAGGCACGGACCCAATAACACAAATTGGCATGTGCTAATTTTTATATATAGATGCAAATTTAAGTCACTGAGTAAATGAAGATGTATGGCTAGAGTCTTCCTTTGTAGAATGTCTAGCATCCCTATATGCAAATTAAAAATTGTGAGGGAGGAAAAGGCCAAAGGATCTGGCACCTAGTGCAAAAGGGGGTAGCACAGTAGGTTTGAGCCCCAACAACAACCCTGTGTTTCCATTAATGTCACCATGTCTGCGAGTGAATCAGGGGGCTAAGCAGTGTCCTCCAGCCCTTGCTGATTTCCAATTAGACGCCTTTCAGTGTGCCCACCATACTTTCTATGGTGCCAATGGTCTCAGTATTAAAAGTCCTCTCAAAAAAATCACAATGCACAAGGAATCGTTTGCTGTTCCTGATCAGTTCCTGGTTGCACTGACTCAGCTTCTCCTACACTCGACATGTGCTCTTAAACATGCCCACAGTTTTTTATTGGGTGTCATGATTGCATAACCACTCTCTTGTCCTTTCTGAACAGAAGAGAGGTGTAATGAGCAAATGTAGCAGTGACTGATGTAGGTGTCCCCCTCCCCAATTGTGGTTCTGTTTCGTTATCTGCTCTTTTAGATGTGGCATCCGTTTTGTCTTATGCCATATCCCCAGAGCATCCCTTTTGGGACAGGTACCCAAGACACATTCTCAAAATTCGAAATGTGTCCCCTGGCACAAAAAGGCTGGTGATCCCGGCTTTTGGGGGGCGAGCACATTTGCTGGCCAGAGCAGTAGTAAAAGAATGTCACCCAGCAGAAACTTTATAGTAATGTTTGCAGAAGAACTAAAGAGACTGGCCTGGAAACTAGCCCTTTGCTAACATAAAGTTAACCATTAAACTCAAGATTTTAGTGATATGAGTTCCAGCAACTCTTTATCAAGGAACTATTGTGTACTCAGTTATTATACAGTTCATCAATCATGATGGAATGAAGATGCTATTGGAAAATAAGTGCTCACCTCAGCACATTGTGTTCCAGTGCAAAATCAAAATGTTAATTCTATTTTAAAATAATAGGATAGCTTTTAGTGGCCTCAAAGGAATCTCTGTCATAAGGTAACACAGATAACATTCAGTACCAGTGATAGTTGTAGACAGGCTAATAAATCTGACCCAAATTAAATAAAGGAGTGTGTGATCTAGAAAGCTTCAGCAAACAGTTACATACAAGATGCCTTTCAAGCTGAACTAAACTAAGATTTCAATTTTTAATGGGATTATTTGCATTCTAAATGCGAAGTAGTGGTTTAAAATTAAGTAGTTAACTGAATCATACGCTTAACACAGGAATGATGCAGTGACACAGAAGCTCTTAAAGTGAGAGCTTACAAATTAGTTCACCACTATAGCATCACATAGCATAGAGGGTATAAGTAACAGCCCAACTGTTTAAGATCGGGTATGCGCTCAATAATGACATTAATATAATTCTTCAACTTGCTTTTACAGTGGTACCTCGGGTTACATACGCTTCAGGTTACAGACTCCGTTAACCCAGAAATAGTACCTCGGGTTAAGAACTTTGCTTCAGGATGAGAACGGAAATCGTGCTCTGGCAGCGCAGCAGCAGCAGGAGGAGACTCCATTAGCTAAAGTGGTGCTTTAGGTTAAGAACAGTTTCAGGTTAAGAACGGACCTCCAGAACAAATTAAGTACTTAACCTGAGGTACCACTGTATTCCACTATTTTTGTAGAAAAAAACCCATTTATTTGAAAGTTTTGTATTGTGGACAAAAACTCAATGCAGCTAACAAAAATCAGTTTAAATTAGCTTAAAGAGCTTCTTCATACATTATAGGCAATAAGCAATGCTAGCCAAAGTACTAAGTTACCTGTTTATTTCAATGGACGTCTAAGGTATTTTAAAAGTATTTGCCTAAAAAAGCAGGACCATTGCAAATACATGTTTGCAAATGTGGCCATCAAGCCAAGGGTTGCCCCATGTCTTGTGGGAAACAAGCTTACACCTGATCTTACTATTACAACAACTCAACAACTTGTATTATTTTCATATAACATTTTCACAAAATTGATTTTACAGAACTCTCAACAAGCTCTGAGCTTTTCATTGTTCTTCATAGCTTTCTGGGGGACTACTAGAATTTAAGACTGCAAAAAATTGTCTTCTGAGCACTTCTTCTGCTTGAGGCAAAAGTGACATCTGTTTATAATACTCTAGCACCAATACATTCTCATTTAAATTGATCTTGCCCAGAAACACCAACTCACAAGAGAAGCATTTTTTTAAAAAAGAGCCTCACTTATGATTAAGAATTTATGCTGTACTACAACACCCTTTTTTTAAAAAAAACAACAACACACCCACTGCCTACATTTAACTTTTGCAGCATGGCTGATGGAAATAAAAGCTTCCCAGCTGCATTGCTACAATTAGACCACTCACCAAGCTGCATGACTCATCGCAAAATACCTCATTAGTCTAGAAATCCATCCTAACCACATTTTTCCTTTTGGTGCAGTACACGTAAATAGTCTGCTGGAATAGGCATGCGCAGACACAGGGCCCTTTAACACTCCTGAAGCTGAAGACCAACACAGTAAAAATTACAGCATCATTAATCCCATGCACTTTGTTTTATATCCTTATTTCTAGGCATGCATTTGTTTTGCTGAGGCTCACTTTAAGAGTCTCACTTTATTTTAAGAAGTATTTAACACCATTTACACTTTCCAGAGATTAGAATTCACCTAATTTGTACTCAAGAATTTGTACACTATTAAAACTGCTTTTTTTTTTGTCCCAGGGATGGGGACAGGGACTGGAGTTTTGAGACAACTGCTGTGATTCAGAATCCTGAATGTGAAAGACCTGTGCAAGTTCCAACATTTTTGTTCAAATTCTATAGATGTGCTAAACCAATCCTGATTCCATTTAACTCTCCATAGCCTAATGTGTTCTTCCATGAAGATAGGCTAGCAACTAGAAAGGGTATAACCAAACCCCCCTCCCTCACAAAGTGTGTACAGTAAGCCCACAATTTATGCAGGGTTTACGTTCCAGGGATTGGTCTAAAGCCAAAATCATGTATAGTCAAAACATATTGGGTGCAATGGTGGATGCGATTGTCAAAGGCTTTCCCCCCAGACACCTTCCCCTGTTTATTTTTATCCCCCCCCCCCATGTGCGTAAAGCTGAATGTGCACAAGTTAAATGCATGCAAGCAGTGGGCTTACTGTACACAATACACGGTGTACACTGATCAAATATTGTATTTCCAATCCACTTTTTTGCATTGGTAATTTACTCTGCACCTGTACATTCCTTTTGCCCCTTACATACATGGATTAATACAAGACTTCTTGATTTATAAAAAACCACATAGCATTATCTATTATTGCCCAAATAGACTATCTCCCCTGCCCTGCAAATGGGTGAACAGCGCAACTGCATGCAAAGTGATGAGCTATATCAAAGATTATTGAAGTAGGCACCAAGGACTGCTGATACCCAATAACCTTTACAACTTGGTTAACAACTTTTTCAGAGTATGATTTGTATGATTTGCACAATTTATTCAAGCATTCTAAAAGCTAATTATTAACAATACCTACAATTTCACCTGCTGTGTCATATGTAAACTTACGTTTTGAAGCATGGGTCTCCAGACATTAGCTGCATGCTGATCAAGACCTGTAAGTTAGGAAAAACAAACAAAAATAAAATCAGATTCAAATACCCAAAAGCATGAAATGGGAAAATCCGTGTCATACATCTTATATGTGAGTGGCTTAACTCACATGGTTACTGTGAAGATGAATGGCACAATTATCAGTAAAGCTATCTGCCAACTAAAAATATTCATGGAAGTTAATAATTATAGTTAGTCTGACAGAAGACAGCTTTTTAAAAGACACAGAATGGGCAAACATGCTGTCCATAAAAGCAATCCTATAATTTATATTACAACTAGCCATTTCAGAAGGAAAATAATTGCAACAACCGAATATTACACTTCCATAACAAATTTATTTGGCAAGGTTCAGCAGTAAGGAAGTGGAAAGTGTTTTTACCTTTTCCTTGATGACTATATTACAAGCCATGACTGGTAGCAAAACTAGCAAATTCTCCCTAATATTGGGCAAGCTAAAAAGCTACCTTGAAAATTAATTCTCTAATTAGGTTAGTTTATCTTATTTGCATGGCTGCATTTACATAAAACACATTTAATTATTTTCCGCCACTGGATTCGAACTGCATTGTACTTGAACATCAATTTCCAAACTTCTACTGGAGTACTGTATTATGACAACCTAATTGCTTGATTTCTTACCAGCTATCGTGTCAATGTTTTAATAAAAGTTACAGCTTTGGTAACTGAATGCTATCCTTTGCTTTCCCATTTAACATTAAGGAAAAATACTATTCTAAAAACAATGAAAAACAGAGAAAAAACACACACAATTACTTTGAGAATTGAATTATCCTGCCTTGTGTTTTTGGTATCATAACCTTCCAGTAAACAGCGACGAGTGGTATTTCCTGATCCAGCAAACTCTGCCAAGTTGAGGTCTGCAAAACCCAGCTATTGACAAAAGATGAAAAGTCAGCAATTACAGAACCATCAAGGGAAACAAACACTTTAGGCATCAAAGCATTTGTACTTTAAGAAAGAAGTTTCTCATAAAATGACAAAAGGAAAAGCAGGACACAGTTTTCTTAGTGCTACACAACTATTCCTTTTAAACAGTATTTGCAACATCCAGTATCCTTAAGGACAGGAACTATAAATCTGCAGTTCTTTAAATTAAAATTACATATGTGTAAGTAAAAGAGGAGGAAGTATTGTATTGATATGGTTGTGTCGTTACCTTTGCATAGGCCTTCCCACCTTTTAATTCCTGCAAGAATAACCAATGGTTATGGTTTAGTAATCACTATTTTCTGATGAAAAATGTCAAAGAGCTAACGCACAGCATGTGACATAAACATTTAACACACAGCAAGCAATACTACTGAATATTGAGGAAGTTTTATAAGTTGTAATGGGTTTCCTTAAGTCAAGAAAAAACACATTTTGAGCCCCTACAATATTATCAATGCTATCAATAGTAATCAAAGGTAATTAAGCTGTGTAGCTCTTCTCCTTTACAGGCACAGTAGATCAAGATAATCAGAGAAGACCTTGCTGATGGTGCTGTGACCAGTGGAATGCCATCGAGTACAAGAGCAGGCTATCTCTGTAGTTGCACATCCCCTCTGGGAGCCATCGAATGTTGGGTGCCTTTTTACACAGGCTGTCTCTGATCATTAGCACTGACCCAATTGCCCTAGGTTATTGATATCTATAGTGTTTCTTTTTATATACCTTTGTTTCTTTTTTCTTTTTTTAGCAAAAACATTTCTAAACTGCTCTGCGATTACTTGTTAATGCTAAGCAATATAAAAATATTACTAAATAAGTAAGACAAATTAATAGTTGCTTTGATTAGTCAGTGTTTTGGGCAGCGTGATATTTACAGAGAATTCTGTTAATTATATTTAGTGAAATCAATAGAAATAATATAATTAGAGTCTGGATGTACAATAAGTAAACAGCGTTAAGTTGCCACTTACGTAGAGGAACATAGCCACAGCATAAACTAAAATGCAAATATTAGAAGAAGAGAATGGTCATTTTTACCTTCCGAACAGACACTCTGCAGATGCAGGGGTCCAAGACCCCTGTAGTGGCACTTGCACTCATTTTACACATAAATAAGAACCTCTTTTTCCAATGGACACAGTTTGCCTGCACCACTTCCCTGTGAATAAAAAATAAACAAATAAGGAAAATATTGAACATTGACAAGAAAAACTGAACATTTTCTACAGAGGTAGGGTTGCCATATGTCCTCTTTTTCCAGGACACACCCTCTTTTTCATGGGTATGTACGGTAAAATGAGAGTAGTCATAGAAATCCACAATTAAAATAGAAGTTGGCAAATGTGTCCTCCTTTTTGCTCTGTGGCAGGACTTAATTTTAGTTTTGACAAAACCAAGTTTCTCATTATGTATGGACCAGTGAAAATGGTTTAAAAACAAACTCTGCTTAGTTTAGCAAACCATCTTCATAACCCATGGGTTGAAGCTGACTGTTATGAAACTTAACAGAAGTTGTTTTAAACCACAATCATGGTTTCATACACAAGAACCAGTTAGGTTTTATAGAATGTGCAACTTAGCTCTACTGAAGTCCCAGGTGCACAGGAGGAAAACATGGGAAGGGGAGAGCAGGAACCCAGGGTGCATGGTGGCTCCTTTCTGTTCATGCACGTAGCACTAAACCATGGTTAAGCATTACAGGATAACAAAACCAATTTATACTCATGGCTCCCTCACAAATGAACCAGCATGACATCTTACTCAACTGTAGCAACTAGACTATAAGAACTGGTTGGCCCTTTGCCAAACTTTTGGGTTGTTTTCTGGTCTCCTCTGCTGTTGTATGTTTTCCGCAAACAATGGCTTTTAGTTCTTGTTTTGCTGTATTGTATTTTGATTTTATGACTATGAACCATATTTGGGGACCTGTGTGGAGCTAAAAGGTATGTAAATTATTTTTATAAATAAATTCACACTTAACAAAGTTAAGGTATGAATAACTACAATGTGAAGATTTTGCACTACCCTCTTCGCTTTCTTGATTCCTCCCAGCTTACATATCAAATCTTGAAAACAGAACTTATTTAGATTTGATTTGCCACCAAAAATAAGCATTATTAAGATGAACCTCTCAAAATTGTTCTCAAAGACCTTCATAGACTCAATGACATGTACTCTTAGATTAATCACCCATGTCATTTTGGAGTAGACAATCTCTTATCTTTTGCTTATTCTTTGTATTCTAAACTGAGAAATTAATCCTCTTTGGGTCCCTATTTACACACAATAAAAATAATATAAGAATTTGTGCCCACAGGACTTGATTGTTGTGCCTGAACACCCAGAGTTAGTATTTCAGAAATCTATGGCTTCATCACTGGTGTGCTAACACTGTGTACATAGCAGTTGAGGGACTGGTTTCAATATGGAATGTTGCATGACTATGTTTTTCTTATAAGCCCAGCATCATGTTTAAATCAGACAGTGATTTAAATCCCAAGTCATTAAATCACTGCTAGGTTTGCTCTAGAAATAATGACAGAACCACAGGTAATGCATGCAACTTTAATTTACTGTTATTTGATCTTTTTGGATTCCTGACACCCTTTTTGAAATCCTGAATAAATAATTCTGACTGAAGTTTGTGAGTAACCACATACAACAAAATAATGCACAAGTGCATCCACCCATAACAATATATTGATTCATCCCCACAACCAAGCTCATGACCTTCCTCTATGGAGTTCAGACAGAGACTGAGAAATGAAGATGTCCAGATAAAGTATTGGAGGAAAGTCACGACAGTTTAGAAAAAGGGGTGGGGGAGAATGCCCCAAAATAAAAAGATTTCTGGGCTTGACTGTCAGTCACTAACAAACTGATATAATGAGGCTGCTGAAATCTAGGTTATAACAAGCCACAATTTCAGAGTCTTCAGTTAACAAATGTGACAGCTAGTATTGAGGTTAAGAAAAAAATGCAGAGCTTTGTGTGTGCACAGAATGCTTTGGTGAATTCTTTTACCCTGCAAAACTTCCTGAGCACATTTCTCCCTTGTGTGCCAGAAAGAGGTGTTATTCTGTAGGCTCTATTTGAAATTTACTTTGCAGTCTGAAGAAAGGAAGGAACAATGCCATGGACTGGCTGGATGCAGAGGAATGGTGGGAGGCACCAGCTAGGGAACCCCCAAGGGAAAAATGGTCAGAGCCAGGGGATGTGTGGTGGGATGATGATGGTCAGAGGGAGAAGGCGGAGCAGGCTACGAGGTGGAGGTGTTGGAAGCTGAAGAGGTAACAGTTTAGTGAGCAGGAAGAGGCTGTTGCAGAAGTCCAGAACCAGAGGAAGAAGTGGAGGCTGGGGGGCGTGGGGCGGGCAAGAGACAGAGATGACGAAGGCTGTTGATGAAGCCAGGGAGCCCCCCCCCCCTGTGACTAGCTCCCCTCCTCCCTGGTCTCCCAGAAGCCGCAGAGGTATGAAGAGGGTGAAGCAAAGACAGACAAGGTGAATGAGACTCAGATTGCTTGGGAAGGAAATGGGGGAGGAGTTACTGGGCTCATTATGCTTCAGCTGTTTTGTTTATTTGAATAAAGAGTTAACTTTATTGGCATCTTGTGAGTTATTACTTACCTGACTCTGCCACCCACCTTTGACAGTACTGTACGTCATAGATTCCTGACAGAAGTTGAAAGAACTGGCTTGGGTTACTCTATCCTAGAGCAAATATTTCTATTGCAAGAAAAATATGTTGGCTTATATTCAATGCTAGGTAAAGGTAAAGGGACCCCTGACCATTAGGTCCAGTCGTGGCCGACTCTGGGGTTGCGGCGCTCATCTCGCTTTATTGGCCGAGGGAGCCGGCATACAGCTTCCGGGTCATGTGGTCAGCATGGCTAAGCCACTTCTGGCAAACCAGAGCAGCGCACGGAAACGCCGTTTACCTTCCCGCTGGAGCAGTACCTATTTATCTACTTGCACTTTGATGTGCTTTCGAACTCCATGTAAATGGGAAACTTATAATGGAAAAAACAAAAAAAAACCAGACCTAGTCTTAAGATGCTGCAGAGTACCGGACTTTTAATTATGGACCCAAGTATTTCTGTTGATTTCAAAGGGCCTCTAAGTATGACTAATGCTGGATATTACCCATGTTCTCTATATCTTTAACGTATAATTCTCACAACCATTTTAGCATTGTATCTGCTGCTCAGTTGAAAACGGAAACAGAACACCAGATTTTCCTCACAATCAGCTAAAAGACATATACAAACAAAAGCACTAGGCCAGTGTTTTTCAACCAGTGTGCCATGGCACCCTGGGGTGCCTTGAATTATGGTCAGGGGTGCCGTGGGCAACACTGGCCTCTGTCCCTCTTTCTCTCCCTCTCTCCTCTGATGCGCTCTCGGGCCTGCTTCCCAAAGGCTTGCACAGCTGTTTGGTTGCAGCAGCCTTGGCTACAAGCTCCACAGGCGAATGGTGCCTCTGGGGCTGGCCAGGGGGTGCTGGCTGCCAGGAGCTAAGGTGGCATCAGAGTAAGCAGGTGGGTGAGGGAGCCCAGCCAGCCAGCCCTTGCTGTTGGGAATGGACAGACAACTGTGAGGCTGGGCAGGTAGACAGGTGCTGCACTAGGCTTTCTTGTGCTTGCTGTGTGCAAGGCCTGCTTGGGAGCTGAATGCCCAGTGCTGAAGGAGAGCATTTCCCCATGCAGACCCAGCAGCGCCTGCTGCCTCCCAAGGTAAGGTGCTGGCCTCACATTCACCTTTGGCTAGTCTCCTTTGGGCCACTAAGACTGGGGGTATCCTCTTCCCAGGCCCCTGTGGGGCAGTGTGAGGAGGCACCTTTTTTTGGTGCCGGGGGGCGGGGCGGGGGCGGCAGCAGCTCAGAGACCAGGGATGGCAAGAGCAGATGCCCAGAGGACTCCCATGGAGACAGGAGAGGAGACTGTGGGAACACTCCACAAAGGAGGGTGTTTGAAAAAGGGTGAGAGGCTGCCAGCTCTGCAGACAAGGCGTGACATAACTGGGCTCCTGAGCCAACAGCGGTGCCGCAAAAAAAAAGGTAGTTGGTTAAGGGAGCTGTGGACTCAAAAAGGTTGAAAATCTCTGCACTAGGCTAAAACTTTCAAGGCAAGCTTTAATACCTGCAAGACTATGTATTTAACCAAGGCACTTAAACATCCCATTGCATTCCGCTAATGAAATTCCAGTCTACATTCTGTCTTCCTGAGACAGAAAAAAGTTCACTGAATACAAACTGAGTTGTTTGTTTCACTGTTTTGAGAATTTGTCCCAACTGAAAATCTGTCTATAAATTCTTAAATAAAAACAAATGTGGTACTACAGTAATTTCACAAACAATTTAATATTTATTTACCTATAGCTAAAAAGCATTCAGAGAAAGTTAGCAAATAGAACACTGCATGCAACTAAGTACAGTGGACCCTCTGGATACGAATTTAATTCGTTCTGGAGGTCCGTGTGCATCCTGAAAAATCCGTAACCAGAGGTGCTGCTTCTGTGCATGGCGCGATAGAGTGCTTCTGCGCATGCGTGAGCGGCGAAACCTGGAAAAATACTTCCGAGTTTGCCGCTTTCACAACCTGAATCTTACGTATCCAGAGAGGTACATAACTCGAGGGTCCACTGTAGTCATTAGTTTAACATTGTAGGATTTTCTAAAAATCTCCCCCACCCCACCCAAAAATATTTCACACATTGATTGGTTGCCATGGAAAGTGAACAAAGATGACAGTCTACTTGGCAACTGGGCTGCAGAACAAGTTGATGAAAATGTTCCACTGTGAGTCAACTTCATATGAGCCTTAGGGAGTAATTTTGTCATGTACTATGAGTAGTGTTTTGTTTTGTTTTTTAAATGCCCAACTACTGCATTAAGAAAGAAGAAATTCCTATCTGTATTATGAAGTAGCAGTTTCGTAGCTATGCTGCAAAAAAAGCCCTTTAGGGCATGCCTACCAGGATTTCCCTTTCTCCCAAGCAGTTCCTCATGGAATTTTGGAGTTTGGAGGAACTTTACAAAGGCAGGCTTCCTTCTTCTTTCAAATATATTAGAAGAAGATGATGATGACGACACAATAGTGGTTGTGTCCTTCCTCCCAAGAGGGAAAGACAAAACATTGTCTCCAATGTCACATTGACTTTTGGAAGCATTCAGAGCCCAATGCCTTGAAAGCGCTTTCAAACCAGTAAAACGTATTGTAGCTTTTCAAATCTCCAAGGTTCAGTGTACATGCAAGGAGCCTTCACTAGTCTCCAGGCTTAGGAGAAAAGCAGGAACTTTCCCGGTTTCTAAGCTCTCACCTGGTAAAATATGCGCTTGCCAATGGCTAATGAAGTTATGGACTCTTGCAAAGGCTGTCCATTGGCTATATATTGCTGTGATTTCCCAGGCAATTGGCCATTCCTATTTTTGCAATCGTGGCAGGCTATAAAATCAGGAAGCTTATCATCCCCCTAGCAGGCAACTGTATGTAGCTGATGGTTTGGACAGTGGGTTGGCATAGGCTTGACTTTAGTTATTTGATATATTCACCTTTTCTGTAAACTTTTTAAAAATTTAAGCTAGGTTCCAGAATTTAAGTTTAGAGAATGGGGGAGGATAACTTTATAATGAATTATAATTAATGCACAGATTCCACACAAACGTGCACACTGAGATTCTGGTTTACAGCACATGTAAGTTCAAACATTTGGCTAGAAATATTCTAAACAAAACAGTAGAAGCAAACAGTGTTGCCAACTTCCTAAATTTGCAAATCACAATTTGCCTACTCACCTGGTGTAAATATAAACTGCCCAAGGCAAACAGGCCTATTCCAGAGGCTGTCCTTTGTAGTGTAAAGCTTATAGCTTGTTTTCAGTGGGAATTCGGGCAGTGAAGAAGAAATAGTTACGGTAAGTTTGCATATGCACAGTTCTGCACTGCTTTTAGTACCCTTGCTGGAATGGCTGAAACCTTCTGCTTTGTTTTACAAACAGTGTGGCTTTCCTACTACTGGATTTTGTATTTGATTGAGACTCTGTAATTGGATGAGTCAGCTTCATTATTTGTGCTAGTTTAGAACTGTGGGGTTATCTTGTTTATTTGGATGCAGTTTATTTCCAGTCCTGTTCCTATGAATATTTACCTGGAAATAATGTCCACTATGTTTAACAAGTTTTTTCCCCTTTTTTATATAAAAACCCCTGTACATATGCTGTGCACCATTCTCTCAAGCAAGTCCCACTGAACACAATCTGGTTTACTACTTTTTATTCTTATACTGCTCTTACTCATATCAGATTTCCACCGGAACTGTACATCATAAAACAAAAACCAGAAAAGAAATACAGGTAAAATGGCCTCATACTTTATCTTGTTAGTCTGGGATTGCTATAGTGCAATATTTCCTGTATTTCACTGAAGTTAGCTCTCTTCTTTAGCCATCTACATTTGATTCTGCAAATGACAGAGCCCTCTTTCTACATATGCTTCCCTAAACTCTTCTCCACTGGTACCAAACTTCTTGTTTAACCTAATATTGTTTTCTTTATCGCCATGCAGCTTCTTCTCTCAGAAATACCATTCCATCTTCCAATATATTTTCTTCCTCTGCACTAACTTTCAAGTGCCTCCTTAAAACACATCTGTTCACCTTGATTTATTTCAAATTCCCCTTTATTTTCCCTCCCTGCCTAATGTGTCTTAATTTTATTCTTAGACTGCAAGTCTGCAGATGGGCCTGTGGCTTTTTATTTTATTCCTGTGTCTAGGAATGCTAAACCCTTTATAAAACAAAAACATGATTCTGTCACAGGCAACCCAGTCCACTTGACACACTATTTTCCACCATGCACAATATGCAGTGACCCATGTATTTCTCACAAACATAAGAAGCAGAAAATAAGTAAATAAATCAAATAAAACATTAAGCTAGAATATGCAGTGTCCCAACAACACTTGTGGTCAACTAGAGGAAAAGACAATTAGAAATAGTCATCATATAAACCTTCTTGGCTGAGGTAATTAAAAAGTAAATAAATAGGCTGTTCAACTGATTCAGCTCAACGTGGGAGATTGCAAAGGCAGTTGTCTTTAAAACTAAGGGAGTTCTAAGTGCTTCAATCAGTAGTGTGTGAAAAATTGTCATTTGTTATTTATGAAGTAATTCATTCAGAGGACTGTTAAAATACTGGCAGAGACTGGTGCCTACATTCCGGGACCCCCCCCCCAAGCGCTGACGGGGCCCATGTTTTGTGACATTTTTGGGTCACTTCTGGGTTCGGCGTGAAGTGCACGGTCATGCACATATTGGACGCACATAAAACAATCGCTGCCTGTATAGAAGGAAGGATTCTGAATGTATCGAACTGGAGAATGAAAATGAGCCAATTTCATTACAGAGCGGAATGCCAAATGTATTTTCACACCTACAGAATTAAAAGCAAATAATTGTCAAGCCTGTTATAAACAAGAACCCAGTGTCAATGTCTGGAGCTTATCAGTGCAGGTCATACTAAAAAGGAAGTTCAGCACATAAACATTATTTGATATTAGGGATTTACAAACACTTTTTAGCATTTATATCCTGCCAGCATTGAAACTGCTACATAATTTTTGTATGCTGGCACTCAGCATCTCATTCTGCTTCATTAATCCACCAGTATCCTGCAAAAAGAACTGAGGCCGCAGTTTTGTTGCATATGGTCAGGGGGAATTCTGCCAAGTCCCCACAGCTGGATTTCCTCTGCCGCACTAAACGAATCAAAGTCATTTGCCAGTAAAATGTGCCTCTAACACAGGAAATAGCATGAAACCTCATACTTTTACAATACAAAACGTGTTGCGGTTCTAAATGGAACTATATATTTATAAAGTATGCTGCATCTCATGTACATAGTGTGTGGGGGGGGGAATGCTCTGCCAAAAAAGAATATGACACAGAGTGATTAGCTATTTCTACATACTTCTTATACACAGAAAAGAGAAGAACTGCATGAATGTCCATCCCTCCAAAATTAAGGGGGATTAAATGTGTGCACATACACACAGAGACCTATTTTGAGATAGCAGGGATTTCAGGTTCACCTTAATACACCCTGAGATTAGGGCTGCAACACTGCATACGCTTTACAGCCAAAGCCATACAGCACAAACGTTACAGATTCATTTTCTCAACTTGGTCCTTAGCATTACATCTGGGGAAAAGGTAATGTTTACTTCTCATTTCTTCTCGCAAACTCTCATTACAGACTACCTCTTAAACTTATACTCACAATTAGAAGACATTTACTGGGGAGTAAGTAACATTGAACTTAGCAGGAACTCCCCCACTGATTACACTGTAAGAATGGCAAAATAATGGATTTTTCCAATCCTGCCATGTACAATTTAATTTATAGCTACATAGCACATGTGAAATTAGCTGGGAAGTTTGAATCCAATTAATTAACACACAACATAGTGCTGTGATTTTGTTTAAGATTTAGTTTGCCAGGAAACATGTACTGCTACGGTGCAGCTAAATCATAAAATTTAATAGTATGATGGCACTGCAGAATACTACGGACCGACAGCTTCCAACATTACTTTTCCCCACTAGCAATGTTAATTTGCATGGAGAAAGGCAACCAGGTAATGGCGTAAGGCCAACATCTTTGAATGTCAAATGCCTGAAATCTATGAAGGGCAGAAAAATCACCCCCTCCACAGTCAACAAATCTGCTCTGGAGAATTGGGGAATACTCATAACAGATTTAGAGGGTGCATGAGAGAGAAGGAAGCATTCTGTTACGCAAGGAGAAATCCTTGTGCTCAGTGGTATGTTGAATACAACCCACAGTGTGCATGCGGCCCAATGGCAACTGCCTTCTTCTACATTAAACTCATTGTTCTCAGAAGCTAGTAACACACACACACACACGCCTTAATATTGCAAGGAACTATACTGGTAGATAGAGCAACAGCATTCCAATAAACAAGAAAAAAAGGGTGGTGAAACATATCATGGAAACTTCTAAGATCAGTCTGTGGTTCCAAAAAAACCTTTGGTTTTAGATCAGGGGTCAGCAACATTTTTCAGTCGTGGGCCGGTCCACCGTCCCTCAGACCATGTGGTAGGCTGGACTATATTTTGAAAAAAATAATGAACGAATTCCTATGCCCCACAAATAACCCAGAGATGCATTTGAAATAAAAGCACACATTCTACTCATGTAAAAACATGCTGATTCCCGGACCGTCTGTGGGCCGGATTGAGAAGGCGATTGGGCCGCATCCAGTCCACGGGCCTTAGGTTGCCTACCCTTGTTTTAGATGAATAAATCCATAGTGAGACGTACAGCACATTGAACAAACTTGGGCACTCTCTCTTAACCCATCCCTTTCCTCACAGGGCACCACAAAGAAACATCAGGTGCACATTTTTAAAAGAAATATATGAAACTATACTTTTCAGATACAGAAAAGACCCATAATTTAATGGTTCATAATTTTTATACAGCTGAATGTTTCTAGCACAGGTTTTTCTATCACAGCTACTCAAACTTTGAAATTTTAAATAGCGTTAATTAAATGCCTTCCAGGTTCTTATACTACATTAACTGTCCTTTACCTTTACCTTACCTTATAATGCTATACAAAATCACAAGCTTGTAAGAATTATCAGAATTCTGGTTATCGATACTAAATTAAATAGCATGTTTGAGATGTATGTCACAAAGTATGCCACCTCATATAAACTCAGTAAGAGAGGGAAAATAAGACCATTTTGCAAATAGAAGAGTGATGTGTGTTACAATTCTATCCACTGCTAAACATTTATTTTGAAATTGGGTTTCTCAAGTCCAATTTCAAAATGCAGCACACTAGACCACAATGAAAATGCCAAAGATTTTTTTTTTAAAAAAAAATACTTGTAATGGTATTAGCCTAAGAATAGCTAGCTCATATTTACCAAACTCAAGCATATTCACTCATTAGTGAATATTCCAATTCTTGGAAATAATCATTATAAACTACAAAGCCATGTAACTGCATGTTTGTGCTGTTTATAGCTGTCACCTCCATTAAAACTTCAGATTTGGCACACTGTTGTGATATATACAACACATACACACACACAAAAAAGTAATTGTCTGTGTTTTCATGTCTTAAGGCAGGGTTTTGAGCTTATCATGGTTTATTGTGCACAAGCAGCATGCTGGCTGCCTGATTGTTCCCACTTCACTCCTTTCTTGGTGCAAACAGGACAAACTAGGAAACTCTCATAAAGCTTGCTAGCCAAACTTAAACCATGCATTGTTACTGGGTTGTTGAACCTGGCTTTTTGGGGACCAAGAAGATCCTGGGTTCAGATGTAACAAGAGTTTCTCCTGCTTTTAAGAGAGGAGGAGTGAAGTAGGAGCATAAATAATAAATTGTGATAAGCTAGAAACCCTGGCTTATCATGATATATGATCACATCATCAAGTTACGCAATACTGTGTAAAACTGGATGTGACAGTATTTATTCAAAGCATTTATACCCCACTCTTCATTCAGAAAGGCTCGGAGAATGTCTTATGGATCAATAAAAACAACACAGTTGCTCCCCTGAGGCTTACAATGTAAATACAGTATGCACAAGATAAAAGGAAAATGGGATGGGGAGGAAAGAAGAAAAGAAGCAAATTCACATGCAAAATTATTGATATTGCAAGGTTCTAATTATGATAAGCTCTGATGGAAAGGGCTACAGGCCTTGATAGTCAAGGTCCACATACACTTCTGGGCAACACACAGAAGCTACAATCACGTGTTAATCCATGCTTCACTTTAGATCACCCTTTCACACTTTGTGGTCCCCAAGTTAATCCTGCCATTATCAGATCCAGTGGCACTCTCAGACAAACACGGGAAAACTGAAACCCTCAGTATGATGCAATTACAAATCTCTCTTTTTTCCAATACTGTAATATGATGCCCTGGTGAGATCCCAACTGGAACTATCTCCACATGTGGAACAACAGCAGGCTCACCCAGGCTTATGGAGCACATCTTCAAAGTAGAAAAAGGCAACTAGAATGATTCAGGAAATAAACAGAATTTTGTATTGCTGAATGTTAAGAAGGCTCTTTGTTGTAATTTACAAAAGTCACGCTAAAGTGGGGAGAAATGCTATGCAGGATCAAGAAAATTGTGACCATGATGAACCAAAAGTGATTTTAAACAAGTCCAAGAGCTTGGTTACATTCAGTGGGATTTTTGCCCTTTTGTTTTTGAACAGCAAATTCCTATGCCATAACCCAAACTATTTTTGAGAACTCAGTTTCAAAAGCTGTTAGCCATAATAAGCACTGATAAATGACTACGTGTGCATGTGTATTTGCACTTGAGCACACTGTTTAAGAAACAAAAGCCCTGAACCCCCTTGGGCACACAGAAACAGCTGTGTATTTCTTTGTATGCTGGTCTGAAGTTAGAACTTATAAGAACCACTGCATACAGATTTGCCTTTAAGAGGTTAGAAAGCAAAAGAAGATACCTTATTATAAATTCAAGAACTCTCCATAGCACAGCTGTAGGAAGGAAGAACCTCACAGGGTTTCAAAACACTGGTTTCTCAACTGAGATGAAGTAGTGATATTATTATTTTAATGAATTGTAAAAAGTCTACCCTTCCGCTGAAGCTTCAGGCACTGCGACAACCAGAGAGAGGAGTTATGGATTTCATTAAATATTCATTTGGGGGTAAATCTGTGGATGACTTTTGTATTACACCTAGGACAACTTCACCCAGTACATTTGACATTTCTCTGCATATTCAATCACAGTGATAAAATTTACTTTTAAAAAACAAAAATTGAAAGACTGATAATTGCGTCTGTGATCATCATGGAAACTAGGCTACCACGTAGCCTGTCTGCATGAACCTCCTCCCATGTGGGTCTGCCAATTTTCAACATATCATTGCAAAATGCAGAAACAGAGGGAGGAACTGCATATAAACATCACTGGAACTTTGTAGAGAATTGCTTCCAACACAAAAGAAAGCCACATAAAGTAGCCTCAAGGTGGTTCAAGCCAGCATCCTAGTGGCATTTTGTGTAATGTGTACTGGTCCACTGGCTGAAATAATACCTTTCGCCACTTCCCTAGGGACAATCAGACAAGCTTACGTGTCAGGCTAAAATCTGAGATTTTTACTTTATCTTTTTCTGTAGCATACTGCATTACTTTGTATAATTTCATACTCCAGCTGGAGCTATCTACTTTGCTGGCACCTTCATGCAACACACTGATCATTCCTAGTCTCTGCAAATGGCATAAAATAGAGATAGTTGTGTGAGGCGGTGGTAAGAGCCTAGTCTTGGGCGTTGGACCTTCTGGCTCCTTTATAGTTCCCTCCCAGAAATTCCACTGTACTTTATAGGGCTGTTCTGTAATAGGTCTACTGAAGGAATACTTTGAGACTGGATATTATTAAGCAATCCCTAACACTAGGTCTCATCATTTGTGAGGGAGGTTTCCAGTTCTGTGTAGGCTGGATCAGTAACAGAACTGCTAGGTCGCGTAGGAAGGAAAACAATAAGTTGGTGAGATTTATGGAGTAGTTTCCAATTCCGTTAAAGGAAATTAAATGCTAGATGCAATGCAATGCATGTGTGTGTGTGTGTGTGTGTGTGTGTGTATGCATGCGTTGCATCTAATCTCCTTTAACAGAATTGAAAACTACTCCATAAATCTCACCAATTTCAGCCCTCAATTTAGGGCAATATTCAATAAAATAGGCTCTCAGGGTCCGCCCTGACAGACGCCTAGCTACACCTGCCTCTCTCATCTCCCATGATTTTTCATTTCTACAACTATCTATCTATCTATATATATCGCAAACACAATAGGTTTGAGGGGCTCAAATCTGCCTGGAAACAGTACCTTTTGATCTGGAAGCCTCACGCCGAATCCCATCCATTTTGGGGCAAATGCATTATTTTGGTTACCCAACGGTGTAACCAGAGACACTGACTTCACTACTGCATTACACGTGCATCATGCAGTTAGAAGAGAACTCAGCCCTGGCACCGAAAATAGGCATTTGGCGGGTGGGAGTGGGAATGGGAGCTCAAGATGGTTTTGAGGAGGAAACAAGTTCATTCCCCACCGGGTCTCTTAAGGACTGGGAAAGGAGGAGGATCAAAACCGAAACACGTCTATAGCATTTACTCCCTGCCCGCGCAAAATGAGCGTGTCTCCTGCGCCGTTGAAGACTTAACAGGTGTGTTGCGGCTGCGGGGGAAGCGGGGCAGCCCCGCTTCTGTGCCGGGGCGCGTCCGCACTATAACGGGGCTGAGCGGCGACACCTCTCCGCCTGCCATTTGCCACCGCTCCGGCCAGGTTAGGGCTTCTCAAAGCGAGGGGTTGTGGCAGCGGCGGCCGAGGCTGTTAGCTCCCCCTTTTACCTGGACGACTCTCCGCTGAAGCTGCCGCCGTCCTGCAGCCGCACCTTGCAGAAGAGGATCCCGTTGACGAAGGGCACCGAGGAGAGCTCGTCCAGCTCCAGCTCCACGCGGAATTTGAACTTCTTCTTCTTCATCATCATGAAGGCCATGAAGCGGGGCGGCGGGAAGCAGCCGAGAGGAGGGAGGAAGGAAGGGAGAAGTAAACAAGGCGGCGGGGGGAGGGGGAGAAGAAGCCTCCCCACCCCACCGGCGAGCTAACCCCCTGCCGGCTCCTCCATTACCACAGCCGCACAGTTTCCTCCTTCGACCCTTGTGACCAAGCGCAAGAGGAGGCGGCGGCGAGGAGAAAGAGGAGGAGGAACAGTGGGGAGAAAAGGGGAGGGCGGTGAAGGGGAAGAGAAACGCTAGAAACGCTCCCGCCCGCGCGCGCTGTCTTCGCCTCAGGCAGGCGGCGCTGCCACGCAGCGGCACCCCGCCGCTCTCGCCTTGTTGAGCCCGCCCGCCCGCCCGCCGTTCAAAAAAAAAGACCGCCTCCCCTCCTGAAGCCACAGAGGCGAGTCCGCCAGCCGCTTTCAGGCCAGCGTGGCTATCTTATGTGCCAGCGCGGCCAGTGGTTAGGGGCAGGGCCGGCCCGATACGTTTTTGGCGCCTGGGGCGAACTACAAAATGGCGGGGGCTCCCCAACCCCCTCAGGGCTGCCTTGTGGCCCTGCAGACCGTGCGAACTTCCACCAGCCCCAGACCAGCATGGCCAGGGGTTAGGGGGCGGGGACGGCCCTCAGGACTTTTTTTGGGCACAGAATGACTCACCCCTAGGGAATGAGGAATGATTGAAGATATACATCAGGGACAAGGGGTGGGGAATAAAGATCTGCATTGGGAACTGCTGGTCGTGTGGGTCCTGTCGCCCGTGGCAGTTGCCCTCAGCTTGCCTCATGGCTAGGGATGGTGAGAGTCCAGTAGCACCTGAAGAGCCACAGGTGCCCCAGCCTCGCCCTAACAACTTGCCATCCCCTGGACAGTTAAGAACATGTTCCAGATTAAAGATAATAGTACAAAGAGAGCAACCCTGTAGCGCAAGCCAAATCATGTCTACTCAGAAGTCAGCCCCACAGTGTTCAATGGGGCTTACTCCCAATGTATGTATTTAGGTGTTAAGAGGGCAGGCTTATTGGTGAAAACAATCCATGCCCAATTTAGGTTGGTCATTGAGCTTTTATTAAAGCAACCCTACAAAGCACAAGAGGAGGAGGGACAAGTTCTACATTACACAACCTCATCCTTTCCCTGATCACGTCTCACTTTGCTCTAAAATAGTTGCTACCACCAACCCTTCCACTCTTACAGTGATTAATGTGATGTGGTTCACTCCTTTTATCACTTTTTAGCCACCCTGATTGCCAAGGAGCATAAAACAATATACCGTATCTCCTCACCTTCTTTACAGTTGATAGGTGCTTGTGTTATTGGATCAGTGACCTGGAGAAACTTTTTTCACACCCTTCCTGTGCCCTTCTTGGCCAAAAACCGTTGCGCAGGATAGATTTCTAAACGTATTAAGGACCTTCAATTGAGGAGAAGTTTCTTAAAATAGCAAGAGGATTACTGTCTTGAGCATGCTCAGCAAAAAACGTAGTAATATCAAGACTGCTGATATCGTTAGTCACTTGATTTAACAGATTGCCTAAATGCAGAAGAGCCAAAGATGTATTTGCCAAATATAATGCGGTACTAATTACTTCAATTTATTTATCACCTTTGATCCATGGAGCTCAAGGCAGTGTACGTGGCTCGTCTCCCATCAGTTTTGACTTTACAACAAACCTTTGAAGTAGGTTAAGAGGAGAGACAGTGACTGGCTCAAGGTCACCTAAGGGAGCTTAATGGCCAAACAGAGATTTGAAACAATGGTCTCTCCCTCCTGTCCTAGTTCAACACTGCATCAGACTACCAAGTGTAATGATATTTCATCACATGGGTGGCTTTAGATTTTGGGGACATTTGGCATTCAGTGGGGCTTTTCTCCATTGGTGTGCCCTCTCCTTGGCCAATCCTTATAGCAACCAAGGAGGTGAGGCAAGTCAGAGAGGGAGATGACCAGGTAGTGACAGCAAGAAGGATCAGTGGGGTAGGGTGGGGGTTAGAGATTGTCCTTATTTACATTAGGACTTAAAACACAATGTGGTTGTTCCCCCCACCCCCGTGTTTCAAGTTGCTTTTTCACTTTGCTGTACACACCAGAGAGGGAGTAGGGATGTCTTTACTTGATTTCCTGATGTTTCCTTCCGCCAAACTCATATTAACTGAAGCTGTCATCTCTGCATGCACAATGACTGTCCCATAAGTACACACCTCATTTTAACTGCAGCTTACATTTTCAAATCTGCATTAAATATTTTGCTATTCAGTATATTATAAAAGTGGTTGGTGGTGGTGGTTTTTTAAACCTCCGTTCATAAGCCTGATGTTATAGCTCCCTCTGCTGTGTTCACAGTATCACTACAAATGTTCAAGAAGAATAAAATACATAAAAGGTATTAACAAAATATATTTTATGTATTTTATAATATATAGATACTGAATATGTGTAACTTAACAATTCAATCCTATAAAAGTCTACTGAGTTCGATGGCACTTGGGATTTAGGACAAGAGCTGAAATCGAAGACACACAAATTTGTTTTGCCAAGCACTTCTTCAGTGGCTCAGGGATTTCCTTTCTTTCCCTCATCTCAGAAATATTATTCTGTTCACCCATCAACTCTGAAGCTCCTGTCAATCATCACTAATAAATATTTTATGAATTAATCATTTTATAGTTTGCTTTTTGCTTTGTAAAGGACAGACTTTCACGACATGCTTTATTCAGTGGTACTGATTCACTGCGAGGGGTCATGATGAATTGTGAATCATAAAGCCTAATCACTATTTCTATGTATTAGTTTAGGAACACATAGTTGTTGCTGCTAAAGTGTTAGAGGACAGTGGTGTTGAGTGTATATCCCCACTTTCATATACATACACACATCATAGCACATTATGTTTGAGCATGGGGGGGCACCACACTAGGCTGGACGGAGTGCTAGAAGCTAGAATGTCTTGTAGGAAACAGTTTCCTGGCACTGGTCACATGTCATCTGGAATGACTCAATATTTTGGGGTGCAAAACATTTTCCTTATTGATATATAGTGGTACCTCAGTTTAAGAACAGTCCTGTTTAAGAACGATTTGGTTTACGAACTCCGCAAAAACAGAAATAGTGTCCCAATTTGAGAACTTCATCTTGGTCTAAGAATGGAATCCAAATGGTGGAAGGGCACCGGCAGCGGGAGGCCTCATTGGGGAAAGTGCGCCTCGGTTTAAGAACAGTTTTGGTTTAAGAACGGACTTCCGGAACGGATTAAGTTCATAAACCAAGGTACCACTGTACATATGAACCATATTTGGCTTGCGGGGCATCACACTTGAGAGTCACTTGTGCAAAAACAAAGTGAACATGATCTCCCAGTTATCTATTCGCTTGGCTGCATCAAGTGTTAAATGAATGAATGTTGTTTGGTGTGGAAAAAATGCTGGTGCTGTGCATCTCAAAAGAAGCAGTCTCCCAGTCATGGAGACATAGCCCAAAGCTGCTTTTTGCCCCTGGTTCAAGGGTATATATGCTTATTGTTCTTCAAACAGCTCGTGTAGCTATGTTGAATACGGAACTGGGAACTAGCAACAAAGTTTAGCTTCATGTCAACTTGGGTCTCATGCCTTCCATTGTTATAGGATCAATGCCTGTCATCCTTACCTGTGCTATATTTGTGGGGAAACAGGCCAAGGTCCAGTCTGCCCCTGCCTCCTCTCCTAGGCTCCATGCACTCTGTCAGTGATCAACTAGTCTGTTCTGATGAACACCACCTTGTATACTATTTGAAAAATAACCAAGCGTAATATAACTATGGTGATGGTATAACTTTCTTGGAGTCAGTAGGAAAAAGATTAACTGACAGGATATGGCTCTTGGAACATAAAACATTACCAATTATTTGAAATGATACACCTGGTGCAGAAGTTACATGGTATGGAGTAGCTATTTTGCCTTTTCTCTCTGAAGCTATTATATTAAATAAGTTTGCATTCCCTTGGGAAATGAACTCTAAATACATTGATGCAAGTGGATAGAATCCTAGAAGACTGCAGTAGCCTCTCATGCTTTTTCCTTTGTACCACAATCAGATTTGGTGCTGGAGGGTGGGATCCTGCACACATATACTTCCACTGGCTTTAGTGTGTTGGAAAGGCTTGCCAAATGATCAGATACAACCCCGCTTTTGCCGCTCTTGTGCCCTTTAACAGAACTACAACCTGAAATGCATAAATCAACAGCTGGAGATTTTCACAACATGAAAATAAACATCACCTGTTAATATTTGCATATTAAGGTGCCATTATGAGCAGTTTAAGTTGGCAACCTTTCTTGCACACTGGGAGGTAAATGGGTACATGGTTCCTCTGAAAGTCTAAGCCCCATTATTGTATTCAATTTTGTTCTGGAGGTGAACAACAGAAACATTTTAATAAGCTATATTAAGCAGGAGTGTACATGTCTTAGAAAAAGAGCTATAAATAGAGTCAGATATGGGTGGCATTGAGGCAGATGGGAATCACACTAATTAAAGGACTGTGTTAGACAATGCATGTATATATAACATCTTAATATTGTTGACATCAATATCAATGCATCACATTGAGTGAAAGCACAACAGTTCCAAAGTAAATATGGTTAATAGTAAATGCATACATAACTGACGTGTAACTCAAATGTTACCCTACTTCTGGAGAACCAGACAATGACAGAAATAGAAGTTCCATTTTAAACATTTATCTAGTGCTCTATACATCAGCCAATTTCCTTTATGAAAATCTGGTAAATGTTTCCTTATATACAACTGATTTGTAGTCTTAGCTATGTGCTCCACACCCCACCCCAAACTGGACAGATTCAGAGGTGGACAGGACTTTTCACCCTGAATATCTGTGGAGAAAAGGTAATGTTTGATATTATTATTATTTATTTGAATATTTAATATAATATGTTATTTATTAATTAGATGATGTGATCTCCTAAGCCCACACTCCCAGCATGTTCGCAGTCCTGTCTCAGAGATGTCTACGCTGGCTTAGTCATGTCCACAGAATGGAAGATAGCAGGATCCCCAACAATGTGCTCTACAGGAAGCTGACTTCAGGCACTGGGTCTGTTGGCAGACCAAATCTGGGTTACTTACAAACATGACATGAAGGCTAGCAATATCAGCCCTGCCATGTGGGAATCCCTTGCAGATGACCGCAGTGCCTGGAGACAGTCAGCTCATGTCAGCAGTGACCAGAGAAGGAATGATCATTGGGAGGAGCGCAGAGAGAATCAATGACATGGTGCGTCTGCAGTAGCACAACTGGATGCCGTCATCTGCCCCAGGTGCAACAAAACATGTCTCTCCCATATTGGTCTCAACAGCCACAGCAGGTGCTGCAACCTTCCAACAGATTGACTTCATTCCCAAAGGCACACTCCTCCAATATCTCCCGAGATGGATGGATGCAAACCATGGAAGATTTTATACCCAGACTTTCAATCAAGTGGTTCTTAAGGTGGCTTACAAGCAACAGGTAATACTATTAAAAAACCAACACCTCACAAACACAATACAAAACTGTCCCTAAGTCCTTTGGCTGGGGCCACAGCATGAATCCCCTTTAGCAGGGGGTAACTGGAGCAAAATATTATTTATTGAATAGGTGAAGAAGCAAACTACCTATAGCTGCAACTTCTCCAACGAATGGATGAGACCAGTTTGGTCTATTTGACAAATTCCACCTGCTAAAATCTCCTCTTCTATATTAAAGGTACACGAGAAGCATCCTGTTTTTGCATCTGGCAATAAGGTAAACTGAAGCAAAAGAGAATGTGGTTTCTGTACCTTTAATAGTTTAGTTCCGTACCTTTAATAGTTTAGTGAAGCCTGTTAAAATTCCTTCTTCCACGCAGCTGTTAAGGGTGCAGGAACCCTGCTCTGTGTTAACTTCTGGCCACCCTATTCAGAAGTGCAAAAAACAGACACCTAGTTGGGAGTGCCAATAACTTAGAATCATAGGATTGTAGACTTGGAAGGGGCCCTGAGGGTCATCTAGTCCAACCACCTGCAATGCATCTAGTCTCAACACATAGTCTCCTATCCAATGTGAAACTGTACCGGGCACTGCTTAGCTTTGCAAATGTGCTAGCAGTTTTACTGCTGCCAGCAGCATGGTCTGCAAAATCACATTTGGATGACTCACTCAGCTTATGGAGCCAAACCAGTCATAGGTTTGGCTGGCAAAAGACTTACAAAATAGTATAGCTGTCTTGGAATGACACTTTATCTTGCCTGTTTAACAAAGGCAGGATGGACAGATCGAGGCTTTAAAGCTCCCTTAATTACATGTTGTAAAGGACTCTAGAAAATCTCAGGGCTCTCCATAATCAACCAATTAATAGGTGAAATGCTCTAATTAGATTAGGTACCATGCCAGCATACAGGAGGTCAAGCAGTGGTGTAATAACCAAAGAGGAATGTAGGGAATGTAGCTCTAAGACATATTTTCATAGATGGAGCAATGACATCTAAGATAATTGACAGATCTTTCTTGATCTGGCAAGTGCATGAGGTGATAATGAGGCTTTCAGGTTTTACTATACTATTGTTTGTGGCATATTAGCATTGAGAAAATCAGAGAATCAATTAGGGCTTCCTGTATTGATTCCACTTGGGCTGTGACTATGGGGGCTGTCATGGTGAGTTCCTTAATCTAAAAAAACAACAACAAAAAAACAAAACAAAACCAGCTGTGTTTTCTCCGTTTAATAGATACATTCAACCGACAAAAAGAGAAAGGCCTAGGAATTTAGGGGTGTGTGTGTATGAGTCTGCATACAATTAACATTCCTTGCTGATCTTTTGCCATGGCAAGCCAAGCATGAATACTTATATGCCCTTGCTTTTCGACATGAAAGCTTGCGACCATATGATTTTATTGTTTAATACACATACAACAAACTACTTATTTTTTAAAATATACATTTCTTTTTATCACATATTCATCCCTTTCGTTTCCACAATATCATTTTATTAAGCCACCTTATATCTGATATAGCATTTGTACTTCTGTATAATGTTTGGAAGAGCTCATAAATAGTTTGTCAACTGTAGGAAATAATAATAATGACATCTATCATCTTTTAGGCAGTGGTACGAATGTTGAGAGAACAAAGCTCCTGCCCATAGACTTAACAAGCTAAGAGTTATGGTATAAAAAGGAAAAGAGATACTTAAGGAACAGGAAAAGAACCAGATTCAGGCACTTATTCTGTTACAATTACATAACTGTTTCATGAGCTGGTGCAATGGTCATTGAGGCAATTCTAGGAGAGACAGAGCCATTAACAATTCGTCCCATAGACTGTACTATCTCACTTTTCCCTCTGTTGCAATCAGCTAGAATGACTAATTATGGGAGAGAAGCAGCCAAGTGGCAGTTGATCCCAATCAAACATTTCAGATGCTATATTTTTCTTTTAAAAAAAGAAAGCAATTTGCACTTGTAGCTTTCTGTTTTCCCAGCAGTCATACTTGAATGACTTCAAAACAGTGTTTGTTTTAATGTAGCTAAGAAACTGTCAAAGGTAACAAATTTGACTATGCAATTTACTGTTCAAGCAGAAATGATGAGTTAGCACAGGATTTCTGAATGACTCACTAGTTCAGTATCTTTATTAAAATTGCTTATGCAATCACACACTATGACCACTCTTTAGTTGATTTTAAACAACATATGAATAGCAGAATAGCTGGGTGAAAGTTTTGCATAAAAATAGTTATGTAGGCCTCTCTAATACATACCACTATGTTGTGTGAACAGTCAAGATAGAAAACTGGCTATATAAATGGAAGTCAGCCAGGTCTACTTGTACAATTTTGTTATTATTTAAGAAGTGGTTGATGTGATGTGATCGGTGTACTGGCACCATGATAAGCACTTGTTCTATACTTCACAAACATTATAGTCCATATGTATTTTTCCTAGATGGAGTTCCTGTGATCCATTTCACACATTGCACAAGGACATAGCTAGGTTTGCTTGTTAAGCTTACATTCAAGAGGGAGTTAGAGTTCATTCTGTCCCTTTGAAGAGTGTGTGATTCATGTGTTTGCCATGTCTATTCTACATTTGTCAATGTACATAAAACACCTTAGTGACATGTATTTTTTTAATATAAAGGCTAAGTAAGTCTGAAAAAGCAACTTTTAAGTGTGGTGACTACATTCCTCAGCTATTTATACTGTTTGCCCCCTATTTGTTCCCATTGCCTTGGACTAAACTGCCCATTATATAATATATGCAAATACATTCAACTGTAGCTTGTCAGACACTTTTAAAGAGGAAGCCCCATTTGCAGAGGAGGGCACAGAGTGGCGAAATGGCAGGTGGGGAGGTGGTGTTTAACTCTTCCCGGATCAGCATTTGTCTGTTCCAAACTGTGCAGCTTTTCTGAGGAAAGATCATTTGTCTGTGGCACCGGGGCCAGACCACACATGAGGCAAGGTGAAGCGACTGCCTCAGGTGCCAGGATCCACAGGGGCAGCAAATCGTGATGTAGCTCTTTATTTCCCCCTTGTTCCTGATATAGATCTTCACTCATCCCTTCTTCCCTGGCGGTGGAGGGCGCCAATTTGGGTACCAAAATGTATTGGGCTGACCCTGGTTGGCACAATACATAATTAAGACAGTTATAGGTTACTTGCAATGACACTTAGCTTTAATTCAGAGCATTCCAACTTCAGCTTTTAAGAGATTTCCTGATGTATATGTTGGAAACAGAACATATCTTTTGAAAAACGATTTTGCCCTGACTGAAGTCCCTTGGGTGTTGACGTTGCCTTAGAAACCATATTTTGTCGATACAGTAACGGACTTAGCAGTGAAAGCTGTTAATGTAGCTGGCATTCTATTTCCACCTAAAGTGCAGAAAAAAAAATCAGGACACTTTAAACCTATCTAGAGACTTGTAATTTAAATTCCTTAATCTGGATACATCACCGTTCAGTCTCATGAAATTATCATGTTAAAAAAACAAAAACAAAAAAATTACAGTTGCTCAGAAACAAGGGGGAAAGCTTTGAAATGATTAGAATCACTTTTCTGCCTAAAATTGTCTTCCTCCAAAAAGGACTATGTGTGGGTTACAAGAGGTACCATCTAACACAGCACACTGATTTTAATGTAATTAAGAATGCTTACTTTCTGGTGGGTTGCAGCCGTTGGATGAACACAACTGAGAATCGCAGCAAAATGATGCAGTGCAAAGTGCCCCTGTTCAGTTTCAGTCAACCAGCCTTGCCCTTTTCTAGAAATTACACAATTCCACCCCCCCTTCCCTCTTGTTTTCATTTTCCCAAGAGCCAGCCAGCATTCTGTGGGTCCTGAGCATGCTCCTGCTTGGCAGCCAACAATATTATGTGCCCCATCTACTTGGAGGAAACATTAACTCTATAGGATTTTGAGCTTTTTGCGCTAGCTGGTACCTGTTCTCTTCCGATAGGGTAGGTTTTTTTTTTTTTTTACACTTTAACTTGTTACTGCCACTTTAAGCACCAATATAGCTTTTAGGGAGCAATTAGTTACCCTATTAAAACTCTTCTACCAGATTGACCTCATATTTATTCCACCCCAGTTTAGCCTTACCAGTGCTGTAACTGAGGACTTTTGTTAAAGCCTGTTTTGATCCCTACCAACTTATTGAAGTGCAGATCTGTTTAGCATTCTAAACTGCCTCTCATTTCTTCTGCCTTAATATTGTAAACACGTTCTTCCCATGTCTTTTTACTCTAAGCCAAGTGATTCAGCTGCCCCAGCAAATCTTCTGGTCACCAAGCTACACTTCATTTTTTTTCAGATCTTCTTTCTGAGTTCTCTTCCTCTGCTGTCTTCATCTTCTGGTTATCTTGCTGGTGGTTGCTGGCATCCGTCTCCAACTAACACAGACTGATCTTGACTGAATAGCACCCAGCTATATATTCACTTCTTGTGCCCCACCTAGTTGAGCACCAGCCAATCACACTGCCTAACTAAGAATTCTAAACCTGTAACCACCAATCAGAATATGCATAGGTTCTAGCCTTCTTTTGCATTTTGAGTGTTCTAGCTCCAACCTCTTTCCCCAACTGTCAGTTAAGGACCCCGGTGACAGTTAAACCAACTTTCACCTGACCAGACAGAAGACTTCCACCACCAAACACAGTGCAATGTCCATTACAATGCAAATGACTGACTATATTACACAGTACCCATTAAAACACATTTTAAACAAGCAGGGCTTATTCACAGTGCTAAAAAGAAATTTCAGAAATGCAGTGTATCTGTGATTGGGCAGTAGTATGTCAAGCACACAACAAAAGTTAGCTGCAGTGACAGGCGCTTGTACTCTTACTAGCTCAGGTCTTATTTCATGCAGATATGTATTTCTCCCCAAGTTTGTAGACATTTTTAAAATTACCCTGCCAAGGCAAAGGAAGTCCACCTTTATATTATACCCATATTGTAGGGGTGGCTGCTGCAGCTGAGAGAAGATGGACAACATCAGGGGTAGCTAATGTGGTCCCCCCCCCCCAGGGCTTTTGAACCATAACTTACATCATGATGACTGCTGGCAATCAAAGTTTTAGCCCACAACATCAGATTGGCTACCCTGGAGTCATATCAACCCTATATTGCTATATCCATAGTGTGGGTTTGGGGTGAGCTGATACAGGACAGCATGTGACGCACTCCTGCAATGTAGTCCGATGTTGTTATGCAGTCTCCTGGTGTGCTGAGTTTTCTAAAAACTGAGTTTAGGGGGTTGGACTCGATGGCCCTTGTGGTCTCTTCCAACTCTATGATTCTATGATTCTAAGGAAATGCACTGGAATGGGTGTGAAGTTGATTATAACACCAGCACAGAGATAGGTGGTGGGGTGATCAATGCCTTTTCCCACCCATGGGAGAAAACAGGACCTCTAGTAGGTGTGTGTGTGTGTGAATTCTGATTGCAATATCACCTCAAAGTGTCACTTCTCCTTCCTTAGTACTGTTTCAGCAACCAAATTCACCGCCATTGGCTGCCTTTCCCATAAAAACAGCAACCCTGAAACCACCATAGGCAGGTTTGAGACTTTGGTTTGTTAAACAGTGCTTTAAAGTGCTTTAGCAGAAGTAGTCTGCACAGCACCCCTGTACACATGCAGTGCCGAATTTATGTATAAGCTAAACAAGCTATAGCTTAGGGCCCCACTCTCTTCGGGGCCCCCCTAAAAAAATTAAAGAAAAAAAATGTACCATTTCCAAAATAAAAGATAAAAACAAATAAAATAAAAAATACATACAGCAACAGTGTTTTGTGTTGTGTAGGCTCCTATGATGTAAGTCATGGGCCCTGCCTGCTAGCCTGCTCCCTAAAATATCACTGGTTTGCTCATTTCTATATATAGGGTGCCTACATTCTGCATGGACTGGTTGCACGGCAACATATGCAAATGGCTTTAGATACCTATTAGGTCCATAAATTACCATACTGTACAGCATATATTCAACACAAAAAACAGCGACAATTGGTTGTTGACAAAGGACAGCTGGACATATAAAGGGCCCCATTACAGTGGTGCCTCGCAAGACGAAAATAATCCGTTCCGCGAGTCTCTTCGTCTAGCGTTTTTTTTTGTCTTGCGAAGCAACCCTATTAGCGGCTTAGCGGTTTAGCGGCTTAGCGGCTATTAAAGGCTTAGCGGCTTAGCAGCTAAAAGGCTATTAGCGGCTTAGCGGCTTAGAAAAAGGGGGGGAAGCGAAAAAAAATTGGAACACTCGCAAGATGTTTTCGTCTTGCGAAGCAAGCCCATAGGGAAATTCGTCTTGCGAAGCAGCTCAAAAACGGAAAAACCTTTCGTCAAGCGGGTTTTCCGTCTTGCGAGGCATTCGTCTTGTGGGGCACCACTGTACCTTAAGTAGCTTAGGGCCTCATCACACCTAAATCCAGCCCTGTGCACATGGATGGATGAGCTCAGCCTGCCATTGCTCTTGGCCAGGCAGCTGCAGGGATTGGCCTGGCCTGATGAGGAGACTAGAACAGAAATGGCAACTGTTTGCTATGGAAGGAAGTGGAAAAGTCTTCTTCAACCAGCTGTAGGAATACGGTGACTGAAAGCTTGGGTGGTCAAAATTGAGTAGTGGGAAATGGGGAAGTACTTTCTCCACTTGCTTCCCATTTGTCATCCCTGAGCCTACCAGAAGCAGGAAGCGGCAAGCTCAACTAGGAGTAAGCGAAACTCTTCATGCACTTAAGGTACTTTATTCTCTTTTGCAAACACCCAGGTCTCCCATACTGTGTAAGTTTCCAAATGTCATGAAATGTGACTTTAAGCAGTACTGGTGGGCATACAATGAAGAGAAATACACAGTTGTCTTGCACAAGTGTGTGCACATAAATATTAGATACTACTACACGGTTTCAAGTTTTCCTTAGGAAAAAACCCAAATATAGTTTTAACTGCATGTGCATGCACACCTGCAAATTTTGTGAGTTGGTTTGTTGTTGGGGGTGGAGAAGGAGGCCCATTAGAACCTCTGGCAAATCAGTATATTGCAGCCTAACCAACCTCACAATATGGTTGTAAAGAATGATGAGAATTAATGGTAATTAATTGTACAATTTTATTGAGAATAAGCCCCACTGTAAGGTTGGTGTCTGAGCACAGTATGCTTAAAATTTGGCTATAAAGCATTTTGCATGCCAATACTTTTTACCTGGAACAGGTACTATACCTATATAAAGTATAGATTACAAGCAACTCCACTGAAAGTTCATTCCATTCAAAACTAAAAACACCACCAGGATTCATTTCGGCACTTGCTTGCATGACTAGGCACACCCAAATGCTTAATTATGCAAACCGACAAGTTTGATTTTTACTGACAAGAAATTACAGGGTGTACCACATGCACACCCTATGAACATTGTTTTGTAAAGTACTGTGCACAGAATTATGTGTGTTGTTCGGTGTGTAAGAAATTCCTTCCTGCATATACTGGAGAGAACTATAACTGCAAGATTTCAGGAATGAGTATAGCTGGTTGGTAAGTTTATGAATGGTAGTTAAAGCTTGTGTTGCCAATGCTGATTCTTTCAATCATTAAATGTTATGTAGAAACCCAGCTATGAAGCTTTCCAGGAAGGAAGGTGCAGCAATTGGGTGGGGAAGCATTCCCCAATGAGAAAAGTTGGCAACCTTTAGTATAGCCATTCTGCTTCAAGGGTCACATGTCAATGTTTACAGCGCAGTTCTATACATGTCTACTCAAAGGAAGTCCCAAAGTTCAATGAGATTCATTTGTTAAAATGATTTACATACTGACTTTAAATCATAATTATCAAGGTGGAAATAACACAATAACTAAGACTACTCACTAGAACACATTAAATACTGTTACGAGTATAAACATTTACATCTGCCAAATCTTTGGAACTAACATGGAAGGCAAGGATGAACAGCTATGTTTTTACAGGCCATATGATTGATACCTGCAGCATATCCCAGGTACGTGTATATAGAAGCAGTGTTGTTTACATATATAAATAATCCACTCCAAACTTTCTACTACTGTCATAATTAGGATGACTCACTTCTGACAGAATGCTCATGGTACATGGCAGTTAATAATAATAATAATAATAATAATAATAATAATAATAATAATAATAATTTGTAGTGTCATTCATCAGAAGATCACAGGATGGTTCACAACATAAAAATAAAACAGGAGAACACAAAATACACAGTAAAACAAAAAACAGAAACAAATCAATAATATCCCCCCAAACACATTTAAAAGCCTTTAGAATGTTAATCAGCTAAAGGCCTGTTTATAAAGAAATGTTTTTGCCTAGCACCTAGAGAGATGTAATGAAGGCATCAGGCAAACCTCCCTGGAGAGAAAATTCCACAAATGGTGAGCTACTGCAGATAAGGCCCATTCTTGTGTGGACACCCTCTGAACCTCACATGAAGAAGGGCCTCAGACGATGATCACAGGTTCTGGGATGGTTCATGTGGGCAGAGGTGGTCCTTGAGGTATTGCTATACTGAGCCGTTCAAAGTTTCATAGGTCAAATTGGGCCCAGAAACTAATTGACAGCCAGAGCAATCTGGCTGGGATTAGTGTGTTATACTCAAAACCCTCTCTAAACTCAACAGGTGTAGGTTTCTCCATCACTGCATTTCCGTGTGTGTGTGTGTGTGTGTGTGTGTTTTGAGGGGAGTAGTTTCGACCTGTGGAACACTTGAATCCCACCTGGAAGCCCTCTAAGGTTGCAGCTGTTTGGACTAGATAACTCACTTCCCACGCTACACTTCTATGATTCTAAGTGGCTGGCTAGGAAGCGTCTTTAGGATCACAATCTCTGAATGCAACCACGGGCGTATTTTTTTGGAGGGGAGGCAGAATGCCAGTTCAGCAAAGCCCTATCATGCGCGGGTGGGTCGACGCCCGAGTAAACGAGCACAGGATCGGGCGTCTCAAACAGCAGCATAACCTTTCCCCCCTTCCAAGCCGATCAAGGAACTTAGTAACTAACTTCCAGATCGCCTGCCTGGGCGCAGTTCTCCTCCGCCGTCCAAACCCAGCTCCTTCCTTTCTGCAGTGGGAAGGAAAAGAAGACCCAAGTCCCACCCAGGCCGTGACCATGCAAGGCCAGGACGCCCAATGAGAAGGAGAAACCCGCGCTTCGCCTCTCTGCTCCCTCCCAGGGCGTTGGCTCTTGCGTGCCATCTCTTAAC